>NC_060130.1:64791222-65094347 GCF_021461395.2 Schistocerca americana
TCCTGTCAGTTGCTCCCCGTTAAACCACAGTCACATCTACGATTTTCCTCTGCCGCTTTCACCAGCCGCGATACGCCATTATTTGTTGAAATTATGACTTTCACAGTACTCCTGCTAGGAGTTCCTCCAGTTTACCAATGTATTTCGCCTGTTGACGAAGCATTTGGCTACCTTAAGAGAGTCATAGTTACTCCTGTCAGTTGCTCCCCGTTAAACCACAGTCACATCTACGATTTTCCTCTGCCGCTTTCACCAGCCGCGATACGCCATTATTTGTTGAAATTATGACTTTCACAGTACTCCTGCTAGGGGTTCCTCCAGTTTACCAATGTATTTCGCCTGTTGACGAAGCATTTGGCTACCTTAAGAGAGTCATAGTTACTCCTGTCAGTTGCTCTCCGTTTTACCACAGTCACATTTTCAATCTTATTCTGGCCAGTTCACCCGAAGCGATACGCCACATGACGAGGCATTTGGCTACCTTAAGAGAGTCATAGTTACTCCTGTCAGTTGCTCCCCGTTAAACCACAGTCACATCTACGATTTTCCTCTGCCGCTTTCACCAGCCGCGATACGCCATTATTTGTTGAAATTATGACTTTCACAGTACTCCTGCTAGGGGTTCCTCCAGTTTACCAATGTATTTCGCCTGTTGACGAAGCATTTGGCTACCTTAAGAGAGTCATAGTTACTCCTGTCAGTTGCTCCCCGTTAAACCACAGTCACATCTACGATTTTCCTCTGCCGCTTTCACCAGCCGCGATACGCCATTATTTGTTGAAATTATGACTTTCACAGTACTCCTGCTAGGGGTTCCTCCAGTTTACCAATGTATTTCGCCTGTTGACGAAGCATTTGGCTACCTTAAGAGAGTCATAGTTACTCCTGTCAGTTGCTCCCCGTTTTACCACAGTCACATTTTCAATCTTATTCTGGCCAGTTCACCTGATGCGATACGCCATTATCAGTCAACCTAAAAAATATCACAGTACTCCTGCCGGAAGCTTCTCGAGTTTGCCGAAGTATTTCGCCTGTTGACGAAGCATTTGGATACCTTAAGAGAGTCATAGTTACCCCTTGCTGTTGCTCCCCATTTTACAACAGCCACATCTACAAGCTTACTCTGGCCAATTCTCCTGAAGCGATACGCTAATATCTATTGACATAAAGACTTTCACAGTACTCCTGCCGGGAGCTTTTCGACTTTGCCGATGTATTTCGCCTATTGACGAGGCGTTTGGCTACCTTAAGAGAGTCTTAGTTACTCCTGCCAGTGTCTCTCCGTTAAACCACAGTCACATCTACCATTTTCCTCTGCCCCTTTCACCAGACGCGATACGCCATTATTTGTCGACATCATGACTTTCAAAGTACTCCTGCTAGGGGCTCCTCCAGTCTACCAATGTATTTCGCCTGTTGACGAGGCATTTGGCTACCTTAAGAGAGTCATACTTACTCCTGTCAGTTGCTCCCCGTTTTACCACAGTCACATTTTCAATCTTATTCTGGCCAGTTCACCTGATGCGATACGCCGTTATCAGTCAACCTAAAAAATATCACAGTACTCCTGCCGGAAGCTTCTCGAGTTTCCGAAGTATTTCGCCTGTTAACGAAGCATTTGGATACCTTAAGAGAGTCATAGTTACTCCTTGCTGCTGCTCCCCATTTTACAACAGGCACATCTACAAGCTTACTCTGGCCAATTCTCCTGAAGCGATACGCTAATATCTGTTGACATAAAGACTTTCACAGTACTCCTGCTGGGAGCTTCTCTACTTTGCCGATGTATTTCGCCTATTGACGAGGCATTTGGCTACCTTAAGAGAGTCATAGTTACTCCTGTCAGTTGCTCCCCGTTAAACCACAGTCACATCTACGATTTTCCTCTGCCGCTTTCACCAGACGCGATACGCCATTATTTGTCGAAATTATGACTTTCACAGTACTCCTGCTAGGGGTTCCTCCAGTTTACCAAAGTATTTCGCCTGTTGACGAACCATTTGGCTACCTTAAGAGAGTCATAGTTACTCCTGTCAGTTGCTCCCCGTTTTACCACAGTCACATTTTCAATCTTATTCTGGCCGGTTCACCTGAAGCGATACGCCATTATCGGTCAACCTAAAGAATTTCACAGTACTCTTGCCGGGAGCTCTCGAGTTTGCCGATGTATTTCGCCTGTTGACGAGGCATTTGGTTACCTTAAGAGAGTCATAGTTACCCCTTGCTGTTGCTCCCCATTTTACAACAGGCACATCTACAAGCTTACTCTGGCCAATTCTCCTGAAGCGATACGCTAATATCTATTGACATAAAGACTTTCACAGTACTCCTGCCGGGAGCTTTTCGACTTTGCCGATGTATTTCGCCTATTGACGAGGCATTTGGCTACCTTAAGAGAGTCATAGTTACTCCTGTCAGTTGCTCCCCGTTAAACCACAGTCACATCTACGACTTTCCTCTGCCGCTTTCACCAGACGCGATACGCCATTATTTGTCGAAATTATGACTTTCACAGTACTCCTGCTAGGGGTTCCTCCAGTTTACCAAAGTATTTCGCCTGTTGACGAACCATTTGGCTACCTTAAGAGAGTCATAGTTACTCCTGTCAGTTGCTCCCCGTTTTACCACAGTCACATTTTCAATCTTATTCTGGCCAGTTCACCTGAAGCGATACGCCATTATCGGTCAACCTAAAGAATTTCACAGTACTCTTGCCGGGAGCTCTCGAGTTTGCCGATGTATTTCGCCTGTTGACGAGGCATTTGGTTACCTTAAGAGAGTCATAGTTACCCCTTGCTGTTGCTCCCCATTTTACAACAGGCACATCTACAAGCTTACTCTGGCCAATTCTCCTGAAGCGATACGCTAATATCTATTGACATAAAGACTTTCACAGTACTCCTGCCGGGAGCTTTTCGACTTTGCCGATGTATTTCGCCTATTGACGAGGCGTTTGGCTACCTTAAGAGAGTCATAGTTACTCCTGTCAGTTGCTCCCCGTTAAACCACAGTCACATCTACGATTTTCCTCTGCCGCTTTCACCAGCCGCGATACGCCATTATTTGTTGAAATTATGACTTTCACAGTACTCCTGCTAGGGGTTCCTCCAGTTTACCAATGTATTTCGCCTGTTGACGCAGCATTTGGCTACCTTAAGAGAGTCATAGTTACTCCTGTCAGTTGCTCCCCGTCAAACCACAGTCACATTTTCAATCTTATTCTGGCCAGTTCACCTGATGCGATACGCCATTATCAGTCAACTAAAAAATATCACAGTACTCCTGCCGGAAGCTTCTCGAGTTTGCCGAAGTATTTCGCCTGTTGACGAAGCATTTGGATACCTTAAGAGAGTCATAGTTACCCCTTGCTGTTGCTCCCCATTTTACAACAGGCACATCTACAAGCTTACTCTGGCCAATTCTCCTGAAGCGATACGCTAATATCTATTGACATAAAGACTTTCACAGTACTCCTGCCGGGAGCTTTTCGACTTTGCCGATGTATTTCGCCTATTGACGAGGCGTTTGGCTACCTTAAGAGAGTCATAGTTACTCCTGCCAGTGTCTCTCCGTTAAACCACAGTCACATCTACCATTTTCCTCTGCCCCTTTCACCAGACGCGATACGCCATTATTTGTCGACATCATGACTTTCAAAGTACTCCTGCTAGGGGCTCCTCCAGTCTACCAATGTATTTCGCCTGTTGACGAGGCATTTGGCTACCTTAAGAGAGTCATACTTACTCCTGTCAGTTGCTCCCCGTTTTACCACAGTCACATTTTCAATCTTATTCTGGCCAGTTCACTCGAAGCGATACGCCACTTGACAAGGCATTTGGCTACCTTAAGAGAGTCATAGTTACTCCTGTCAGTTGCTCCCCGTTAAACCACAGTCACATCTACGATTTTCCCCTGCCGCTTTCACCAGCCGCGATACGCCATTATTTGTTGAAATTATGACTTTCACAGTACTCCTGCTAGGGGTTCCTCCAGTTTACCAATGTATTTCGCCTGTTGACGAAGCATTTGGCTACCTTAAGAGAGTCATAGTTACTCCTGTCAGTTGCTCCCCGTTTTACCACAGTCACATTTTCAATCTTATTCTGGCCAGTTCACCTGATGCGATACGCCGTTATCAGTCAACCTAAAAAATATCACAGTACTCCTGCCGGAAGCTTCTCGAGTTTCCGAAGTATTTCGCCTGTTAACGAAGCATTTGGATACCTTAAGAGAGTCATAGTTACTCCTTGCTGCTGCTCCCCATTTTACAACAGGCACATCTACAAGCTTACTCTGGCCAATTCTCCTGAAGCGATACGCTAATATCTGTTGACATAAAGACTTTCACAGTACTCCTGCTGGGAGCTTCTCTACTTTGCCGATGTATTTCGCCTATTGACGAGGCATTTGGCTACCTTAAGAGAGTCATAGTTACTCCTGTCAGTTGCTCCCCGTTAAACCACAGTCACATCTACGATTTTCCTCTGCCGCTTTCACCAGACGCGATACGCCATTATTTGTCGAAATTATGACTTTCACAGTACTCCTGCTAGGGGTTCCTCCAGTTTACCAAAGTATTTCGCCTGTTGACGAACCATTTGGCTACCTTAAGAGAGTCATAGTTACTCCTGTCAGTTGCTCCCCGTTTTACCACAGTCACATTTTCAATCTTATTCTGGCCGGTTCACCTGAAGCGATACGCCATTATCGGTCAACCTAAAGAATTTCACAGTACTCTTGCCGGGAGCTCTCGAGTTTGCCGATGTATTTCGCCTGTTGACGAGGCATTTGGTTACCTTAAGAGAGTCATAGTTACCCCTTGCTGTTGCTCCCCATTTTACAACAGGCACATCTACAAGCTTACTCTGGCCAATTCTCCTGAAGCGATACGCTAATATCTATTGACATAAAGACTTTCACAGTACTCCTGCCGGGAGCTTTTCGACTTTGCCGATGTATTTCGCCTATTGACGAGGCGTTTGGCTACCTTAAGAGAGTCATAGTTACTCCTGCCAGTGTCTCTCCGTTAAACCACAGTCAAATCTACCATTTTCCTCTGCCCCTTTCACCAGACGCGATACGCCATTATTTGTCGACATCATGACTTTCAAAGTACTCCTGCTAGGGGCTCCTCCAGTCTACCAATGTATTTCGCCTGTTGACGAGGCATTTGGCTACCTTAAGAGAGTCATACTTACTCCTGTCAGTTGCTCCCCGTTTTACCACAGTCACATTTTCAATCTTATTCTGGCCAGTTCACCCGAAGCGATACGCCACTTGACGAGGCATTTGGCTGCCTTAAGAGAGTCATAGTTACTCCTGTCAGTTGCTCCCCGTTTTACCACAGTCACATTTTCAATCTTATTCTGGCCAGTTCACCTGATGCGATACGCCGTTATCAGTCAACCTAAAAAATATCACAGTACTCCTGCCGGAAGCTTCTCGAGTTTCCGAAGTATTTCGCCTGTTAACGAAGCATTTGGATACCTTAAGAGAGTCATAGTTACTCCTTGCTGCTGCTCCCCATTTTACAACAGGCACATCTACAAGCTTACTCTGGCCAATTCTCCTGAAGCGATACGCTAATATCTGTTGACATAAAGACTTTCACAGTACTCCTGCTGGGAGCTTCTCTACTTTGCCGATGTATTTCGCCTATTGACGAGGCATTTGGCTACCTTAAGAGAGTCATAGTTACTCCTGTCAGTTGCTCCCCGTTAAACCACAGTCACATCTACGATTTTCCTCTGCCGCTTTCACCAGACGCGATACGCCATTATTTGTCGAAATTATGACTTTCACAGTACTCCTGCTAGGGGTTCCTCCAGTTTACCAAAGTATTTCGCCTGTTGACGAACCATTTGGCTACCTTAAGAGAGTCATAGTTACTCCTGTCAGTTGCTCCCCGTTTTACCACAGTCACATTTTCAATCTTATTCTGGCCGGTTCACCTGAAGCGATACGCCATTATCGGTCAACCTAAAGAATTTCACAGTACTCTTGCCGGGAGCTCTCGAGTTTGCCGATGTATTTCGCCTGTTGACGAGGCATTTGGTTACCTTAAGAGAGTCATAGTTACCCCTTGCTGTTGCTCCCCATTTTACAACAGGCACATCTACAAGCTTACTCTGGCCAATTCTCCTGAAGCGATACGCTAATATCTATTGACATAAAGACTTTCACAGTACTCCTGCCGGGAGCTTTTCGACTTTGCCGATGTATTTCGCCTATTGACGAGGCATTTGGCTACCTTAAGAGAGTCATAGTTACTCCTGTCAGTTGCTCCCCGTTAAACCACAGTCACATCTACGATTTTCCTCTGCCGCTTTCACCAGACGCGATACGCCATTATTTGTCGAAATTATGACTTTCACAGTACTCCTGCTAGGGGTTCCTCCAGTTTACCAAAGTATTTCGCCTGTTGACGAACCATTTGGCTACCTTAAGAGAGTCATAGTTACTCCTGTCAGTTGCTCCCCGTTTTACCACAGTCACATTTTCAATCTTATTCTGGCCAGTTCACCTGAAGCGATACGCCATTATCGGTCAACCTAAAGAATTTCACAGTACTCTTGCCGGGAGCTCTCGAGTTTGCCGATGTATTTCGCCTGTTGACGAGGCATTTGGTTACCTTAAGAGAGTCATAGTTACCCCTTGCTGTTGCTCCCCATTTTACAACAGGCACATCTACAAGCTTACTCTGGCCAATTCTCCTGAAGCGATACGCTAATATCTATTGACATAAAGACTTTCACAGTACTCCTGCCGGGAGCTTTTCGACTTTGCCGATGTATTTCGCCTATTGACGAGGCGTTTGGCTACCTTAAGAGAGTCATAGTTACTCCTGCCAGTGTCTCTCCGTTAAACCACAGTCAAATCTACCATTTTCCTCTGCCCCTTTCACCAGACGCGATACGCCATTATTTGTCGACATCATGACTTTCAAAGTACTCCTGCTAGGGGCTCCTCCAGTCTACCAATGTATTTCGCCTGTTGACGAGGCATTTGGCTACCTTAAGAGAGTCATACTTACTCCTGTCAGTTGCTCCCCGTTTTACCACAGTCACATTTTCAATCTTATTCTGGCCAGTTCACCCGAAGCGATACGCCACTTGACGAGGCATTTGGCTGCCTTAAGAGAGTCATAGTTACTCCTGTCAGTTGCTCCCCGTTAAACCACAGTCACATCTACGATTTTCCTCTGCCGCTTTCACCAGACGCGATACGCCATTATTTGTCGAAATTATGACTTTCACAGTACTCCTGCTAGGGGTTCCTCCAGTTTACCAAAGTATTTCGCCTGTTGACGAACCATTTGGCTACCTTAAGAGAGTCATAGTTACTCCTGTCAGTTGCTCCCCGTTTTACCACAGTCACATTTTCAATCTTATTCTGGCCAGTTCACCTGAAGCGATACGCCATTATCAGTCAACCTAAAGAATTTCACAGTACTCTTGCCGGGAGCTCTCGAGTTTGCCGATGTATTTCGCCTGTTGACGAGGCATTTGGTTACCTTAAGAGAGTCATAGTTACCCCTTGCTGTTGCTCCCCATTTTACAACAGGCACATCTACAAGCTTACTCTGGCCAATTCTCCTGAAGCGATACGCTAATATCTATTGACATAAAGACTTTCACAGTACTCCTGCCGGGAGCTTTTCGACTTTGCCGATGTATTTCGCCTATTGACGAGGCGTTTGGCTACCTTAAGAGAGTCATAGTTACTCCTGCCAGTGTCTCTCCGTTAAACCACAGTCACATCTACCATTTTCCTCTGCTCCTTTCACCAGACGCGATGCGCCATTATTTGTCGACATCATGACTTTCAAAGTACTCCTGCTAGGGGCTCCTCCAGTCTACCAATGCATTTCGCCTGTTGACGAGGCATTTGGCTACCTTAAGAGAGTCATACTTACTCGTGTCAGTTGCTCCCCGTTTTACCACAGTCACATTTTCAATCTTATTCTGGCCAGTTCACCCGAAGCGATACGCCACATGACGAGGCATTTGGCTACCTTAAGAGAGTCATAGTTACTCCTGTCAGTTGCTCCCCGTTAAACCACAGTCACATCTACGATTTTCCTCTGCCGCTTTCACCAGCCGCGATACGCCATTATTTGTTGAAATTATGACTTTCACAGTACTCCTGCTAGGGGTTCCTCCAGTTTACCAATGTATTTCGCCTGTTGACGAAGCATTTGGCTACCTTAAGAGAGTCATAGTTACTCCTGTCAGTTGCTCCCCGTTAAACCACAGTCACATCTACGATTTTCCTCTGCCGCTTTCACCAGCCGCGATACGCCATTATTTGTTGAAATTATGACTTTCACAGTACTCCTGCTAGGAGTTCCTCCAGTTTACCAATGTATTTCGCCTGTTGACGAAGCATTTGGCTACCTTAAGAGAGTCATAGTTACTCCTGTCAGTTGCTCCCCGTTAAACCACAGTCACATCTACGATTTTCCTCTGCCGCTTTCACCAGCCGCGATACGCCATTATTTGTTGAAATTATGACTATCACAGTACTCCTGCTAGGGGTTCCTCCAGTTTACCAATGTATTTCGCCTGTTGACGAAGCATTTGGCTACCTTAAGAGTGTCATAGTTACTCCTGTCAGTTGCTCCCCGTTGAACCACAGTCACATCTACGATTTTCCTCTGCCGCTTTCACCAGCCGCGATACGCCATTATTTGTTGAAATTATGACTTTCACAGTACTCCTGCTAGGGGTTCCTCCAGTTTACCAATGTATTTCGCCTGTTGACGAAGCATTTGGCTACCTTAAGAGAGTCATAGTTACTCCTGTCAGTTGCTCCCCGTTTTACCACAGTCACATTTTCAATCTTATTTTGGCCAGTTCACCTGATGCGATACGCCATTATCAGTCAACCTAAAAAATATCACAGTACTCCTGCCGGAAGCTTCTCGAGTTTGCCGAAGTATTTCGCCTGTTGACGAAGCATTTGGATACCTTAAGAGAGTCATAGTTACCCCTTGCTGTTGCTCCCCATTTTACAACAGGCACATCTACAAGCTTACTCTGGCCAATTCTCCTGAAGCGATACGCTAATATCTATTGACATAAAGACTTTCACAGTACTCCTGCCGGGAGCTTTTCGACTTTGCCGATGTATTTCGCCTATTGACGAGGCGTTTGGCTACCTTAAGAGAGTCATAGTTACTCCTGCCAGTGTCTCTCCGTTAAACCACAGTCACATCTACCATTTTCCTCTGCCCCTTTCACCAGACGCGATACGCCATTATTTGTCGACATCATGACTTTCAAAGTACTCCTGCTAGGGGCTCCTCCAGTCTACCAATGTATTTCGCCTGTTGACGAGGCATTTGGCTACCTTAAGAGAGTCATACTTACTCCTGTCAGTTGCTCCCCGTTTTACCACAGTCACATTTTCAATCTTATTCTGGCCAGTTCACTCGAAGCGATACGCCACTTGACAAGGCATTTGGCTACCTTAAGAGAGTCATAGTTACTCCTGTCAGTTGCTCCCCGTTAAACCACAGTCACATCTACGATTTTCCCCTGCCGCTTTCACCAGCCGCGATACGCCATTATTTGTTGAAATTATGACTTTCACAGTACTCCTGCTAGGGGTTCCTCCAGTTTACCAATGTATTTCGCCTGTTGACGAAGCATTTGGCTACCTTAAGAGAGTCATAGTTACTCCTGTCAGTTGCTCCCCGTTAAACCACAGTCACATCTACGATTTTCCTCTGCCGCTTTCACCAGCCGCGATACGCCATTATTTGTTGAAATTATGACTTTCACAGTACTCCTGCTAGGGGTTCCTCCAGTTTACCAATGTATTTCGCCTGTTGACGAAGCATTTGGCTACCTTAAGAGAGTCATAGTTACTCCTGTCAGTTGCTCCCCGTTTTACCACAGTCACATTTTCAATCTTATTCTGGCCAGTTCACCTGATGCGATACGCCATTATCAGTCAACCTAAAAAATATCACAGTACTCCTGCCGGAAGCTTCTCGAGTTTGCCGAAGTATTTCGCCTGTTGACGAAGCATTTGGATACCTCAAGAGAGTCATAGTTACCCCTTGCTGTTGCTCCCCATTTTACAACAGGCACATCTACAAGCTTACTCTGGCCAATTCTCCTGAAGCGATACGCTAATATCTATTGACATAAAGACTTTCACAGTAGTCCTGCCGGGAGCTTTTCGACTTTGCCGATGTATTTCGCCTATTGACGAGGCGTTTGGCTACCTTAAGAGAGTCATAGTTACTCCTGCCAGTGTCTCTCCGTTAAACCACAGTCACATCTACCATTTTCCTCTGCCCCTTTCACCAGACGCGATACGCCATTATTTGTCGACATCATGACTTTCAAAGTACTCCTGCTAGGGGCTCCTCCAGTCTACCAATGTATTTCGCCTGTTGACGAGGCATTTGGCTACCTTAAGAGAGTCATACTTACTCCTGTCAGTTGCTCCCCGTTTTACCACAGTCACATTTTCAATCTTATTCTGGCCAGTTCACTCGAAGCGATACGCCACTTGACAAGGCATTTGGCTACCTTAAGAGAGTCATAGTTACTCCTGTCAGTTGCTCCCCGTTAAACCACAGTCACATCTACGATTTTCCCCTGCCGCTTTCACCAGCCGCGATACGCCATTATTTGTTGAAATTATGACTTTCACAGTACTCCTGCTAGGGGTTCCTCCAGTTTACCAATGTATTTCGCCTGTTGACGAAGCATTTGGCTACCTTAAGAGAGTCTTAGTTACTCCTGTCAGTTGCTCCCCGTTAAACCACAGTCACATCTACGATTTTCCTCTGCCGCTTTCACCAGCCGCGATACGCCATTATTTGTTGAAATTATGACTTTCACAGTACTCCTGCTAGGGGTTCCTCCAGTTTACCAATGTATTTCGCCTGTTGACGAAGCATTTGGCTACCTTAAGAGAGTCATAGTTACTCCTGTCAGTTGCTCCCCGTTTTACCACAGTCACATTTTCAATCTTATTCTGGCCAGTTCACCTGATGCGATACGCCATTATCAGTCAACCTAAAAAATATCACAGTACTCCTGCCGGAAGCTTCTCGAGTTTGCCGAAGTATTTCGCCTGTTGACGAAGCATTTGGATACCTTAAGAGAGTCATAGTTACCCCTTGCTGTTGCTCCCCATTTTACAACAGGCACATCTACAAGCTTACTCTGGCCAATTCTCCTGAAGCGATACGCTAATATCTATTGACATAAAGACTTTCACAGTAGTCCTGCCGGGAGCTTTTCGACTTTGCCGATGTATTTCGCCTATTGACGAGGCGTTTGGCTACCTTAAGAGAGTCATAGTTACTCCTGCCAGTGTCTCTCCGTTAAACCACAGTCACATCTACCATTTTCCTCTGCCCCTTTCACCAGACGCGATACGCCATTATTTGTCGACATCATGACTTTCAAAGTACTCCTGCTAGGGGCTCCTCCAGTCTACCAATGTATTTCGCCTGTTGACGAGGCATTTGGCTACCTTAAGGGAGTCATACTTACTCCTGTCAGTTGCTCCCCGTTTTACCACAGTCACATTTTCAATCTTATTCTGGCCAGTTCACCCGAAGCGATACGCCACTTGACGAGGCATGTGGCTACCTTAAGAGAGTCATAGTTACTCCTGTCAGTTGCTCCCCGTTAAACCACAGTCACATCTACGATTTTCCCCTGCCGCTTTCACCAGCCGCGATACGCCATTATTTGTTGAAATTATGACTTTCACAGTACTCCTGCTAGGGGTTCCTCCAGTTTACCAATGTATTTCGCCTGTTGACGAAGCATTTGGCTACCTTAAGAGAGTCATAGTTACTCCTGTCAGTTGCTCCCCGTTTTACCACAGTCACATTTTCAATCTTATTCTGGCCAGTTCACCTGATGCGATACGCCATTATCAGTCAACCTAAAAAATATCGCAGTACTCCTGCCGGAAGCTTCTCGAGTTTGCCGAAGTATTTCGCCTGTTGACGAAGCATTTGGATACCTCAAGAGAGTCATAGTTACCCCTTGCTGTTGCTCCCCATTTTACAACAGGCACATCTACAAGCTTACTCTGGCCAATTCTCCTGAAGCGATACGCTAATATCTATTGACATAAAGACTTTCACAGTACTCCTGCCGGGAGCTTTTCGACTTTGCCGATGTATTTCGCCTATTGACGAGGCGTTTGGCTACCTTAAGAGAGTCATAGTTACTCCTGCCAGTGTCTCTCCGTTAAACCACAGTCACATCTACCATTTTCCTCTGCCCCTTTCACCAGACGCGATACGCCATTATTTGTCGACATCATGACTTTCAAAGTACTCCTGCTAGGGGCTCCTCCAGTCTACCAATGTATTTCGCCTGTTGACGAGGCATTTGGCTTCCTTAAGAGAGTCATACTTACTCCTGTCAGTTGCTCCCCGTTTTACCACAGTCACATTTTCAATCTTATTCTGGCCAGTTCACTCGAAGCGATACGCCACTTGACAAGGCATTTGGCTACCTTAAGAGAGTCATAGTTACTCCTGTCAGTTGCTCCCCGTTAAACCACAGTCACATCTACGATTTTCCCCTGCCGCTTTCACCAGCCGCGATACGCCATTATTTGTTGAAATTATGACTTTCACAGTACTCCTGCTAGGGGTTCCTCCAGTTTACCAATGTATTTCGCCTGTTGACGAAGCATTTGGCTACCTTAAGAGAGTCATAGTTACTCCTGTCAGTTGCTCCCCGTTAAACCACAGTCACATCTACGATTTTCCTCTGCCGCTTTCACCAGCCGCGATACGCCATTATTTGTTGAAATTATGACTTTCACAGTACTCCTGCTAGGGGTTCCTCCAGTTTACCAATGTATTTCGCCTGTTGACGAAGCATTTGGCTACCTTAAGAGAGTCATAGTTACTCCTGTCAGTTGCTCCCGTTTTACCACAGTCACACTTTCAATCTTATTCTGGCCAGTTCACCTGATGCGATACGCCATTATCAGTCAACCTAAAAAATATCACAGTACTCCTGCCGGAAGCTTCTCGAGTTTGCCGAAGTATTTCGCCTGTTGACGAAGCATTTGGATACCTTAAGAGAGTCATAGTTACCCCTTGCTGTTGCTCCCCATTTTACAACAGGCACATCTACAAGCTTACTCTGGCCAATTCTCCTGAAGCGATACGCTAATATCTATTGACATAAAGACTTTCACAGTAGTCCTGCCGGGAGCTTTTCGACTTTGCCGATGTATTTCGCCTATTGACGAGGCGTTTGGCTACCTTAAGAGAGTCATAGTTACTCCTGCCAGTGTCTCTCCGTTAAACCACAGTCACATCTACCATTTTCCTCTGCCCCTTTCACCAGACGCGATACGCCATTATTTGTCGACATCATGACTTTCAAAGTACTCCTGCTAGGGGCTCCTCCAGTCTACCAATGTATTTCGCCTGTTGACGAGGCATTTGGCTACCTTAAGGGAGTCATACTTACTCCTGTCAGTTGCTCCCCGTTTTACCACAGTCACATTTTCAATCTTATTCTGGCCAGTTCACCCGAAGCGATACGCCACTTGACGAGGCATGTGGCTACCTTAAGAGAGTCATAGTTACTCCTGTCAGTTGCTCCCCGTTAAACCACAGTCACATCTACGATTTTCCCCTGCCGCTTTCACCAGCCGCGATACGCCATTATTTGTTGAAATTATGACTTTCACAGTACTCCTGCTAGGGGTTCCTCCAGTTTACCAATGTATTTCGCCTGTTGACGAAGCATTTGGCTACCTTAAGAGAGTCATAGTTACTCCTGTCAGTTGCTCCCCGTTTTACCACAGTCACATTTTCAATCTTATTCTGGCCAGTTCACCTGATGCGATACGCCATTATCAGTCAACCTAAAAAATATCACAGTACTCCTGCCGGAAGCTTCTCGAGTTTGCCGAAGTATTTCGCCTGTTGACGAAGCATTTGGATACCTCAAGAGAGTCATAGTTACCCCTTGCTGTTGCTCCCCATTTTACAACAGGCACATCTACAAGCTTACTCTGGCCAATTCTCCTGAAGCGATACGCTAATATCTATTGACATAAAGACTTTCACAGTAGTCCTGCCGGGAGCTTTTCGACTTTGCCGATGTATTTCGCCTATTGACGAGGCGTTTGGCTACCTTAAGAGAGTCATAGTTACTCCTGCCAGTGTCTCTCCGTTAAACCACAGTCACATCTACCATTTTCCTCTGCCCCTTTCACCAGACGCGATACGCCATTATTTGTCGACATCATGACTTTCAAAGTACTCCTGCTAGGGGCTCCTCCAGTCTACCAATGTATTTCGCCTGTTGACGAGGCATTTGGCTACCTTAAGAGAGTCATACTTACTCCTGTCAGTTGCTCCCCGTTTTACCACAGTCACATTTTCAATCTTATTCTGGCCAGTTCACTCGAAGCGATACGCCACTTGACAAGGCATTTGGCTACCTTAAGAGAGTCATAGTTACTCCTGTCAGTTGCTCCCCGTTAAACCACAGTCACATCTACGATTTTCCCCTGCCGCTTTCACCAGCCGCGATACGCCATTATTTGTTGAAATTATGACTTTCACAGTACTCCTGCTAGGGGTTCCTCCAGTTTACCAATGTATTTCGCCTGTTGACGAAGCATTTGGCTACCTTAAGAGAGTCATAGTTACTCCTGTCAGTTGCTCCCCGTTAAACCACAGTCACATCTACGATTTTCCTCTGCCGCTTTCACCAGCCGCGATACGCCATTATTTGTTGAAATTATGACTTTCACAGTACTCCTGCTAGGGGTTCCTCCAGTTTACCAATGTATTTCGCCTGTTGACGAAGCATTTGGCTACCTTAAGAGAGTCATAGTTACTCCTGTCAGTTGCTCCCCGTTTTACCACAGTCACATTTTCAATCTTATTCTGGCCAGTTCACCTGATGCGATACGCCATTATCAGTCAACCTAAAAAATATCACAGTACTCCTGCCGGAAGCTTCTCGAGTTTGCCGAAGTATTTCGCCTGTTGACGAAGCATTTGGATACCTTAAGAGAGTCATAGTTACCCCTTGCTGTTGCTCCCCATTTTACAACAGGCACATCTACAAGCTTACTCTGGCCAATTCTCCTGAAGCGATACGCTAATATCTATTGACATAAAGACTTTCACAGTAGTCCTGCCGGGAGCTTTTCGACTTTGCCGATGTATTTCGCCTATTGACGAGGCGTTTGGCTACCTTAAGAGAGTCATAGTTACTCCTGCCAGTGTCTCTCCGTTAAACCACAGTCACATCTACCATTTTCCTCTGCCCCTTTCACCAGACGCGATACGCCATTATTTGTCGACATCATGACTTTCAAAGTACTCCTGCTAGGGGCTCCTCCAGTCTACCAATGTATTTCGCCTGTTGACGAGGCATTTGGCTACCTTAAGGGAGTCATACTTACTCCTGTCAGTTGCTCCCCGTTTTACCACAGTCACATTTTCAATCTTATTCTGGCCAGTTCACCCGAAGCGATACGCCACTTGACGAGGCATGTGGCTACCTTAAGAGAGTCATAGTTACTCCTGTCAGTTGCTCCCCGTTAAACCACAGTCACATCTACGATTTTCCCCTGCCGCTTTCACCAGCCGCGATACGCCATTATTTGTTGAAATTATGACTTTCACAGTACTCCTGCTAGGGGTTCCTCCAGTTTACCAATGTATTTCGCCTGTTGACGAAGCATTTGGCTACCTTAAGAGAGTCATAGTTACTCCTGTCAGTTGCTCCCCGTTTTACCACAGTCACATTTTCAATCTTATTCTGGCCAGTTCACCTGATGCGATACGCCATTATCAGTCAACCTAAAAAATATCGCAGTACTCCTGCCGGAAGCTTCTCGAGTTTGCCGAAGTATTTCGCCTGTTGACGAAGCATTTGGATACCTCAAGAGAGTCATAGTTACCCCTTGCTGTTGCTCCCCATTTTACAACAGGCACATCTACAAGCTTACTCTGGCCAATTCTCCTGAAGCGATACGCTAATATCTATTGACATAAAGACTTTCACAGTACTCCTGCCGGGAGCTTTTCGACTTTGCCGATGTATTTCGCCTATTGACGAGGCGTTTGGCTACCTTAAGAGAGTCATAGTTACTCCTGCCAGTGTCTCTCCGTTAAACCACAGTCACATCTACCATTTTCCTCTGCCCCTTTCACCAGACGCGATACGCCATTATTTGTCGACATCATGACTTTCAAAGTACTCCTGCTAGGGGCTCCTCCAGTCTACCAATGTATTTCGCCTGTTGACGAGGCATTTGGCTTCCTTAAGAGAGTCATACTTACTCCTGTCAGTTGCTCCCCGTTTTACCACAGTCACATTTTCAATCTTATTCTGGCCAGTTCACTCGAAGCGATACGCCACTTGACAAGGCATTTGGCTACCTTAAGAGAGTCATAGTTACTCCTGTCAGTTGCTCCCCGTTAAACCACAGTCACATCTACGATTTTCCCCTGCCGCTTTCACCAGCCGCGATACGCCATTATTTGTTGAAATTATGACTTTCACAGTACTCCTGCTAGGGGTTCCTCCAGTTTACCAATGTATTTCGCCTGTTGACGAAGCATTTGGCTACCTTAAGAGAGTCATAGTTACTCCTGTCAGTTGCTCCCCGTTAAACCACAGTCACATCTACGATTTTCCTCTGCCGCTTTCACCAGCCGCGATACGCCATTATTTGTTGAAATTATGACTTTCACAGTACTCCTGCTAGGGGTTCCTCCAGTTTACCAATGTATTTCGCCTGTTGACGAAGCATTTGGCTACCTTAAGAGAGTCATAGTTACTCCTGTCAGTTGCTCCCGTTTTACCACAGTCACATTTTCAATCTTATTCTGGCCAGTTCACCTGATGCGATACGCCATTATCAGTCAACCTAAAAAATATCACAGTACTCCTGCCGGAAGCTTCTCGAGTTTGCCGAAGTATTTCGCCTGTTGACGAAGCATTTGGATACCTTAAGAGAGTCATAGTTACCCCTTGCTGTTGCTCCCCATTTTACAACAGGCACATCTACAAGCTTACTCTGGCCAATTCTCCTGAAGCGATACGCTAATATCTATTGACATAAAGACTTTCACAGTAGTCCTGCCGGGAGCTTTTCGACTTTGCCGATGTATTTCGCCTATTGACGAGGCGTTTGGCTACCTTAAGAGAGTCATAGTTACTCCTGCCAGTGTCTCTCCGTTAAACCACAGTCACATCTACCATTTTCCTCTGCCCCTTTCACCAGACGCGATACGCCATTATTTGTCGACATCATGACTTTCAAAGTACTCCTGCTAGGGGCTCCTCCAGTCTACCAATGTATTTCGCCTGTTGACGAGGCATTTGGCTACCTTAAGGGAGTCATACTTACTCCTGTCAGTTGCTCCCCGTTTTACCACAGTCACATTTTCAATCTTATTCTGGCCAGTTCACTCGAAGCGATACGCCACTTGACAAGGCATTTGGCTACCTTAAGAGAGTCATAGTTACTCCTGTCAGTTGCTCCCCGTTAAACCACAGTCACATCTACGATTTTCCCCTGCCGCTTTCACCAGCCGCGATACGCCATTATTTGTTGAAATTATGACTTTCACAGTACTCCTGCTAGGGGTTCCTCCAGTTTACCAATGTATTTCGCCTGTTGACGAAGCATTTGGCTACCTTAAGAGAGTCATAGTTACTCCTGTCAGTTGCTCCCCGTTAAACCACAGTCACATCTACGATTTTCCTCTGCCGCTTTCACCAGCCGCGATACGCCATTATTTGTTGAAATTATGACTTTCACAGTACTCCTGCTAGGGGTTCCTCCAGTTTACCAATGTATTTCGCCTGTTGACGAAGCATTTGGCTACCTTAAGAGAGTCATAGTTACTCCTGTCAGTTGCTCCCGTTTTACCACAGTCACATTTTCAATCTTATTCTGGCCAGTTCACCTGATGCGATACGCCATTATCAGTCAACCTAAAAAATATCACAGTACTCCTGCCGGAAGCTTCTCGAGTTTGCCGAAGTATTTCGCCTGTTGACGAAGCATTTGGATACCTCAAGAGAGTCATAGTTACCCCTTGCTGTTGCTCCCCATTTTACAACAGGCACATCTACAAGCTTACTCTGGCCAATTCTCCTGAAGCGATACGCTAATATCTATTGACATAAAGACTTTCACAGTACTCCTGCCGGGAGCTTTTCGACTTTGCCGATGTATTTCGCCTATTGACGAGGCGTTTGGCTACCTTAAGAGAGTCATAGTTACTCCTGCCAGTGTCTCTCCGTTAAACCACAGTCACATCTACCATTTTCCTCTGCCCCTTTCACCAGACGCGATACGCCATTATTTGTCGACATCATGACTTTCAAAGTACTCCTGCTAGGGGCTCCTCCAGTCTACCAATGTATTTCGCCTGTTGACGAGGCATTTGGCTTCCTTAAGAGAGTCATACTTACTCCTGTCAGTTGCTCCCCGTTTTACCACAGTCACATTTTCAATCTTATTCTGGCCAGTTCACTCGAAGCGATACGCCACTTGACAAGGCATTTGGCTACCTTAAGAGAGTCATAGTTACTCCTGTCAGTTGCTCCCCGTTAAACCACAGTCACATCTACGATTTTCCCCTGCCGCTTTCACCAGCCGCGATACGCCATTATTTGTTGAAATTATGACTTTCACAGTACTCCTGCTAGGGGTTCCTCCAGTTTACCAATGTATTTCGCCTGTTGACGAAGCATTTGGCTACCTTAAGAGAGTCATAGTTACTCCTGTCAGTTGCTCCCCGTTAAACCACAGTCACATCTACGATTTTCCTCTGCCGCTTTCACCAGCCGCGATACGCCATTATTTGTTGAAATTATGACTTTCACAGTACTCCTGCTAGGGGTTCCTCCAGTTTACCAATGTATTTCGCCTGTTGACGAAGCATTTGGCTACCTTAAGAGAGTCATAGTTACTCCTGTCAGTTGCTCCCGTTTTACCACAGTCACATTTTCAATCTTATTCTGGCCAGTTCACCTGATGCGATACGCCATTATCAGTCAACCTAAAAAATATCACAGTACTCCTGCCGGAAGCTTCTCGAGTTTGCCGAAGTATTTCGCCTGTTGACGAAGCATTTGGATACCTTAAGAGAGTCATAGTTACCCCTTGCTGTTGCTCCCCATTTTACAACAGGCACATCTACAAGCTTACTCTGGCCAATTCTCCTGAAGCGATACGCTAATATCTATTGACATAAAGACTTTCACAGTAGTCCTGCCGGGAGCTTTTCGACTTTGCCGATGTATTTCGCCTATTGACGAGGCGTTTGGCTACCTTAAGAGAGTCATAGTTACTCCTGCCAGTGTCTCTCCGTTAAACCACAGTCACATCTACCATTTTCCTCTGCCCCTTTCACCAGACGCGATACGCCATTATTTGTCGACATCATGACTTTCAAAGTACTCCTGCTAGGGGCTCCTCCAGTCTACCAATGTATTTCGCCTGTTGACGAGGCATTTGGCTACCTTAAGGGAGTCATACTTACTCCTGTCAGTTGCTCCCCGTTTTACCACAGTCACATTTTCAATCTTATTCTGGCCAGTTCACCCGAAGCGATACGCCACTTGACGAGGCATGTGGCTACCTTAAGAGAGTCATAGTTACTCCTGTCAGTTGCTCCCCGTTAAACCACAGTCACATCTACGATTTTCCCCTGCCGCTTTCACCAGCCGCGATACGCCATTATTTGTTGAAATTATGACTTTCACAGTACTCCTGCTAGGGGTTCCTCCAGTTTACCAATGTATTTCGCCTGTTGACGAAGCATTTGGCTACCTTAAGAGAGTCATAGTTACTCCTGTCAGTTGCTCCCCGTTTTACCACAGTCACATTTTCAATCTTATTCTGGCCAGTTCACCTGATGCGATACGCCATTATCAGTCAACCTAAAAAATATCGCAGTACTCCTGCCGGAAGCTTCTCGAGTTTGCCGAAGTATTTCGCCTGTTGACGAAGCATTTGGATACCTCAAGAGAGTCATAGTTACCCCTTGCTGTTGCTCCCCATTTTACAACAGGCACATCTACAAGCTTACTCTGGCCAATTCTCCTGAAGCGATACGCTAATATCTATTGACATAAAGACTTTCACAGTAGTCCTGCCGGGAGCTTTTCGACTTTGCCGATGTATTTCGCCTATTGACGAGGCGTTTGGCTACCTTAAGAGAGTCATAGTTACTCCTGCCAGTGTCTCTCCGTTAAACCACAGTCACATCTACCATTTTCCTCTGCCCCTTTCACCAGACGCGATACGCCATTATTTGTCGACATCATGACTTTCAAAGTACTCCTGCTAGGGGCTCCTCCAGTCTACCAATGTATTTCGCCTGTTGACGAGGCATTTGGCTTCCTTAAGAGAGTCATACTTACTCCTGTCAGTTGCTCCCCGTTTTACCACAGTCACATTTTCAATCTTATTCTGGCCAGTTCACTCGAAGCGATACGCCACTTGACAAGGCATTTGGCTACCTTAAGAGAGTCATAGTTACTCCTGTCAGTTGCTCCCCGTTAAACCACAGTCACATCTACGATTTTCCCCTGCCGCTTTCACCAGCCGCGATACGCCATTATTTGTTGAAATTATGACTTTCACAGTACTCCTGCTAGGGGTTCCTCCAGTTTACCAATGTATTTCGCCTGTTGACGAAGCATTTGGCTACCTTAAGAGAGTCATAGTTACTCCTGTCAGTTGCTCCCCGTTAAACCACAGTCACATCTACGATTTTCCTCTGCCGCTTTCACCAGCCGCGATACGCCATTATTTGTTGAAATTATGACTTTCACAGTACTCCTGCTAGGGGTTCCTCCAGTTTACCAATGTATTTCGCCTGTTGACGAAGCATTTGGCTACCTTAAGAGAGTCATAGTTACTCCTGTCAGTTGCTCCCCGTTTTACCACAGTCACATTTTCAATCTTCTTCTGGCCAGTTCACCTGATGCGATACGCCATTATCAGTCAACCTAAAAAATATCACAGTACTCCTGCCGGAAGCTTCTCGAGTTTGCCGAAGTATTTCGCCTGTTGACGAAGCATTTGGATACCTTAAGAGAGTCATAGTTACCCCTTGCTGTTGCTCCCCATTTTACAACAGGCACATCTACAAGCTTACTCTGGCCAATTCTCCTGAAGCGATACGCTAATATCTATTGACATAAAGACTTTCACAGTAGTCCTGCCGGGAGCTTTTCGACTTTGCCGATGTATTTCGCCTATTGACGAGGCGTTTGGCTACCTTAAGAGAGTCATAGTTACTCCTGCCAGTGTCTCTCCGTTAAACCACAGTCACATCTACCATTTTCCTCTGCCCCTTTCACCAGACGCGATACGCCATTATTTGTCGACATCATGACTTTCAAAGTACTCCTGCTAGGGGCTCCTCCAGTCTACCAATGTATTTCGCCTGTTGACGAGGCATTTGGCTACCTTAAGGGAGTCATACTTACTCCTGTCAGTTGCTCCCCGTTTTACCACAGTCACATTTTCAATCTTATTCTGGCCAGTTCACCCGAAGCGATACGCCACTTGACGAGGCATGTGGCTACCTTAAGAGAGTCATAGTTACTCCTGTCAGTTGCTCCCCGTTAAACCACAGTCACATCTACGATTTTCCCCTGCCGCTTTCACCAGCCGCGATACGCCATTATTTGTTGAAATTATGACTTTCACAGTACTCCTGCTAGGGGTTCCTCCAGTTTACCAATGTATTTCGCCTGTTGACGAAGCATTTGGCTACCTTATGAGAGTCATAGTTACTCCTGTCAGTTGCTCCCCGTTTTACCACAGTCACATTTTCAATCTTATTCTGGCCAGTTCACCTGATGCGATACGCCATTATCAGTCAACCTAAAAAATATCACAGTACTCCTGCCGGAAGCTTCTCGAGTTTGCCGAAGTATTTCGCCTGTTGACGAAGCATTTGGATACCTCAAGAGAGTCATAGTTACCCCTTGCTGTTGCTCCCCATTTTACAACAGGCACATCTACAAGCTTACTCTGGCCAATTCTCCTGAAGCGATACGCTAATATCTATTGACATAAAGACTTTCACAGTAGTCCTGCCGGGAGCTTTTCGACTTTGCCGATGTATTTCGCCTATTGACGAGGCGTTTGGCTATCTTAAGAGAGTCATAGTTACTCCTGCCAGTGTCTCTCCGTTAAACCACAGTCACATCTACCATTTTCCTCTGCCCCTTTCACCAGACGCGATACGCCATTATTTGTCGACATCATGACTTTCAAAGTACTCCTGCTAGGGGCTCCTCCAGTCTACCAATGTATTTCGCCTGTTGACGAGGCATTTGGCTACCTTAAGAGAGTCATACTTACTCCTGTCAGTTGCTCCCCGTTTTACCACAGTCACATTTTCAATCTTATTCTGGCCAGTTCACTCGAAGCGATACGCCACTTGACAAGGCATTTGGCTACCTTAAGAGACTCATAGTTACTCCTGTCAGTTGCTCCCCGTTAAACCACAGTCACATCTACGATTTTCCCCTGCCGCTTTCACCAGCCGCGATACGCCATTATTTGTTGAAATTATGACTTTCACAGTACTCCTGCTAGGGGTTCCTCCAGTTTACCAATGTATTTCGCCTGTTGACGAAGCATTTGGCTACCTTAAGAGAGTCATAGTTACTCCTGTCAGTTGCTCCCCGTTTTACCACAGTCACATTTTCAATCTTATTCTGGCCAGTTCACCTGATGCGATACGCCATTATCAGTCAACCTAAAAAATAACACAGTACTCCTGCCGGAAGCTTCTCGAGTTTGCCGAAGTATTTCGCCTGTTGACGAAGCATTTGGATACCTCAAGAGAGTCATAGTTACCCCTTGCTGTTGCTCCCCATTTTACAACAGGCACATCTACAAGCTTACTCTGGCCAATTCTCCTGAAGCGATACGCTAATATCTATTGACATAAAGACTTTCACAGTAGTCCTGCCGGGAGCTTTTCGACTTTGCCGATGTATTTCGCCTATTGACGAGGCGTTTGGCTACCTTAAGAGAGTCATAGTTACTCCTGCCAGTGTCTCTTCGTTAAACCACAGTCACATCTACCATTTTCCTCTGCCCCTTTCACCAGACGCGATACGCCATTATTTGTCGACATCATGACTTTCAAAGTACTCCTGCTAGGGGCTCCTCCAGTCTACCAATGTATTTCGCCTGTTGACGAGGCATTTGGCTACCTTAAGAGAGTCATACTTACTCCTGTCAGTTGCTCCCCGTTTTACCACAGTCACATTTTCAATCTTATTCTGGCCAGTTCACTCGAAGCGATACGCCACTTGACAAGGCATGTGGCTACCTTAAGAGAGTCATAGTTACTCCTGTCTGTAGCTCCCCGTTAAACCACAGTCACATCTACGATTTTCCCCTGCCGCTTTCACCAGCCGCGATACGCCATTATTTGTTGAAATTATGACTTTCACAGTACTCCTGCTAGGGGTTCCTCCAGTTTACCAATGTATTTCGCCTGTTGACGAAGCATTTGGCTACCTTAAGAGAGTCATAGTTACTCCTGTCAGTTGCTCCCCGTTTTACCACAGTCACATTTTCAATCTTATTCTGGCCAGTTCACCTGATGCGATACGCCATTATCAGTCAACCTAAAAAATATCACAGTACTCCTGCCGGAAGCTTCTCGAGTTTGCCGAAGTATTTCGCCTGTTGACGAAGCATTTGGATACCTCAAGAGAGTCATAGTTACCCCTTGCTGTTGCTCCCCATTTTACAACAGGCACATCTACAAGCTTACTCTGGCCAATTCTCCTGAAGCGATACGCTAATATCTATTGACATAAAGACTTTCACAGTACTCCTGCCGGGAGCTTTTCGACTTTGCCGATGTATTTCGCCTATTGACGAGGCGTTTGGCTACCTTAAGAGAGTCATAGTTACTCCTGCCAGTGTCTCTCCGTTAAACCACAGTCACATCTACCATTTTCCTCTGCCCCTTTCACCAGACGCGATACGCCATTATTTGTCGACATCATGACTTTCAAAGTACTCCTGCTAGGGGCTCCTCCAGTCTACCAATGTATTTCGCCTGTTGACGAGGCATTTGGCTACCTTAAGAGAGTCATACTTACTCCTGTCAGTTGCTCCCCGTTTTACCACAGTCACATTTTCAATCTTATTCTGGCCAGTTCACTCGAAGCGATACGCCACTTGACAAGGCATTTGGCTACCTTAAGAGAGTCATAGTTACTCCTGTCAGTTGCTCCCCGTTAAACCACAGTCACATCTACGATTTTCCCCTGCCGCTTTCACCAGCCGCGATACGCCATTATTTGTTGAAATTATGACTTTCACAGTACTCCTGCTAGGGGTTCCTCCAGTTTACCAATGTATTTCGCCTGTTGACGAAGCATTTGGCTACCTTAAGAGAGTCATAGTTACTCCTGTCAGTTGCTCCCCGTTTTACCACAGTCACATTTTCAATCTTATTCTGGCCAGTTCACCTGATGCGATACGCCATTATCAGTCAACCTAAAAAATATCACAGTACTCCTGCCGGAAGCTTCTCGAGTTTGCCGAAGTATTTCGCCTGTTGACGAAGCATTTGGATACCTCAAGAGAGTCATAGTTACCCCTTGCTGTTGCTCCCCATTTTACAACAGGCACATCTACAAGCTTACTCTAGCCAATTCTCCTGAAGCGATACGCTAATATCTATTGACATAAAGACTTTCACAGTAGTCCTGCCGGGAGCTTTTCGACTTTGCCGATGTATTTCGCCTATTGACGAGGCGTTTGGCTACCTTAAGAGAGTCATAGTTACTCCTGCCAGTGTCTCTCCGTTAAACCACAGTCACATCCACCATTTTCCTCTGCCCCTTTCACCAGACGCGATACGCCATTATTTGTCGACATCATGACTTTCAAAGTACTCCTGCTAGGGGCTCCTCCAGTCTACCAATGTATTTCGCCTGTTGACGAGGCATTTGGCTGCCTTAAGAGAGTCATACTTACTCCTGTCAGTTGCTCCCCGCTTTACCACAGTCACATTTTCAATCTTATTCTGGCCAGTTCACTCGAAGCGATACGCCACTTGACAAGGCATTTGGCTACCTTAAGAGAGTCATAGTTACTCCTGTCAGTTGCTCCCCGTTAAACCACAGTCACATCTACGATTTTCCCCTGCCGCTTTCACCAGCCGCGATACGCCATTATTTGTTGAAATTATGACTTTCACAGTACTCCTGCTAGGGGTTCCTCCAGTTTACCAATGTATTTCGCCTGTTGACGAAGCATTTGGCTACCTTAAGAGAGTCATAGTTACTCCTGTCAGTTGCTCCCCGTTTAACCACAGTCTCATTTTCAATCTTATTCTGGCCAGTTCACCTGATGCGATACGCCGTTATCAGTCAACCTAAAAAATATCACAGTACTCCTGCCGGAAGCTTCTCGAGTTTGCCGAAGTATTTCGCCTGTTAACGAAGCATTTGGATACCTTAAGAGAGTCATAGTTACTCCTTGCTGTTGCTCCCCATTTTACAACAGGCACATCTACAAGCTTACTCTGGCCAATTCTCCTGAAGCGATACGCTAATATCTGTTGACATAAAGACTTTCACAGTACTCCTGCTGGGAGCTTCTCTACTTTGCCGATGTATTTCGCCTATTGACGAGGCATTTGGCTACCTTAAGAGAGTCATAGTTACTCCTGTCAGTTGCTCCCCGTTAAACCACAGTCACATCTACGATTTTCCTCTGCCGCTTTCACCAGACGCGATACGCCATTATTTGTCGAAATTATGACTTTCACAGTACTCCTGCTAGGGGTTCCTCCAGTTTACCAATGTATTTCGCCTGTTGACGAAGCATTTGGCTACCTTAAGAGAGTCATAGTTACTCCTGTCAGTTGCTCCCCGTTAAACCACAGTCACATCTACGATTTTCCTCTGCCGCTTTCACCAGACGCGATACGCCATTATTTGTCGAAATTATGACTTTCACAGTACTCCTGCTAGGGGTTCCTCCAGTTTACCAAAGTATTTCGCCTGTTGACGAACCATTTGGCTACCTTAAGAGAGTCATAGTTACTCCTGTCAGTTGCTCCCCGTTTTACCACAGTCACATTTTCAATCTTATTCTGGCCAGTTCACCTGAAGCGATACGCCATTATCGGTCAACCTAAAGAATTTCACAGTACTCTTGCCAGGAGCTCTCGAGTTTGCCGATGTATTTCGCCTGTTGACGAGGCATTTGGTTACCTTAAGAGAGTCATAGTTACCCCTTGCTGTTGCTCCCCATTTTACAACAGGCACATCTACAAGCTTACTCTGGCCAATTCTCCTGAAGCGATACGCTAATATCTATTGACATAAAGACTTTCACAGTACTCCTGCCGGGAGCTTTTCGACTTTGCCGATGTATTTCGCCTATTGACGAGGCGTTTGGCTACCTTAAGAGAGTCATAGTTACTCCTGCCAGTGTCTCTCCGTTAAACCACAGTCACATCTACCATTTTCCTCTGCCCCTTTCACCAGACGCGATACGCCATTATTTGTCGACATCATGACTTTCAAAGTACTCCTGCTAGGGGCTCCTCCAGTCTACCAATGTATTTCGCCTGTTGACGAGGCATTTGGCTACCTTAAGAGAGTCATACTTACTCCTGTCAGTTGCTCCCCGTTTTACCACAGTCACATTTTCAATCTTATTCTGGCCAGTTCACCCGAAGCGATACGCCACTTGACGAGGCATTTGGCTGCCTTAAGAGAGTCATAGTTACTCCTGTCAGTTGCTCCCCGTTAAACCACAGTCACATCTACGATTTTCCCCTGCCGCTTTCACCAGCCGCGATACGCCATTATTTGTTGAAATTATGACTTTCACAGTACTCCTGCTAGGGGTTCCTCCAGTTTACCAATGTATTTCGCCTGTTGACGAAGCATTTGGCTACCTTAAGAGAGTCATAGTTACTCCTGTCAGTTGCTCCCCGTTTTACCACAGTCTCATTTTCAATCTTATTCTGGCCAGTTCACCTGATGCGATACGCCGTTATCAGTCAACCTAAAAAATATCACAGTACTCCTGCCGGAAGCTTCTCGAGTTTGCCGAAGTATTTCGCCTGTTAACGAAGCATTTGGATACCTTAAGAGAGTCATAGTTACTCCTTGCTGTTGCTCCCCATTTTACAACAGGCACATCTACAAGCTTACTCTGGCCAATTCTCCTGAAGCGATACGCTAATATCTGTTGACATAAAGACTTTCACAGTACTCCTGCTGGGAGCTTCTCTACTTTGCCGATGTATTTCGCCTATTGACGAGGCATTTGGCTACCTTAAGAGAGTCATAGTTACTCCTGTCAGTTGCTCCCCGTTAAACCACAGTCACATCTACGATTTTCCTCTGCCGCTTTCACCAGACGCGATACGCCATTATTTGTCGAAATTATGACTTTCACAGTACTCCTGCTAGGGGTTCCTCCAGTTTACCAATGTATTTCGCCTGTTGACGAAGCATTTGGCTACCTTAAGAGAGTCATAGTTACTCCTGTCAGTTGCTCCCCGTTAAACCACAGTCACATCTACGATTTTCCTCTGCCGCTTTCACCAGACGCGATACGCCATTATTTGTCGAAATTATGACTTTCACAGTACTCCTGCTAGGGGTTCCTCCAGTTTACCAAAGTATTTCGCCTGTTGACGAACCATTTGGCTACCTTAAGAGAGTCATAGTTACTCCTGTCAGTTGCTCCCCGTTTTACCATAGTCACATTTTCAATCTTATTCTGGCCAGTTCACCTGAAGCGATACGCCATTATCGGTCAACCTAAAGAATTTCACAGTACTCTTGCCAGGAGCTCTCGAGTTTGCCGATGTATTTCGCCTGTTGACGAGGCATTTGGTTACCTTAAGAGAGTCATAGTTACCCCTTGCTGTTGCTCCCCATTTTACAACAGGCACATCTACAAGCTTACTCTGGCCAATTCTCCTGAAGCGATACGCTAATATCTATTGACATAAAGACTTTCACAGTACTCCTGCCGGGAGCTTTTCGACTTTGCCGATGTATTTCGCCTATTGACGAGGCGTTTGGCTACCTTAAGAGAGTCATAGTTACTCCTGCCAGTGTCTCTCCGTTAAACCACAGTCACATCTACCATTTTCCTCTGCCCCTTTCACCAGACGCGATACGCCATTATTTGTCGACATCATGACTTTCAAAGTACTCCTGCTAGGGGCTCCTCCAGTCTACCAATGTATTTCGCCTGTTGACGAGGCATTTGGCTACCTTAAGAGAGTCATACTTACTCCTGTCAGTTGCTCCCCGTTTTACCACAGTCACATTTTCAATCTTATTCTGGCCAGTTCACCCGAAGCGATACGCCACTTGACGAGGCATTTGGCTGCCTTAAGAGAGTCATAGTTACTCCTGTCAGTTGCTCCCCGTTAAACCACAGTCACATCTACGATTTTCCCCTGCCGCTTTCACCAGCCGCGATACGCCATTATTTGTTGAAATTATGACTTTCACAGTACTCCTGCTAGGGGTTCCTCCAGTTTACCAATGTATTTCGCCTGTTGACGAAGCATTTGGCTACCTTAAGAGAGTCATAGTTACTCCTGTCAGTTGCTCCCCGTTTTACCACAGTCTCATTTTCAATCTTATTCTGGCCAGTTCACCTGATGCGATACGCCGTTATCAGTCAACCTAAAAAATATCACAGTACTCCTGCCGGAAGCTTCTCGAGTTTGCCGAAGTATTTCGCCTGTTAACGAAGCATTTGGATACCTTAAGAGAGTCATAGTTACTCCTTGCTGTTGCTCCCCATTTTACAACAGGCACATCTACAAGCTTACTCTGGCCAATTCTCCTGAAGCGATACGCTAATATCTGTTGACATAAAGACTTTCACAGTACTCCTGCTGGGAGCTTCTCTACTTTGCCGATGTATTTCGCCTATTGACGAGGCATTTGGCTACCTTAAGAGAGTCATAGTTACTCCTGTCAGTTGCTCCCCGTTAAACCACAGTCACATCTACGATTTTCCTCTGCCGCTTTCACCAGACGCGATACGCCATTATTTGTCGAAATTATGACTTTCACAGTACTCCTGCTAGGGGTTCCTCCAGTTTACCAATGTATTTCGCCTGTTGACGAAGCATTTGGCTACCTTAAGAGAGTCATAGTTACTCCTGTCAGTTGCTCCCCGTTAAACCACAGTCACATCTACGATTTTCCTCTGCCGCTTTCACCAGACGCGATACGCCATTATTTGTCGAAATTATGACTTTCACAGTACTCCTGCTAGGGGTTCCTCCAGTTTACCAAAGTATTTCGCCTGTTGACGAACCATTTGGCTACCTTAAGAGAGTCATAGTTACTCCTGTCAGTTGCTCCCCGTTTTACCATAGTCACATTTTCAATCTTATTCTGGCCAGTTCACCTGAAGCGATACGCCATTATCGGTCAACCTAAAGAATTTCACAGTACTCTTGCCAGGAGCTCTCGAGTTTGCCGATGTATTTCGCCTGTTGACGAGGCATTTGGTTACCTTAAGAGAGTCATAGTTACCCCTTGCTGTTGCTCCCCATTTTACAACAGGCACATCTACAAGCTTACTCTGGCCAATTCTCCTGAAGCGATACGCTAATATCTATTGACATAAAGACTTTCACAGTACTCCTGCCGGGAGCTTTTCGACTTTGCCGATGTATTTCGCCTATTGACGAGGCGTTTGGCTACCTTAAGAGAGTCATAGTTACTCCTGCCAGTGTGTCTCCGTTAAACCACAGTCACATCTACCATTTTCCTCTGCCCCTTTCACCAGACGCGATACGCCATTATTTGTCGACATCATGACTTTCAAAGTACTCCTGCTAGGGGCTCCTCCAGTCTACCAATGTATTTCGCCTGTTGACGAGGCATTTGGCTACCTTAAGAGAGTCATACTTACTCCTGTCAGTTGCTCCCCGTTTTACCACAGTCACATTTTCAATCTTATTCTGGCCAGTTCACCCGAAGCGATACGCCACTTGACGAGGCATTTGGCTGCCTTAAGAGAGTCATAGTTACTCCTGTCAGTTGCTCCCCGTTAAACCACAGTCACATCTACGATTTTCCTCTGCCGCTTTCACCAGCCGCGATACGCCATTATTTGTTGAAATTATGACTTTCACAGTACTCCTGCTAGGGGTTCCTCCAGTTTACCAATGTATTTCGCCTGTTGACGAAGCATTTGGCTACCTTAAGAGAGTCATAGTTACTCCTGTCAGTTGCTCCCCGTTAAACCACAGTCACATCTACGATTTTCCTCTGCCGCTTTCACCAGCCGCGATACGCCATTATTTGTTGAAATTATGACTTTCACAGTACTCCTGCTAGGGGTTCCTCCAGTTTACCAATGTATTTCGCCTGTTGACGAAGCATTTGGCTACCTTAAGAGAGTCATAGTTACTCCTGTCAGTTGCTCCCCGTTTTACCACAGTCACATTTTCAATCTTATTCTGGCCAGTTCACCTGATGCGATACGCCATTATCAGTCAACCTAAAAAATATCACAGTACTCCTGCCGGAAGCTTCTCGAGTTTGCCGAAGTATTTCGCCTGTTGACGAAGCATTTGGATACCTTAAGAGAGTCATAGTTACCCCTTGCTGTTGCTCCCCATTATACAACAGGCACATCTACAAGCTTACTCTGGCCAATTCTCCTGAAGCGATACGCTAATATCTATTGACATAAAGACTTTCACAGTAGTCCTGCCGGGAGCTTTTCGACTTTGCCGATGTATTTCGCCTATTGACGAGGCGTTTGGCTACCTTAAGAGAGTCATAGTTACTCCTGCCAGTGTCTCTCCGTTAAACCACAGTCACATCTACCATTTTCCTCTGCCCCTTTCACCAGACGCGATACGCCATTATTTGTCGACATCATGACTTTCAAAGTACTCCTGCTAGGGGCACCTCCAGTCTACCAATGTATTTCGCCTGTTGACGAGGCATTTGGCTACCTTAAGAGAGTCATACTTACTCCTGTCAGTTGCTCCCCGTTTTACCACAGTCACATTTTCAATCTTATTCTGGCCAGTTCACTCGAAGCGATACGCCACTTGACAAGGCATTTGGCTACCTTAAGAGAGTCATAGTTACTCCTGTCAGTTGCTCCCCGTTAAACCACAGTCACATCTACGATTTTCCCCTGCCGCTTTCACCAGCCGCGATACGCCATTATTTGTTGAAATTATGACTTTCACAGTACTCCTGCTAGGGGTTCCTCCAGTTTACCAATGTATTTCGCCTGTTGACGAAGCATTTGGCTACCTTAAGAGAGTCATAGTTACTCCTGTCAGTTGCTCCCCGTTTTACCACAGTCACATTTTCAATCTTATTCTGGCCAGTTCACCTGATGCGATACGCCATTATCAGTCAACCTAAAAAATATCACAGTACTCCTGCCGGAAGCTTCTCGAGTTTGCCGAAGTATTTCGCCTGTTGACGAAGCATTTGGATACCTCAAGAGAGTCATAGTTACCCCTTGCTGTTGCTCCCCATTTTACAACAGGCACATCTACAAGCTTACTCTAGCCAATTCTCCTGAAGCGATACGCTAATATCTATTGACATAAAGACTTTCACAGTACTCCTGCCGGGAGCTTTTCGACTTTGCCGATGTATTTCGCCTATTGACGAGGCGTTTGGCTACCTTAAGAGAGTCATAGTTACTCCTGCCAGTGTCTCTCCGTTAAACCACAGTCACATCCACCATTTTCCTCTGCCCCTTTCACCAGACGCGATACGCCATTATTTGTCGACATCATGACTTTCAAAGTACTCCTGCTAGGGGCTCCTCCAGTCTACCAATGTATTTCGCCTGTTGACGAGGCATTTGGCTGCCTTCAGAGAGTCATACTTACTCCTGTCAGTTGCTCCCCGCTTTACCACAGTCACATTTTCAATCTTATTCTGGCCAGTTCACTCGAAGCGATACGCCACTTGACAAGGCATTTGGCTACCTTAAGAGAGTCATAGTTACTCCTGTCAGTTGCTCCCCGTTAAACCACAGTCACATCTACGATTTTCCCCTGCCGCTTTCACCAGCCGCGATACGCCATTATTTGTTGAAATTATGACTTTCACAGTACTCCTGCTAGGGGTTCCTCCAGTTTACCAATGTATTTCGCCTGTTGACGAAGCATTTGGCTACCTTAAGAGAGTCATAGTTACTCCTGTCAGTTGCTCCCCGTTTAACCACAGTCTCATTTTCAATCTTATTCTGGCCAGTTCACCTGATGCGATACGCCGTTATCAGTCAACCTAAAAAATATCACAGTACTCCTGCCGGAAGCTTCTCGAGTTTGCCGAAGTATTTCGCCTGTTAACGAAGCATTTGGATACCTTAAGAGAGTCATAGTTACTCCTTGCTGTTGCTCCCCATTTTACAACAGGCACATCTACAAGCTTACTCTGGCCAATTCTCCTGAAGCGATACGCTAATATCTGTTGACATAAAGACTTTCACAGTACTCCTGCTGGGAGCTTCTCTACTTTGCCGATGTATTTCGCCTATTGACGAGGCATTTGGCTACCTTAAGAGAGTCATAGTTACTCCTGTCAGTTGCTCCCCGTTAATCCACAGTCACATCTACGATTTTCCTCTGCCGCTTTCACCAGACGCGATACGCCATTATTTGTCGAAATTATGACTTTCACAGTACTCCTGCTAGGGGTTCCTCCAGTTTACCAATGTATTTCGCCTGTTGACGAAGCATTTGGCTACCTTAAGAGAGTCATAGTTACTCCTGTCAGTTGCTCCCCGTTAAACCACAGTCACATCTACGATTTTCCTCTGCCGCTTTCACCAGACGCGATACGCCATTATTTGTCGAAATTATGACTTTCACAGTACTCCTGCTAGGGGTTCCTCCAGTTTACCAAAGTATTTCGCCTGTTGACGAACCATTTGGCTACCTTAAGAGAGTCATAGTTACTCCTGTCAGTTGCTCCCCGTTTTACCACAGTCACATTTTCAATCTTATTCTGGCCAGTTCACCTGAAGCGATACGCCATTATCGGTCAACCTAAAGAATTTCACAGTACTCTTGCCAGGAGCTCTCGAGTTTGCCGATGTATTTCGCCTGTTGACGAGGCATTTGGTTACCTTAAGAGAGTCATAGTTACCCCTTGCTGTTGCTCCCCATTTTACAACAGGCACATCTACAAGCTTACTCTGGCCAATTCTCCTGAAGCGATACGCTAATATCTATTGACATAAAGACTTTCACAGTACTCCTGCCGGGAGCTTTTCGACTTTGCCGATGTATTTCGCCTATTGACGAGGCGTTTGGCTACCTTAAGAGAGTCATAGTTACTCCTGCCAGTGTCTCTCCGTTAAACCACAGTCACATCTACCATTTTCCTCTGCCCCTTTCACCAGACGCGATACGCCATTATTTGTCGACATCATGACTTTCAAAGTACACCTGCTAGGGGCTCCTCCAGTCTACCAATGTATTTCGCCTGTTGACGAGGCATTTGGCTACCTTAAGAGAGTCATACTTACTCCTGTCAGTTGCTCCCCGTTTTACCACAGTCACATTTTCAATCTTATTCTGGCCAGTTCACCCGAAGCGATACGCCACTTGACGAGGCATTTGGCTGCCTTAAGAGAGTCATAGTTACTCCTGTCAGTTGCTCCCCGTTAAACCACAGTCACATCTACGATTTTCCCCTGCCGCTTTCACCAGCCGCGATACGCCATTATTTGTTGAAATTATGACTTTCACAGTACTCCTGCTAGGGGTTCCTCCAGTTTACCAATGTATTTCGCCTGTTGACGAAGCATTTGGCTACCTTAAGAGAGTCATAGTTACTCCTGTCAGTTGCTCCCCGTTTTACCACAGTCACATTTTCAATCTTATTCTGGCCAGTTCACCTGATGCGATACGCCATTATCAGTCAACCTAAAAAATATCACAGTACTCCTGCCGGAAGCTTCTCGAGTTTGCCGAAGTATTTCGCCTGTTGACGAAGCATTTGGATACCTCAAGAGAGTCATAGTTACCCCTTGCTGTTGCTCCCCATTTTACAACAGGCACATCTACAAGCTTACTCTAGCCAATTCTCCTGAAGCGATACGCTAATATCTATTGACATAAAGACTTTCACAGTAGTCCTGCCGGGAGCTTTTCGACTTTGCCGATGTATTTCGCCTATTGACGAGGCGTTTGGCTACCTTAAGAGAGTCATAGTTACTCCTGCCAGTGTCTCTCCGTTAAACCACAGGCACATCCACCATTTTCCTCTGCCCCTTTCACCAGACGCGATACGCCATTATTTGTCGACATCATGACTTTCAAAGTACTCCTGCTAGGGGCTCCTCCAGTCTGCCAATGTATTTCGCCTGTTGACGAGGCATTTGGCTGCCTTAAGAGAGTCATACTTACTCCTGTCAGTTGCTCCCCGTTTTACCACAGTCACATTTTCAATCTTATTCTGGCCAGTTCACTCGAAGCGATACGCCACTTGACAAGGCATTTGGCTACCTTAAGAGAGTCATAGTTACTCCTGTCAGTTGCTCCCCGTTAAACCACAGTCACATCTACGATTTTCCCCTGCCGCTTTCACCAGCCGCGATACGCCATTATTTGTTGAAATTATGACTTTCACAGTACTCCTGCTAGGGGTTCCTCCAGTTTACCAATGTATTTCGCCTGTTGACGAAGCATTTGGCTACCTTAAGAGAGTCATAGTTACTCCTGTCAGTTGCTCCCCGTTTTACCACAGTCTCATTTTCAATCTTATTCTGGCCAGTTCACCTGATGCGATACGCCGTTATCAGTCAACCTAAAAAATATCACAGTACTCCTGCCGGAAGCTTCTCGAGTTTGCCGAAGTATTTCGCCTGTTAACGAAGCATTTGGATACCTTAAGAGAGTCATAGTTACTCCTTGCTGTTGCTCCCCATTTTACAACAGGCACATCTACAAGCTTACTCTGGCCAATTCTCCTGAAGCGATACGCTAATATCTGTTGACATAAAGACTTTCACAGTACTCCTGCTGGGAGCTTCTCTACTTTGCCGATGTATTTCGCCTATTGACGAGGCATTTGGCTACCTTAAGAGAGTCATAGTTACTCCTGTCAGTTGCTCCCCGTTAAACCACAGTCACATCTACGATTTTCCTCTGCCGCTTTCACCAGACGCGATACGCCATTATTTGTCGAAATTATGACTTTCACAGTACTCCTGCTAGGGGTTCCTCCAGTTTACCAATGTATTTCGCCTGTTGACGAAGCATTTGGCTACCTTAAGAGAGTCATAGTTACTCCTGTCAGTTGCTCCCCGTTAAACCACAGTCACATCTACGATTTTCCTCTGCCGCTTTCACCAGACGCGATACGCCATTATTTGTCGAAATTATGACTTTCACAGTACTCCTGCTAGGGGTTCCTCCAGTTTACCAAAGTATTTCGCCTGTTGACGAACCATTTGGCTACCTTAAGAGAGTCATAGTTACTCCTGTGAGTTGCTCCCCGTTTTACCGTAGTCACATTTTCAATCTTATTCTGGCCAGTTCACCTGAAGCGATACGCCATTATCGGTCAACCTAAAGAATTTCACAGTACTCTTGCCAGGAGCTCTCGAGTTTGCCGATGTATTTCGCCTGTTGACGAGGCATTTGGTTACCTTAAGAGAGTCATAGTTACCCCTTGCTGTTGCTCCCCATTTTACAACAGGCACATCTACAAGCTTACTCTGGCCAATTCTCCTGAAGCGATACGCTAATATCTATTGACATAAAGACTTTCACAGTACTCCTGCCGGGAGCTTTTCGACTTTGCCGATGTATTTCGCCTATTGACGAGGCGTTTGGCTACCTTAAGAGAGTCATAGTTACTCCTGCCAGTGTGTCTCCGTTAAACCACAGTCACATCTACCATTTTCCTCTGCCCCTTTCACCAGACGCGATACGCCATTATTTGTCGACATCATGACTTTCAAAGTACTCCTGCTAGGGGCTCCTCCAGTCTACCAATGTATTTCGCCTGTTGACGAGGCATTTGGCTACCTTAAGAGAGTCATACTTACTCCTGTCAGTTGCTCCCCGTTTTACCACAGTCACATTTTCAATCTTATTCTGGCCAGTTCACCCGAAGCGATACGCCACTTGACGAGGCATTTGGCTGCCTTAAGAGAGTCATAGTTACTCCTGTCAGTTGCTCCCCGTTAAACCACAGTCACATCTACGATTTTCCTCTGCCGCTTTCACCAGCCGCGATACGCCATTATTTGTTGAAATTATGACTTTCACAGTACTCCTGCTAGGGGTTCCTCCAGTTTACCAATGTATTTCGCCTGTTGACGAAGCATTTGGCTACCTTAAGAGAGTCATAGTTACTCCTGTCAGTTGCTCCCCGTTAAACCACAGTCACATCTACGATTTTCCTCTGCCGCTTTCACCAGCCGCGATACGCCATTATTTGTTGAAATTATGACTTTCACAGTACTCCTGCTAGGGGTTCCTCCAGTTTACCAATGTATTTCGCCTGTTGACGAAGCATTTGGCTACCTTAAGAGAGTCATAGTTACTCCTGTCAGTTGCTCCCCGTTTTACCACAGTCACATTTTCAATCTTATTCTGGCCAGTTCACCTGATGCGATACGCCATTATCAGTCAACCTAAAAAATATCACAGTACTCCTGCCGGAAGCTTCTCGAGTTTGCCGAAGTATTTCGCCTGTTGACGAAGCATTTGGATACCTTAAGAGAGTCATAGTTACCCCTTGCTGTTGCTCCCCATTATACAACAGGCACATCTACAAGCTTACTCTGGCCAATTCTCCTGAAGCGATACGCTAATATCTATTGACATAAAGACTTTCACAGTAGTCCTGCCGGGAGCTTTTCGACTTTGCCGATGTATTTCGCCTATTGACGAGGCGTTTGGCTACCTTAAGAGAGTCATAGTTACTCCTGCCAGTGTCTCTCCGTTAAACCACAGTCACATCTACCATTTTCCTCTGCCCCTTTCACCAGACGCGATACGCCATTATTTGTCGACATCATGACTTTCAAAGTACTCCTGCTAGGGGCTCCTCCAGTCTACCAATGTATTTCGCCTGTTGACGAGGCATTTGGCTACCTTAAGAGAGTCATACTTACTCCTGTCAGTTGCTCCCCGTTTTACCACAGTCACATTTTCAATCTTATTCTGGCCAGTTCACCCGAAGCGATACGCCACTTGACGAGGCATTTGGCTACCTTAAGAGAGTCATAGTTACTCCTGTCAGTTGCTCCCCGTTAAACCACAGTCACATCTACGATTTTCCCCTGCCGCTTTCACCAGCCGCGATACGCCATTATTTGTTGAAATTATGACTTTCACAGTACTCCTGCTAGGGGTTCCTCCAGTTTACCAATGTATTTCGCCTGTTGACCAAGCATTTGGCTACCTTAAGAGAGTCATAGTTACTCCTGTCAGTTGCTCCCCGTTTTACCACAGTCACATTTTCAATCTTATTCTGGCCAGTTCACCTGATGCGATACGCCATTATCAGTCAACCTAAAAAATATCACAGTACTCCTGCCGGAAGCTTCTCGAGTTTGCCGAAGTATTTCGCCTGTTGACGAAGCATTTGGATACCTTAAGAGAGTCATAGTTACCCCTTGCTGTTGCTCCCCATTTTACAACAGGCACATCTACAAGCTTACTCTGGCCAATTCTCCTGAAGCGATACGCTAATATCTATTGACATAAAGACTTTCACAGTAGTCCTGCCGGGAGCTTTTCGACTTTGCCGATGTATTTCGCCTATTGACGAGGCGTTTGGCTACCTTAAGGGAGTCATAGTTACTCCTGCCAGTGTCTCTCCGTTAAACCACAGTCACATCTACCATTTTCCTCTGCCCCTTTCACCAGACGCGATACGCCATTATTTGTCGACATCATGACTTTCAAAGTACTCCTGCTAGGGGCTCCTCCAGTCTACCAATGTATTTCGCCTGTTGACGAGGCATTTGGCTACCTTAAGAGAGTCATAGTTACTCCTGTCAGTTGCTCCCCGTTTTACCACAGTCTCATTTTCAATCTTATTCTGGCCAGTTCACCTGATGCGATACGCCGTTATCAGTCAACCTAAAAAATATCACAGTACTCCTGCCGGAAGCTTCTCGAGTTTGCCGAAGTATTTCGCCTGTTAACGAAGCATTTGGATACCTTAAGAGAGTCATAGTTACTCCTTGCTGTTGCTCCCCATTTTACAACAGGCACATCTACAAGCTTACTCTGGCCAATTCTCCTGAAGCGATACGCTAATATCTGTTGACATAAAGACTTTCACAGTACTCCTGCTGGGAGCTTCTCTACTTTGCCGATGTATTTCGCCTATTGACGAGGCATTTGGCTACCTTAAGAGAGTCATAGTTACTCCTGTCAGTTGCTCCCCGTTAAACCACAGTCACATCTACGATTTTCCTCTGCCGCTTTCACCAGACGCGATACGCCATTATTTGTCGAAATTATGACTTTCACAGTACTCCTGCTAGGGGTTCCTCCAGTTTACCAATGTATTTCGCCTGTTGACGAAGCATTTGGCTACCTTAAGAGAGTCATAGTTACTCCTGTCAGTTGCTCCCCGTTAAACCACAGTCACATCTACGATTTTCCTCTGCCGCTTTCACCAGACGCGATACGCCATTATTTGTCGAAATTATGACTTTCACAGTACTCCTGCTAGGGGTTCCTCCAGTTTACCAAAGTATTTCGCCTGTTGACGAACCATTTGGCTACCTTAAGAGAGTCATAGTTACTCCTGTCAGTTGCTCCCCGTTTTACCACAGTCACATTTTCAATCTTATTCTGGCCAGTTCACCTGAAGCGATACGCCATTATCGGTCAACCTAAAGAATTTCACAGTACTCTTGCCAGGAGCTCTCGAGTTTGCCGATGTATTTCGCCTGTTGACGAGGCATTTGGTTACCTTAAGAGAGTCATAGTTACCCCTTGCTGTTGCTCCCCATTTTACAACAGGCACATCTACAAGCTTACTCTGGCCAATTCTCCTGAAGCGATACGCTAATATCTATTGACATAAAGACTTTCACAGTACTCCTGCCGGGAGCTTTTCGACTTTGCCGATGTATTTCGCCTATTGACGAGGCGTTTGGCTACCTTAAGAGAGTCATAGTTACTCCTGCCAGTGTCTCTCCGTTAAACCACAGTCACATCTACCATTTTCCTCTGCCCCTTTCACCAGACGCGATACGCCATTATTTGTCGACATCATGACTTTCAAAGTACTCCTGCTAGGGGCTCCTCCAGTCTACCAATGTATTTCGCCTGTTGACGAGGCATTTGGCTACCTTAAGAGAGTCATACTTACTCCTGTCAGTTGCTCCCCGTTTTACCACAGTCACATTTTCAATCTTATTCTGGCCAGTTCACCCGAAGCGATACGCCACTTGACGAGGCATTTGGCTGCCTTAAGAGAGTCATAGTTACTCCTGTCAGTTGCTCCCCGTTAAACCACAGTCACATCTACGATTTTCCTCTGCCGCTTTCACCAGCCGCGATACGCCATTATTTGTTGAAATTATGACTTTCACAGTACTCCTGCTAGGGGTTCCTCCAGTTTACCAATGTATTTCGCCTGTTGACGAAGCATTTGGCTACCTTAAGAGAGTCATAGTTACTCCTGTCAGTTGCTCCCCGTTAAACCACAGCCACATCTACGATTTTCCTCTGCCGCTTTCACCAGCCGCGATACGCCATTATTTGTTGAAATTATGACTTTCACAGTACTCCTGCTAGGGGTTCCTCCAGTTTACCAATGTATTTCGCCTGTTGACGAAGCATTTGGCTACCTTAAGAGAGTCATAGTTACTCCTGTCAGTTGCTCCCCGTTTTACCACAGTCACATTTTCAATCTTATTCTGGCCAGTTCACCTGATGCGATACGCCATTATCAGTCAACCTAAAAAATATCACAGTACTCCTGCCGGAAGCTTCTCGAGTTTGCCGAAGTATTTCGCCTGTTGACGAAGCATTTGGATACCTTAAGAGAGTCATAGTTACCCCTTGCTGTTGCTCCCCGTTATACAACAGGCACATCTACAAGCTTACTCTGGCCAATTCTCCTGAAGCGATACGCTAATATCTATTGACATAAAGACTTTCACAGTAGTCCTGCCGGGAGCTTTTCGACTTTGCCGATGTATTTCGCCTATTGACGAGGCGTTTGGCTACCTTAAGAGAGTCATAGTTACTCCTGCCAGTGTCTCTCCGTTAAACCACAGTCACATCTACCATTTTCCTCTGCCCCTTTCACCAGACGCGATACGCCATTATTTGTCGACATCATGACTTTCAAAGTACTCCTGCTAGGGGCTCCTCCAGTCTACCAATGTATTTCGCCTGTTGACGAGGCATTTGGCTACCTTAAGAGAGTCATACTTACTCCTGTCAGTTGCTCCCCGTTTTACCACAGTCACATTTTCAATCTTATTCTGGCCAGTTCACCCGAAGCGATACGCCACTTGACGAGGCATTTGGCTACCTTAAGAGAGTCATAGTTACTCCTGTCAGTTGCTCCCCGTTAAACCACAGTCACATCTACGATTTTCCCCTGCCGCTTTCACCAGCCGCGATACGCCATTATTTGTTGAAATTATGACTTTCACAGTACTCCTGCTAGGGGTTCCTCCAGTTTACCAATGTATTTCGCCTGTTGACGAAGCATTTGGCTACCTTAAGAGAGTCATAGTTACTCCTGTCAGTTGCTCCCCGTTTTTCCACAGTCACATTTTCAATCTTATTCTGGCCAGTTCACCTGATGCGATACGCCATTATCAGTCAACCTAAAAAATATCACAGTACTCCTGCCGGAAGCTTCTCGAGTTTGCCGAAGTATTTCGCCTGTTGACGAAGCATTTGGATACCTTAAGAGAGTCATAGTTACCCCTTGCTGTTGCTCCCCATTTTACAACAGGCACATCTACAAGCTTACTCTGGCCAATTCTCCTGAAGCGATACGCTAATATCTATTGACATAAAGACTTTCACAGTAGTCCTGCCGGGAGCTTTTCGACTTTGCCGATGTATTTCGCCTATTGACGAGGCGTTTGGCTACCTTAAGAGAGTCATAGTTACTCCTGCCAGTGTCTCTCCGTTAAACCACAGTCACATCTACCATTTTCCTCTGCCCCTTTCACCAGACGCGATACGCCATTATCTGTCGACATCATGACTTTCAAAGTACTCCTGCTAGGGGCTCCTCCAGTCTACCAATGTATTTCGCCTGTTGACGAGGCATTTGGCTACCTTAAGAGAGTCATACTTACTCCTGTCAGTTGCTCCCCGTTTTACCACAGTCACATTTTCAATCTTATTCTGGCCAGTTCACCCGAAGCGATACGCCACTTGACGAGGCATTTGGCTACCTTAAGAGAGTCATAGTTACTCCTGTCAGTTGCTCCCCGTTAAACCACAGTCACATCTACGATTTTCCTCTGCCGCTTTCACCAGCCGCGATACGCCATTATTTGTTGAAATTATGACTTTCACAGTACTCCTGCTAGGGGTTCCTCCAGTTTACCAATGTATTTCGCCTGTTGACGAAGCATTTGGCTACCTTAAGAGAGTCATAGTTACTCCTGTCAGTTGCTCCCCGTTTTACCACAGTCACATTTTCAATCTTATTCTGGCCAGTTCACCTGATGCGATACGCCATTATCAGTCAACCTAAAAAATATCACAGTACTCCTGCCGGAAGCTTCTCGAGTTTGCCGAAGTATTTCGCCTGTTGACGAAGCATTTGGATACCTTAAGAGAGTCATAGTTACCCCTTGCTGTTGCTCCCCATTTTACAACAGGCACATCTACAAGCTTACTCTGGCCAATTCTCCTGAAGCGATACGCTAATATCTATTGACATAAAGACTTTCACAGTAGTCCTGCCGGGAGCTTTTCGACTTTGCCGATGTATTTCGCCTATTGACGAGGCGTTTGGCTACCTTAAGAGAGTCATAGTTACTCCTGCCAGTGTCTCTCCGTTAAACCACAGTCACATCTACCATTTTCCTCTGCCCCCTTCACCAGACGCGATACGCCATTATTTGTCGACATCATGACTTTCAAAGTACTCCTGCTAGGGGCTCCTCCGGTCTACCAATGTATTTCGCCTGTTGACGAAGCATTTGGCTACCTTAAGAGAGTCATAGTTACTCCTGTCAGTTGCTCCCCGTTTTACCACAGTCACATTTTCAATCTTATTCTGGCCAGTTCACCCGAAGCGATACGCCACATGACGAGGCATTTGGCTACCTTAAGAGAGTCATAGTTACTCCTGTCAGTTGCTCCCCGTTAAACCACAGTCACATCTACGATTTTCCCCTGCCGCTTTCACCAGCCGCGATACGCCATTATTTGTTGAAATTATGACTTTCACAGTACTCCTGCTAGGGCTTCCTCCAGTTTACCAATGTATTTCGCCTGTTGACGAAGCATTTGGCTACCTTAAGAGAGTCATAGTTACTCCTGTCAGTTGCTCCCCGTTTTACCACAGTCACATTTTCAATCTTATTCTGGCCAGTTCACCCGAAGCGATACGCCACTTGACGAGGCATTTGGCTGCCTTAAGAGAGTCATAGTTACTCCTGTCAGTTGCTCCCCGTTAAACCACAGTCACATCTACGATTTTCCTCTGCCGCTTTCACCAGCCGCGATACGCCATTATTTGTTGAAATTATGACTTTCACAGTACTCCTGCTAGGGGTTCCTCCAGTTTACCAATGTATTTCGCCTGTTGACGAAGCATTTGGCTACCTTAAGAGAGTCATAGTTACTCCTGTCAGTTGCTCCCCGTTAAACCACAGTCACATCTACGATTTTCCCCTGCCGCTTTCACCAGCCGCGATACGCCATTATTTGTTGAAATTATGACTTTCACAGTACTCCTGCTAGGGATTCCTCCAGTTTACCAATGTATTTCGCCTGTTGACGAAGCATTTGGCTACCTTAAGAGAGTCATAGTTACTCCTGTCAGTTGCTCCCCGTTTTACCACAGTCACATTTTCAATCTTATTCTGGCCAGTTCACCTGATGCGATACGCCATTATCAGTCAACCTAAAAAATATCACAGTACTCCTGCCGGAAGCTTCTCGAGTTTGCCGAAGTATTTCGCCTGTTGACGAAGCATTTGGATACCTTAAGAGAGTCATAGTTACCCCTTGCTGTTGCTCCCCATTATACAACAGGCACATCTACAAGCTTACTCTGGCCAATTCTCCTGAAGCGATACGCTAATATCTATTGACATAAAGACTTTCACAGTAGTCCTGCCGGGAGCTTTTCGACTTTGCCGATGTATTTCGCCTATTGACGAGGCGTTTGGCTACCTTAAGGGAGTCATAGTTACTCCTGCCAGTGTCTCTCCGTTAAACCACAGTCACATCTACCATTTTCCTCTGCCCCTTTCACCAGACGCGATACGCCATTATTTGTCGACATCATGACTTTCAAAGTACTCCTGCTAGGGGCTCCTCCAGTCTACCAATGTATTTCGCCTGTTGACGAGGCATTTGGCTACCTTAAGAGAGTCATACTTACTCCTGTCAGTTGCTCCCCGTTTTACCACAGTCACATTTTCAATCTTATTCTGGCCAGTTCAACCGAAGCGATACGCCACTTGACGAGGCATTTGGCTATCTTAAGAGAGTCATAGTTACTCCTGTCAGTTGCTCCCCGTTAAACCACAGTCACATCTACGATTTTCCCCTGCCGCTTTCACCAGCCGCGATACGCCATTATTTGTTGAAATTATGACTTTCACAGTACTCCTGCTAGGGGTTCCTCCAGTTTACCAATGTATTTCGCCTGTTGACGAAGCATTTGGCTACCTTAAGAGAGTCATAGTTACTCCTGTCAGTTGCTCCCCGTTTTACCACAGTCACATTTTCAATCTTATTCTGGCCAGTTCACCTGATGCGATACGCCATTATCAGTCAACCTAAAAAATATCACAGTACTCCTGCCGGAAGCTTCTCGAGTTTGCCGAAGTATTTCGCCTGTTGACGAAGCATTTGGATACCTTAAGAGAGTCATAGTTACCCCTTGCTGTTGCTGCCCATTTTACAACAGGCACATCTACAAGCTTACTCTGGCCAATTCTCCTGAAGCGATACGCTAATATCTATTGACATAAAGACTTTCACAGTAGTCCTGCCGGGAGCTTTTCGACTTTGCCGATGTATTTCGCCTATTGACGAGGCGTTTGGCTACCTTAAGAGAGTCATAGTTACTCCTGCCAGTGTCTCTCCGTTAAACCACAGTCACATCTACCATTTTCCTCTGCCCCTTTCACCAGACGCGATACGCCATTATTTGTCGACATCATGACTTTCAAAGTACTCCTGCTAGGGGCTCCTCCAGTCTACCAATGTATTTCGCCTGTTGACGAGGCATTTGGCTACCTTAAGAGAGTCATAGTTACTCCTGTCAGTTGCTCCCCGTTTTACCACAGTCTCATTTTCAATCTTATTCTGGCCAGTTCACCTGATGCGATACGCCGTTATCAGTCAACCTAAAAAATATCACAGTACTCCTGCCGGAAGCTTCTCGAGTTTGCCGAAGTATTTCGCCTGTTAACGAAGCATTTGGATACCTTAAGAGAGTCATAGTTACTCCTTGCTGTTGCTCCCCATTTTACAACAGGCACATCTACAAGCTTACTCTGGCCAATTCTCCTGAAGCGATACGCTAATATCTGTTGACATAAAGACTTTCACAGTACTCCTGCTGGGAGCTTCTCTACTTTGCCGATGTATTTCGCCTATTGACGAGGCATTTGGCTACCTTAAGAGAGTCATAGTTACTCCTGTCAGTTGCTCCCCGTTAAACCACAGTCACATCTACGATTTTCCTCTGCCGCTTTCACCAGACGCGATACGCCATTATTTGTCGAAATTGTGACTTTCACAGTACTCCTGCTAGGGGTTCCTCCAGTTTACCAATGTATTTCGCCTGTTGACGAAGCATTTGGCTACCTTAAGAGAGTCATAGTTACTCCTGTCAGTTGCTCCCCGTTAAACCACAGTCACATCTACGATTTTCCTCTGCCGCTTTCACCAGACGCGATACGCCATTATTTGTCGAAATTATGACTTTCACAGTACTCCTGCTAGGGGTTCCTCCAGTTTACCAAAGTATTTCGCCTGTTGACGAACCATTTGGCTACCTTAAGAGAGTCATAGTTACTCCTGTCAGTTGCTCCCCGTTTTACCACAGTCACATTTTCAATCTTATTCTGGCCAGTTCACCTGAAGCGATACGCCATTATCGGTCAACCTAAAGAATTTCACAGTACTCTTGCCAGGAGCTCTCGAGTTTGCCGATGTATTTCGCCTGTTGACGAGGCATTTGGTTACCTTAAGAGAGTCATAGTTACCCCTTGCTGTTGCTCCCCATTTTACAACAGGCACATCTACAAGCTTACTCTGGCCAATTCTCCTGAAGCGATACGCTAATATCTATTGACATAAAGACTTTCACAGTACTCCTGCCGGGAGCTTTTCGACTTTGCCGATGTATTTCGCCTATTGACGAGGCGTTTGGCTACCTTAAGAGAGTCATAGTTACTCCTGCCAGTGTCTCTCCGTTAAACCACAGTCACATCTACCATTTTCCTCTGCCCCTTTCACCAGACGCGATACGCCATTATTTGTCGACATCATGACTTTCAAAGTACTCCTGCTAGGGGCTCCTCCAGTCTACCAATGTATTTCGCCTGTTGACGAGGCATTTGGCTACCTTAAGAGAGTCATACTTACTCCTGTCAGTTGCTCCCCGTTTTACCACAGTCACATTTTCAATCTTATTCTGGCCAGTTCACCCGAAGCGATACGCCACTTGACGAGGCATTTGGCTGCCTTAAGAGAGTCATAGTTACTCCTGTCAGTTGCTCCCCGTTAAACCACAGTCACATCTACGATTTTCCTCTGCCGCTTTCACCAGCCGCGATACGCCATTATTTGTTGAAATTATGACTTTCACAGTACTCCTGCTAGGGGTTCCTCCAGTTTACCAATGTATTTCGCCTGTTGACGAAGCATTTGGCTACCTTAAGAGAGTCATAGTTACTCCTGTCAGTTGCTCCCCGTTAAACCACAGCCACATCTACGATTTTCCTCTGCCGCTTTCACCAGCCGCGATACGCCATTATTTGTTGAAATTATGACTTTCACAGTACTCCTGCTAGGGGTTCCTCCAGTTTACCAATGTATTTCGCCTGTTGACGAAGCATTTGGCTACCTTAAGAGAGTCATAGTTACTCCTGTCAGTTGCTCCCCGTTTTACCACAGTCACATTTTCAATCTTATTCTGGCCAGTTCACCTGATGCGATACGCCATTATCAGTCAACCTAAAAAATATCACAGTACTCCTGCCGGAAGCTTCTCGAGTTTGCCGAAGTATATCGCCTGTTGACGAAGCATTTGGATACCTTAAGAGAGTCATAGTTACCCCTTGCTGTTGCTCCCCGTTATACAACAGGCACATCTACAAGCTTACTCTGGCCAATTCTCCTGAAGCGATACGCTAATATCTATTGACATAAAGACTTTCACAGTAGTCCTGCCGGGAGCTTTTCGACTTTGCCGATGTATTTCGCCTATTGACGAGGCGTTTGGCTACCTTAAGAGAGTCATAGTTACTCCTGCCAGTGTCTCTCCGTTAAACCACAGTCACATCTACCATTTTCCTCTGCCCCTTTCACCAGACGCGATACGCCATTATTTGTCGACATCATGACTTTCAAAGTACTCCTGCTAGGGGCTCCTCCAGTCTACCAATGTATTTCGCCTGTTGACGAGGCATTTGGCTACCTTAAGAGAGTCATACTTACTCCTGTCAGTTGCTCCCCGTTTTACCACAGTCACATTTTCAATCTTATTCTGGCCAGTTCACCCGAAGCGATACGCCACTTGACGAGGCATTTGGCTACCTTAAGAGAGTCATAGTTACTCCTGTCAGTTGCTCCCCGTTAAACCACAGTCACATCTACGATTTTCCCCTGCCGCTTTCACCAGCCGCGATACGCCATTATTTGTTGAAATTATGACTTTCACAGTACTCCTGCTAGGGGTTCCTCCAGTTTACCAATGTATTTCGCCTGTTGACGAAGCATTTGGCTACCTTAAGAGAGTCATAGTTACTCCTGTCAGTTGCTCCCCGTTTTACCACAGTCACATTTTCAATCTTATTCTGGCCAGTTCACCTGATGCGATACGCCATTATCAGTCAACCTAAAAAATATCACAGTACTCCTGCCGGAAGCTTCTCGAGTTTGCCGAAGTATTTCGCCTGTTGACGAAGCATTTGGATACCTTAAGAGAGTCATAGTTACCCCTTGCTGTTGCTCCCCATTTTACAACAGGCACATCTACAAGCTTACTCTGGCCAATTCTCCTGAAGCGATACGCTAATATCTATTGACATAAAGACTTTCACAGTAGTCCTGCCGGGAGCTTTTCGACTTTGCCGATGTATTTCGCCTATTGACGAGGCGTTTGGCTACCTTAAGAGAGTCATAGTTACTCCTGCCAGTGTCTCTCCGTTAAACCACAGTCACATCTACCATTTTCCTCTGCCCCTTTCACCAGACGCGATACGCCATTATCTGTCGACATCATGACTTTCAAAGTACTCCTGCTAGGGGCTCCTCCAGTCTACCAATGTATTTCGCCTGTTGACGAGGCATTTGGCTACCTTAAGAGAGTCATACTTACTCCTGTCAGTTGCTCCCCGTTTTACCACAGTCACATTTTCAATCTTATTCTGGCCAGTTCACCCGAAGCGATACGCCACTTGACGAGGCATTTGGCTACCTTAAGAGAGTCATAGTTACTCCTGTCAGTTGCTCCCCGTTAAACCACAGTCACATCTACGATTTTCCTCTGCCGCTTTCACCAGCCGCGATACGCCATTATTTGTTGAAATTATGACTTTCACAGTACTCCTGCTAGGGGTTCCTCCAGTTTACCAATGTATTTCGCCTGTTGACGAAGCATTTGGCTACCTTATGAGAGTCATAGTTACTCCTGTCAGTTGCTCCCCGTTTTACCACAGTCACATTTTCAATCTTATTCTGGCCAGTTCACCTGATGCGATACGCCATTATCAGTCAACCTAAAAAATATCACAGTACTCCTGCCGGAAGCTTCTCGAGTTTGCCGAAGTATTTCGCCTGTTGACGAAGCATTTGGATACCTTAAGAGAGTCATAGTTACCCCTTGCTGTTGCTCCCCATTTTACAACAGGCACATCTACAAGCTTACTCTGGCCAATTCTCCTGAAGCGATACGCTAATATCTATTGACATAAAGACTTTCACCGTAGTCCTGCCGGGAGCTTTTCGACTTTGCCGATGTATTTCGCCTATTGACGAGGCGTTTGGCTACCTTAAGAGAGTCATAGTTACTCCTGCCAGTGTCTCTCCGTTAAACCACAGTCACATCTACCATTTTCCTCTGCCCCCTTCACCTGACGCGATACGCCATTATTTGTCGACATCATGACTTTCAAAGTACTCCTGCTAGGGGCTCCTCCGGTCTACCAATGTATTTCGCCTGTTGACGAAGCATTTGGCTACCTTAAGAGAGTCATAGTTACTCCTGTCAGTTGCTCCCCGTTTTACCACAGTCACATTTTCAATCTTATTCTGGCCAGTTCACCCGAAGCGATACGCCACATGACGAGGCATTTGGCTACCTTAAGAGAGTCATAGTTACTCCTGTCAGTTGCTCCCCGTTAAACCACAGTCACATCTACGATTTTCCCCTGCCGCTTTCACCAGCCGCGATACGCCATTATTTGTTGAAATTATGACTTTCACAGTACTCCTGCTAGGGCTTCCTCCAGTTTACCAATGTATTTCGCCTGTTGACGAAGCATTTGGCTACCTTAAGAGAGTCATAGTTACTCCTGTCAGTTGCTCCCCGTTTTACCACAGTCACATTTTCAATCTTATTCTGGCCAGTTCACCCGAAGCGATACGCCACTTGACGAGGCATTTGGCTGCCTTAAGAGAGTCATAGTTACTCCTGTCAGTTGCTCCCCGTTAAACCACAGTCACATCTACGATTTTCCTCTGCCGCTTTCACCAGCCGCGATACGCCATTATTTGTTGAAATTATGACTTTCACAGTACTCCTGCTAGGGGTTCCTCCAGTTTACCAATGTATTTCGCCTGTTGACGAAGCATTTGGCTACCTTAAGAGAGTCATAGTTACTCCTGTCAGTTGCTCCCCGTTAAACCACAGTCACATCTACGATTTTCCCCTGCCGCTTTCACCAGCCGCGATACGCCATTATTTGTTGAAATTATGACTTTCACAGTACTCCTGCTAGGGATTCCTCCAGTTTACCAATGTATTTCGCCTGTTGACGAAGCATTTGGCTACCTTAAGAGAGTCATAGTTACTCCTGTCAGTTGCTCCCCGTTTTACCACAGTCACATTTTCAATCTTATTCTGGCCAGTTCACCTGATGCGATACGCCATTATCAGTCAACCTAAAAAATATCACAGTACTCCTGCCGGAAGCTTCTCGAGTTTGCCGAAGTATTTCGCCTGTTGACGAAGCATTTGGATACCTTAAGAGAGTCATAGTTACCCCTTGCTGTTGCTCCCCATTATACAACAGGCACATCTACAAGCTTACTCTGGCCAATTCTCCTGAAGCGATACGCTAATATCTATTGACATAAAGACTTTCACAGTAGTCCTGCCGGGAGCTTTTCGACTTTGCCGATGTATTTCGCCTATTGACGAGGCGTTTGGCTACCTTAAGGGAGTCATAGTTACTCCTGCCAGTGTCTCTCCGTTAAACCACAGTCACATCTACCATTTTCCTCTGCCCCTTTCACCAGACGCGATACGCCATTATTTGTCGACATCATGACTTTCAAAGTACTCCTGCTAGGGGCTCCTCCAGTCTACCAATGTATTTCGCCTGTTGACGAGGCATTTGGCTACCTTAAGAGAGTCATACTTACTCCTGTCAGTTGCTCCCCGTTTTACCACAGTCACATTTTCAATCTTATTCTGGCCAGTTCAACCGAAGCGATACGCCACTTGACGAGGCATTTGGCTACCTTAAGAGAGTCATAGTTACTCCTGTCAGTTGCTCCCCGTTAAACCACAGTCACATCTACGATTTTCCCCTGCCGCTTTCACCAGCCGCGATACGCCATTATTTGTTGAAATTATGACTTTCACAGTACTCCTGCTAGGGGTTCCTCCAGTTTACCAATGTATTTCGCCTGTTGACGAAGCATTTGGCTACCTTAAGAGAGTCATAGTTACTCCTGTCAGTTGCTCCCCGTTTTACCACAGTCACATTTTCAATCTTATTCTGGCCAGTTCACCTGATGCGATACGCCATTATCAGTCAACCTAAAAAATATCACAGTACTCCTGCCGGAAGCTTCTCGAGTTTGCCGAAGTATTTCGCCTGTTGACGAAGCATTTGGATACCTTAAGAGAGTCATAGTTACCCCTTGCTGTTGCTGCCCATTTTACAACAGGCACATCTACAAGATTACTCTGGCCAATTCTCCTGAAGCGATACGCTAATATCTATTGACATAAAGACTTTCACAGTAGTCCTGCCGGGAGCTTTTCGACTTTGCCGATGTATTTCGCCTATTGACGAGGCGTTTGGCTACCTTAAGAGAGTCATAGTTACTCCTGCCAGTGTCTCTCCGTTAAACCACAGTCACATCTACCATTTTCCTCTGCCCCTTTCACCAGACGCGATACGCCATTATCTGTCGACATCATGACTTTCAAAGTACTCCTGCTAGGGGCTCCTCCAGTCTACCAATGTATTTCGCCTGTTGACGAGGCATTTGGCTACCTTAAGAGAGTCATACTTACTCCTGTCAGTTGCTCCCCGTTTTACCACAGTCACATTTTCAATCTTATTCTGGCCAGTTCACCCGAAGCGATACGCCACTTGACGAGGCATTTGGCTACCTTAAGAGAGTCATAGTTACTCCTGTCACTTGCTCCCCGTTAAACCACAGTCACATCTACGATTTTCCTCTGCCGCTTTCACCAGCCGCGATACGCCATTATTTGTTGAAATTATGACTTTCACAGTACTCCTGCTAGGGGTTCCTCCAGTTTACCAATGTATTTCGCCTGTTGACAAAGCATTTGGCTACCTTAAGAGAGTCATAGTTACTCCTGTCAGTTGCTCCCCGTTTTACCACAGTCACATTTTCAATCTTATTCTGGCCAGTTCACCTGATGCGATACGCCATTATCAGTCAACCTAAAAAATATCACAGTACTCCTGCCGGAAGCTTCTCGAGTTTGCCGAAGTATTTCGCCCGTTGACGAAGCATTTGGATACCTTAAGAGAGTCATAGTTACCCCTTGCTGTTGCTCCCCATTTTACAACAGGCACATCTACAAGCTTACTCTGGCCAATTCTCCTGAAGCGATACGCTAATATCTATTGACATAAAGACTTTCACAGTAGTCCTGCCGGGAGCTTTTCGACTTTGCCGATGTATTTCGCCTATTGACGAGGCGTTTGGCTACCTTAAGAGAGTCATAGTTACTCCTGCCAGTGTCTCTCCGTTAAACCACAGTCACATCTACCATTTTCCTCTGCCCCTTTCACCAGACGCGATACGCCATTATTTGTCGACATCATGACTTTCAAAGTACTCCTGCTAGGGGCTCCTCCAGTCTACCAATGTATTTCGCCTGTTGACGAAGCATTTGGCTACCTTAAGAGAGTCATAGTTACTCCTGTCAGTTGCTCCCCGTTTTACCACAGTCACATTTTCAATCTTATTCTGGCCAGTTCACCCGAAGCGATACGCCACATGACGAGGCATTTGGCTACCTTAAGAGAGTCATAGTTACTCCTGTCAGTTGCTCCCCGTTAAACCACAGTCACATCTACGATTTTCCCCTGCCGCTTTCACCAGCCGCGATACGCCATTATTTGTTGAAATTATGACTTTCACAGTACTCCTGCTAGGGGTTCCTCCAGTTTACCAATGTATTTCGCCTGTTGACGAAGCATTTGGCTACCTTAAGAGAGTCATAGTTACTCCTGTCAGTTGCTCCCCGTTTTACCACAGTCACATTTTCAATCTTATTCTGGCCAGTTCACCTGATGCGATACGCCATTATCAGTCAACCTAAAAAATATCACAGTACTCCTGCCGGAAGCTTCTCGAGTTTGCCGAAGTATTTCGCCTGTTGACGAAGCATTTGGATACCTTAAGAGAGTCATAGTTACCCCTTGCTGTTGCTCCCCATTTTACAACAGGCACATCTACAAGCTTACTCTGGCCAATTCTCCTGAAGCGATACGCTAATATCTATTGACATAAAGACTTTCACATTAGTCCTGCCGGGAGCTTTTCGACTTTGCCGATGTATTTCGCCTATTGACGAGGCGTTTGGCTACCTTAAGAGAGTCATAGTTACTCCTGCCAGTGTCTCTCCGTTAAACCACAGTCACATCTACCATTTTCCTCTGCCCCTTTCACCAGACGCGATACGCCATTATTTGTCGACATCATGACTTTCAAAGTACTCCTGCTAGGGGCTCCTCCAGTCTACCAATGTATTTCGCCTGTTGACGAGGCATTTGGCTACCTTAAGAGAGTCATACTTACTCCTGTCAGTTGCTCCCCGTTTTACCACAGTCACATTTTCAATCTTATTCTGGCCAGTTCACCCGAAGCGATACGCCACTTGACGAGGCATTTGGCTACCTTAAGAGAGTCATAGTTACTCCTGTCAGTTGCTCCCCGTTAAACCACAGTCACATCTACGATTTTCCCCTGCCGCTTTCACCAGCCGCGATACGCCATTATTTGTTGAAATTATGACTTTCACAGTACTCCTGCTAGGGGTTCCTCCAGTTTACCAATGTATTTCGCCTGTTGACGAAGCATTTGGCTACCTTAAGAGAGTCATAGTTACTCCTGTCAGTTGCTCCCCGTTTTACCACAGTCACATTTTCAATCTTATTCTGGCCAGTTCACCTGATGCGATACGTTGTTATCAGTCAACCTAAAAAATATCACAGTACTCCTGCCGGAAGCTTCTCGAGTTTGCCGAAGTATTTCGCCTGTTGACGAAGCATTTGGATACCTTAAGAGAGTCATAGTTACTCCTTGCTGTTGCTCCCCATTTTACAACAGGCACATCTACAAGCTTACTCTGGCCAATTCTCCTGAAGCGATACGCTAATATCTGTAGACATAAAGACTTTCACAGTACTCCTGCTGGGAGCTTCTCTACTTTGCCGATGTATTTCGCCTATTGACGAGGCATTTGGCTACCTTAAGAGAGTCATAGTTACTCCTGTCAGTTGCTCCCCGTTAAACCACAGCCACATCTACGATTTTCCTCTGCCGCTTTCACCAGACGCGATACGCCATTATTTGTCGAAATTATGACTTTCACAGTACTCCTGCTAGGGGTTCCTCCAGTTTACCAAAGTATTTCGCCTGTTGACGAACCATTTGGCTACCTTAAGAGAGTCATAGTTACTCCTGTCAGTTGCTCCCCGTTTTACCACAGTCACATTTTCAATCTTATTCTGGCCAGTTCACCTGAAGCGATACGCCATTATCGGTCAACCTAAAGAATTTCACAGTACTCTTGCCGGGAGCTCTCGAGTTTGCCGATGTATTTCACCTGTTGACGAGGCATTTGGTTACCTTAAGAGAGTCATAGTTACCCCTTGCTGTTGCTCCCCATTTTACAACAGGCACATCTACAAGCTTACTCTGGCCAATTCTCCTGAAGCGATACGCTAATATCTATTGACATAAAGACTTTCACAGTACTCCTGCCGGGAGCTTTTCGACTTTGCCGATGTATTTCGCCTATTGACGAGGCGTTTGGCTACCTTATGAGAGTCATAGTTACTCCTGCCAGTGTCTCTCCGTTAAACCACAGTCACATCTACCATTTTCCTCTGCCCCTTTCACCAGACGCGATACGCCATTATCTGTCGACATCATGACTTTCAAAGTACTCCTGCTAGGGGCTCCTCCAGTCTACCAATGTATTTCGCCTGTTGACGAGGCATTTGGCTACCTTAAGAGAGTCATACTTACTCCTGTCAGTTGCTCCCCGTTTTACCACAGTCACATTTTCAATCTTATTCTGGCCAGTTCACCTGATGCGATACGCCATTATCAGTCAACCTAAAAAATATCACAGTACTCCTGCCGGAAGCTTCTCGAGTTTGCCGAAGTATTTCGCCTGTTGACGAAGCATTTGGATACCTTAAGAGAGTCATAGTTACCCCTTGCTGTTGCTGCCCATTTTACAACAGGCACATCTACAAGCTTACTCTGGCCAATTCTCCTGAAGCGATACGCTAATATCTATTGACATAAAGACTTTCACAGTAGTCCTGCCGGGAGCTTTTCGACTTTGCCGATGTATTTCGCCTATTGACGAGGCGTTTGGCTACCTTAAGAGAGTCATAGTTACTCCTGCCAGTGTCTCTCCGTTAAACCACAGTCACATCTACCATTTTCCTCTGCCCCTTTCACCAGACGCGATACGCCATTATCTGTCGACATCATGACTTTCAAAGTACTCCTGCTAGGGGCTCCTCCAGTCTACCAATGTATTTCGCCTGTTGACGAGGCATTTGGCTACCTTAAGAGAGTCATACTTACTCCTGTCAGTTGCTCCCCGTTTTACCACAGTCACATTTTCAATCTTATTCTGGCCAGTTCACCCGAAGCGATACGCCACTTGACGAGGCATTTGGCTACCTTAAGAGAGTCATAGTTACTCCTGTCACTTGCTCCCCGTTAAACCACAGTCACATCTACGATTTTCCTCTGCCGCTTTCACCAGCCGCGATACGCCATTATTTGTTGAAATTATGACTTTCACAGTACTCCTGCTAGGGGTTCCTCCAGTTTACCAATGTATTTCGCCTGTTGACGAAGCATTTGGCTACCTTAAGAGAGTCATAGTTACTCCTGTCAGTTGCTCCCCGTTTTACCACAGTCACATTTTCAAGCTTATTCTGGCCAGTTCACCTGATGCGATACGCCATTATCAGTCAACCTAAAAAATATCACAGTACTCCTGCCGGAAGCTTCTCGAGTTTGCCGAAGTATTTCGCCTGTTGACGAAGCATTTGGATACCTTAAGAGAGTCATAGTTACCCCTTGCTGTTGCTCCCCATTTTACAACAGGCACATCTACAAGCTTACTCTGGCCAATTCTCCTGAAGCGATACGCTAATATCTATTGACATAAAGACTTTCACAGTAGTCCTGCCGGGAGCTTTTCGACTTTGCCGATGTATTTCGCCTATTGACGAGGCGTTTGGCTACCTTAAGAGAGTCATAGTTACTCCTGCCAGTGTCTCTCCGTTAAACCACAGTCACATCTACCATTTTCCTCTGCCCCTTTCACCAGACGCGATACGCCATTATTTGTCGACATCATGACTTTCAAAGTACTCCTGCTAGGGGCTCCTCCAGTCTACCAATGTATTTCGCCTGTTGACGAAGCATTTGGCTACCTTAAGAGAGTCATAGTTACTCCTGTCAGTTGCTCCCCGTTTTACCACAGTCACATTTTCAATCTTATTCTGGCCAGTTCACCCGAAGCGATACGCCACATGACGAGGCATTTGGCTACCTTAAGAGAGTCATAGTTACTCCTGTCAGTTGCTCCCCGTTAAACCACAGTCACATCTACGATTTTCCCCTGCCGCTTTCACCAGCCGCGATACGCCATTATTTGTTGAAATTATGACTTTCACAGTACTCCTGCTAGGGGTTCCTCCAGTTTACCAATGTATTTCGCCTGTTGACGAAGCATTTGGCTACCTTAAGAGAGTCATAGTTACTCCTGTCAGTTGCTCCCCGTTTTACCACAGTCACATTTTCAATCTTATTCTGGCCAGTTCACCTGATGCGATACGCCATTATCAGTCAACCTAAAAAATATCACAGTACTCCTGCCGGAAGCTTCTCGAGTTTGCCGAAGTATTTCGCCTGTTGACGAAGCATTTGGATACCTTAAGAGAGTCATAGTTACCCCTTGCTGTTGCTCCCCATTTTACAACAGGCACATCTACAAGCTTACTCTGGCCAATTCTCCTGAAGCGATACGCTAATATCTATTGACATAAAGACTTTCACAGTAGTCCTGCCGGGAGCTTTTCGACTTTGCCGATGTATTTCGCCTATTGACGAGGCGTTTGGCTACCTTAAGAGAGTCATAGTTACTCCTGCCAGTGTCTCTCCGTTAAACCACAGTCACATCTACCATTTTCCTCTGCCCCTTTCACCAGACGCGATACGCCATTATTTGTCGACATCATGACTTTCAAAGTACTCCTGCTAGGGGCTCCTCCAGTCTACTAATGTATTTCGCCTGTTGACGAGGCATTTGGCTACCTTAAGAGAGTCATACTTACTCCTGTCAGTTGCTCCCCGTTTTACCACAGTCACATTTTCAATCTTATTCTGGCCAGTTCACCCGAAGCGATACGCCACTTGACGAGGCATTTGGCTACCTTAAGAGAGTCATAGTTACTCCTGTCAGTTGCTCCCCGTTAAACCACAGTCACATCTACGATTTTCCCCTGCCGCTTTCACCAGCCGCGATACGCCATTATTTGTTGAAATTATGACTTTCACAGTACTCCTGCTAGGGGTTCCTCCAGTTTACCAATGTATTTCGCCTGTTGACGAAGCATTTGGCTACCTTAAGAGAGTCATAGTTACTCCTGTCAGTTGCTCCCCGTTTTACCACAGTCACATTTTCAATCTTATTCTGGCCAGTTCACCTGATGCGATACGCTGTTATCAGTCAACCTAAAAAATATCACAGTACTCCTGCCGGAAGCTTCTCGAGTTTGCCGAAGTATTTCGCCTGTTGACGAAGCATTTGGATACCTTAAGAGAGTCATAGTTACTCCTTGCTGTTGCTCCCCATTTTACAACAGGCACATCTACAAGCTTACTCTGGCCAATTCTCCTGAAGCGATACGCTAATATCTGTAGACATAAAGACTTTCACAGTACTCCTGCTGGGAGCTTCTCTACTTTGCCGATGTATTTCGCCTATTGACGAGGCATTTGGCTACCTTAAGAGAGTCATAGTTACTCCTGTCAGTTGCTCCCCGTTAAACCACAGCCACATCTACGATTTTCCTCTGCCGCTTTCACCAGACGCGATACGCCATTATTTGTCGAAATTATGACTTTCACAGTACTCCTGCTAGGGGTTCCTCCAGTTTACCAAAGTATTTTGCCTGTTGACGAACCATTTGGCTACCTTAAGAGAGTCATAGTTACTCCTGTCAGTTGCTCCCCGTTTTACCACAGTCACATTTTCAATCTTATTCTGGCCAGTTCACCTGAAGCGATACGCCATTATCGGTCAACCTAAAGAATTTCACAGTACTCTTGCCGGGAGCTCTCGAGTTTGCCGATGTATTTCGCCTGTTGACGAGGCATTTGGTTACCTTAAGAGAGTCATAGTTACCCCTTGCTGTTGCTCCCCATTTTACAACAGGCACATCTACAAGCTTACTCTGGCCAATTCTCCTGAAGCGATACGCTAATATCTATTGACATAAAGACTTTCACAGTACTCCTGCCGGGAGCTTTTCGACTTTGCCGATGTATTTCGCCTATTGACGAGGCGTTTGGCTACCTTATGAGAGTCATAGTTACTCCTGCCAGTGTCTCTCCGTTAAACCACAGTCACATCTACCATTTTCCTCTGCCCCTTTCACCAGACGCGATACGAAATTATTTGTCGACATCATGACTTTCAAAGTACTCCTGCTAGGGGCTCCTCCAGTCTACCAATGTATTTCGCCTGTTGACGAGGCATTTGGCTACCTTAAGAGAGTCATACTTACTCCTGTCAGTTGCTCCCCGTTTTACCACAGTCACATTTTCAATCTTATTCTGGCCAGTTCACCCGAAGCGATACGCCACTTGACGAGGCATTTGGCTGCCTTAAGAGAGTCATAGTTACTCCTGTCAGTTGCTCCCCGTTAAACCACAGTCACATCTACGATTTTCCTCTGCCGCTTTCACCAGCCGCTATACGCCATTATTTGTTGAAATTATGACTTTCACAGTACTCCTGCTAGGGGTTCCTCCAGTTTACCAATGTATTTCGCCTGTTGACGAAGCATTTGGCTACCTTAAGAGAGTCATAGTTACTCCTGTCAGTTGCTCCCCGTTAAACCACAGTCACATCTACGATTTTCCTCTGCCGCTTTCACCAGCCGCGATACGCCATTATTTGTTGAAATTATGACTTTCACAGTACTCCTGCTAGGGGTTCCTCCAGTTTACCAATGTATTTCGCCTGTTGACGAAGCATTTGGCTACCTTAAGAGAGTCATAGTTACTCCTGTCAGTTGCTCCCCGTTTTACCACAGTCACATTTTCAATCTTATTCTGGCCAGTTCACCTGATGCGATACGCCATTATCAGTCAACCTAAAAAATATCACAGTACTCCTGCCGGAAGCTTCTCGAGTTTGCCGAAGTATTTCGCCTGTTGACGAAGCATTTGGATACCTTAAGAGAGTCATAGTTACCCCTTGCTGTTACTCCCCATTTTACAACAGGCACATCTACAAGCTTACTCTGGCCAATTCTCCTGAAGCGATACGCCAATATCTATTGACATAAAGACTTTCACAGTACTCCTGCCGGGAGCTTTTCGACTTTGCCGATGTATTTCGCCTATTGACGAGGCGTTTGGCTACCTTAAGAGAGTCATAGTTACTCCTGCCAGTGTCTCTCCGTTAAACCACAGTCACATCTACCATTTTCCTCTGCCCCTTTCACCAGACGCGATACGCCATTATTTGTCGACATCATGACTTTCAAAGTACTCCTGCTAGGGGCTCCTCCAGTCTACCAATGTATTTCGCCTGTTGACGAGGCATTTGGCTACCTTAAGAGAGTCATACTTACTCCTGTCAGTTGCTCCCCGTTTTACCACAGTCACATTTTCAATCTTATTCTGGCTAGTTCACCCGAAGCGATACGCCACTTGACGAGGCATTTGGCTACCTTAAGAGAGTCATAGTTACTCCTGTCAGTTGCTATCCGTTAAACCACAGTCACATCTACGATTTTCCCCTGCCGCTTTCACCAGCCGCGATACGCCATTATTTGTTGAAATTATGACTTTCACAGTACTCCTGCTAGGGGTTCCTCCAGTTTACCAATGTATTTCGCCTGTTGACGAAGCATTTGGCTACCTTAAGAGAGTCATAGTTACTCCTGTCAGTTGCTCCCCGTTTTACCACAGTCACATTTTCAATCTTATTCTGGCCAGTTCACCTGATGCGATACGCTGTTATCAGTCAACCTAAAAAATATCACAGTACTCCTGCCGGAAGCTTCTCGAGTTTGCCGAAGTATTTCGCCTGTTGACGAAGCATTTGGATACCTTAAGAGAGTCATAGTTACTCCTTGCTGTTGCTCCCCATTTTACAACAGGCACATCTACAAGCTTACTCTGGCCAATTCTCCTGAAGCGATACGCTAATATCTGTAGACATAAAGACTTTCACAGTACTCCTGCTGGGAGCTTCTCTACTTTGCCGATGTATTTCGCCTATTGACGAGGCATTTGGCTACCTTAAGAGAGTCATAGTTACTCCTGTCAGTTGCTCCCCGTTAAACCACAGTCACATCTACGATTTTTCTCTGCCGCTTTCACCAGACGCGATACGCCATTATTTGTCGAAATTATGACTTTCACAGTACTCCTGCTAGGGGTTCCTCCAGTTTACCAAAGTATTTCGCCTATTGACGAGGCATTTGGCTACCTTAAGAGAGTCATAGTTACTCCTGTCAGTTGCTCCCCGTTTTACCACAGTCACATTTTCAATCTTATTCTGGCCAGTTCACCTGAAGCGATACGCCATTATCGGTCAACCTAAAGAATTTCACAGTACTCTTGCCGGGAGCTCTCGAGTTTGCCGATGTATTTCGCCTGTTGACGAGGCATTTGGTTACCTTAAGAGAGTCATAGTTACCCCTTGCTGTTGCTCCCCATTTTACAACAGGCACATCTACAAGCTTACTCTGGCCAATTCTCCTGAAGCGATACGCTAATATCTATTGACATAAAGACTTTCACAGTACTCCTGCCGGGAGCTTTTCGACTTTGCCGATGTATTTCGCCTATTGACGAGGCATTTGGCTACCTTATGAGAGTCATAGTTACTCCTGCCAGTGTCTCTCCGTTAAACCACAGTCACATCTACCATTTTCCTCTGCCCCTTTCACCAGACGCGATACGAAATTATTTGTCGACATCATGACTTTCAAAGTACTCCTGCTAGGGGCTCCTCCAGTCTACCAATGTATTTCGCCTGTTGACGAGGCATTTGGCTACCTTAAGAGAGTCATACTTACTCCTGTCAGTTGCTCCCCGTTTTACCACAGTCACATTTTCAATCTTATTCTGGCCAGTTCACCCGAAGCGATACGCCACTTGACGAGGCATTTGGCTGCCTTAAGAGAGTCATAGTTACTCCTGTCAGTTGCTCCCCGTTAAACCACAGTCACATCTACGATTTTCCTCTGCCGCTTTCACCAGCCGCTATATACCATTATTTGTTGAAATTATGACTTTCACAGTACTCCTGCTAGGGGTTCCTCCAGTTTACCAATGTATTTCGCCTGTTGACGAAGCATTTGGCTCCCTTAAGAGAGTCATAGTTACTCCTGTCAGTTGCTCCCCGTTAAACCACAGTCACATCTACGATTTTCCTCTGCCGCTTTCACCAGCCGCGATACGCCATTATTTGTTGAAATTATGACTTTCACAGTACTCCTGCTAGGGGTTCCTCCAGTTTACCAATGTATTTCGCCTGTTGACGAGGCATTTGGCTACCTTAAGAGAGTCATACTTACTCCTGTCAGTTGCTCCCCGTTTTACCACAGTCACATTTTCAATCTTATTCTGGCCAGTTCACCCGAAGCGATACGCCACTTGACGAGGCATTTGGCTACCTCAAGAGAGTCATAGTTACTCCTGTCAGTTGCTCCCAGTTAAACCACAGTCACATCTACGATTTTCCCCTGCCGCTTTCACCAGCCGCGATACGCCATTATTTGTTGAAATTATGACTTTCACAGTACTCCTGCTAGGGGTTCCTCCAGTTTACCAATGTATTTCGCCTGTTGACGAAGCATTTGGCTACCTTAAGAGAGTCATAGTTACTCCTGTCAGTTGCTCCCCGTTTTACCACAGTCACATTTTCAATCTTATTCTGGCCAGTTCACCTGATGCGATACGCCATTATCAGTCAACCTAAAAAATATCACAGTACTCCTGCCGGAAGCTTCTCGAGTTTGCCGAAGTATTTCGCCTGTTGACGAAGCATTTGGATACCTTAAGAGAGTCATAGTTACCCCTTGCTGTTACTCCCCATTTTACAACAGGCACATCTACAAGCTTACTCTGGCCAATTCTCCTGAAGCGATACGCCAATATCTATTGACATAAAGACTTTCACAGTACTCCTGCCGGGAGCTTTTCGACTTTGCCGATGTATTTCGCCTATTGACGAGGCGTTTGGCTACCTTAAGAGAGTCATAGTTACTCCTGCCAGTGTCTCTCCGTTAAACCACAGTCACATCTACCATTTTCCTCTGCCCCTTTCACCAGACGCGATACGCCATTATTTGTCGACATCATGACTTTCAAAGTACTCCTGCTAGGGGCTCCTCCAGTCTACCAATGTATTTCGCCTGTTGACGAGGCATTTGGCTACCTTAAGAGAGTCATACTTACTCCTGTCAGTTGCTCCCCGTTTTACCACAGTCACATTTTCAATCTTATTCTGGCTAGTTCACCCGAAGCGATACGCCACTTGACGAGGCATTTGGCTACCTTAAGAGAGTCATAGTTACTCCTGTCAGTTGCTCCCCGTTAAACCACAGTCACATCTACGATTTTCCCCTGCCGCTTTCACCAGCCGCGATACGCCATTATTTGTTGAAATTATGACTTTCACAGTACTCCTGCTAGGGGTTCCTCCAGTTTACTAATGTATTTCGCCTGTTGACGAAGCATTTGGCTACCTTAAGAGAGTCATAGTTACTCCTGTCAGTTGCTCCCCGTTTTACCACAGTCACATTTTCAATCTTATTCTGGCCAGTTCACCTGATGCGATACGCTGTTATCAGTCAACCTAAAAAATATCACAGTACTCCTGCCGGAAGCTTCTCGAGTTTGCCGAAGTATTTCGCCTGTTGACGAAGCATTTGGATACCTTAAGAGAGTCATAGTTACTCCTTGCTGTTGCTCCCCATTTTACAACAGGCACATCTACAAGCTTACTCTGGCCAATTCTCCTGAAGCGATACGCTAATATCTGTAGACATAAAGACTTTCACAGTACTCCTGCTGGGAGCTTCTCTACTATGCCGATGTATTTCGCCTATTGACGAGGCATTTGGCTACCTTAAGAGAGTCATAGTTACTCCTGTCAGTTGCTCCCCGTTAAACCACAGTCACATCTACGATTTTTCTCTGCCGCTTTCACCAGACGCGATACGCCATTATTTGTCGAAATTATGACTTTCACAGTACTCCTGCTAGGGGTTCCTCCAGTTTACCAAAGTATTTCGCCTATTGACGAGGCATTTGGCTACCTTAAGAGAGTCATAGTTACTCCTGTCAGTTGCTCCCCGTTTTACCACAGTCACATTTTCAATCTTATTCTGGCCAGTTCACCTGAAGCGATACGCCATTATCGGTCAACCTAAAGAATTTCACAGTACTCTTGCCGGGAGCTCTCGAGTTTGCCGATGTATTTCGCCTGTTGACGAGGCATTTGGTTACCTTAAGAGAGTCATAGTTACCCCTTGCTGTTGCTCCCCATTTTACAACAGGCACATCTACAAGCTTACTCTGGCCAATTCTCCTGAAGCGATACGCTAATATCTATTGACATAAAGACTTTCACAGTACTCCTGCCGGGAGCTTTTCGACTTTGCCGATGTATTTCGCCTATTGACGAGGCATTTGGCTACCTTATGAGAGTCATAGTTACTCCTGCCAGTGTCTCTCCGTTAAAAAACAGTCACATCTACCATTTTCCTCTGCCCCTTTCACCAGACGCGATACGAAATTATTTGTCGACATCATGACTTTCAAAGTACTCCTGCTAGGGGCTCCTCCAGTCTACCAATGTATTTCGCCTGTTGACGAGGCATTTGGCTACCTTAAGAGAGTCATACTTACTCCTGTCAGTTGCTCCCCGTTTTACCACAGTCACATTTTCAATCTTATTCTGGCCAGTTCACCCGAAGCGATACGCCACTTGACGAGGCATTTGGCTGCCTTAAGAGAGTCATAGTTACTCCTGTCAGTTGCTCCCCGTTAAACCACAGTCACATCTACGATTTTCCTCTGCCGCTTTCACCAGCCGCTATATACCATTATTTGTTGAAATTATGACTTTCACAGTACTCCTGCTAGGGGTTCCTCCAGTTTACCAATGTATTTCGCCTGTTGACGAAGCATTTGGCTCCCTTAAGAGAGTCATAGTTACTCCTGTCAGTTGCTCCCCGTTAAACCACAGTCACATCTACGATTTTCCTCTGCCGCTTTCACCAGCCGCGATACGCCATTATTTGTTGAAATTATGACTTTCACAGTACTCCTGCTAGGGGTTCCTCCAGTTTACCAATGTATTTCGCCTGTTGACGAGGCATTTGGCTACCTTAAGAGAGTCATACTTACTCCTGTCAGTTGCTCCCCGTTTTACCACAGTCACATTTTCAATCTTATTCTGGCCAGTTCACCCGAAGCGATACGCCACTTGACGAGGCATTTGGCTACCTCAAGAGAGTCATAGTTACTCCTGTCAGTTGCTCCCCGTTAAACCACAGTCACATCTACGATTTTCCCCTGCCGCTTTCACCAGCCGCGATACGCCATTATTTGTTGAAATTATGACTTTCACAGTACTCCTGCTAGGGGTTCCTCCAGTTTACCAATGTATTTCGCCTGTTGACGAAGCATTTGGCTACCTTAAGAGAGTCATAGTTACTCCTGTCAGTTGCTCCCCGTTTTACCACAGTCACATTTTCAATCTTATTCTGGCCAGTTCACCTGATGCGATACGCCGTTATCAGTCAACCTAAAAAATATCACAGTACTCCTGCCGGAAGCTTCTCGAGTTTGCCGAAGTATTTCGCCTGTTGACGAAGCATTTGGATACCTTAAGAGAGTCATAGTTACTCCTTGCTGTTGCTCCCCATTTTACAACAGGCACATCTACAAGCTTACTCTGGCCAATTCTCCTGAAGCGATACGCTAATATCTGTTGACATAAAGACTTTCACAGTACTCCTGCTGGGAGCTTCTCTACTTTGCCGATGTATTTCGCCTATTGACGAGGCATTTGGCTACCTTAAGAGAGTCATAGTTACTCCTGTCAGTTGCTCCCCGTTAAACCACAGTCACATCTACGATTTTCCTCTGCCGCTTTCACCAGACGCGATACGCCATTATTTGTCGAAATTATGACTTTCACAGTACTCCTGCTAGCTGTTCCTCCAGTTTACCAAAGTATTTCGCCTGTTGACGAACCATTTGGCTACCTTAAGAGAGTCATAGTTACTCCTGTCAGTTGCTCCCCGTTTTACCACAGTCACATTTTCAATCTTATTCTGGCCAGTTCACCTGAAGCGATACGCCATTATCGGTCAACCTAAAGAATTTCACAGTACTCTCGCCGGGAGCTCTCGAGTTTGCCGATGTATTTCGCCTGTTGACGAGGCATTTGGTTACCTTAAGAGAGTCATAGTTACCCCTTGCTGTTGCTCCCCGTTTTACAACAGGCACATCTACAAGCTTACTCTGGCCAATTCTCCTGAAGCGATACGCTAATATCTATTGACATAAAGACTTTCACAGTACTCCTGCCGGGAGCTTATCGACTTTGCCGATGTATTTCGCCTATTGACGAGGCGTTTGGCTACCTTAAGAGAGTCATAGTTACTCCTGCCAGTGTCTCTCCGTTAAACCACAGTCACATCTGCCATTTTCCTCTGCCCCTTTCACCAGACGCGATACGCCATTATTTGTCGACATCATGACTTTCAAAGTACTCCTGCTAGGGGCTCCTCCAGTCTACCAATGTATTTCGCCTGTTGACGAGGCATTTGGCTACCTTAAGAGAGTCATACTTACTCCTGTCAGTTGCTCCCCGTTTTACCACAGTCACATTTTCAATCTTATTCTGGCCAGTTCACCCGAAGCGATACGCCACTTGACGAGGCATTTGGCTACCTTAAGAGAGTCATAGTTACTCCTGTCAGTTGCTCCCCGTTAAACCACAGTCACATCTACGATTTTCCTCTGCCGCTTTCACCAGCCGCGATACGCCATTATTTGTTGAAATTATGACTTTCACAGTACTCCTGCTAGGGGTTCCTCCAGTTTACCAATGTATTTCGCCTGTTGACGAAGCATTTGGCTCCCTTAAGAGAGTCATAGTTACTCCTGTCAGTTGCTCCCCGTTAAACCACAGTCACATCTACGATTTTCCTCTGCCGCTTTCACCAGCCGCGATACGCCATTATTTGTTGAAATTATGACTTTCACAGTACTCCTGCTAGGGGTTCCTCCAGTTTACCAATGTATTTCGCCTGTTGACGAAGCATTTGGCTACCTTAAGAGAGTCACAGTTACTCCTGTCAGTTGCTCCCCGTTTTACCACAGTCACATTTTCAATCTTATTCTGGCCAGTTCACCTGATGCGATACGCCATTATCAGTCAACCTAAAAAATATCACAGTACTCCTGCCGGAAGCTTCTCGAGTTTGCCGAAGTATTTCGCCTGTTGACGAAGCATTTGGATACCTTAAGAGAGTCATAGTTACCCCTTGCTGTTACTCCCCATTTTACAACAGGCACATCTACAAGCTTACTCTGGCCAATTCTCCTGAAGCGATACGCTAATATCTATTGACATAAAGACTTTCACAGTACTCCTGCCGGGAGCTTTTCGACTTTGCCGATGTATTTCGCCTATGTACGAGGCGTTTGGCTACCTTAAGAGAGTCATAGTTACTCCTGCCAGTGTCTCTCCGTTAAACCACAGTCACATCTACCATTTTCCTCTGCCCCTTTCACCAGACGCGATACGCCATTATTTGTCGACATCATGACTTTCAAAGTACTCCTGCTAGGGGCTCCTCCAGTCTACCAATGTATTTCGCCTGTTGACGAGGCATTTGGCTACCTTAAGAGAGTCATACTTACTCCTGTCAGTTGCTCCCCGTTTTACCACAGTCACATTTTCAATCTTATTCTGGCCAGTTCACCCGAAGCGATACGCCACTTGACGAGGCATTTGGCTACCTTAAGAGAGTCATAGTTACTATTGTCAGTTGCTCCCCGTTAAACCACAGTCACATCTACGATTTTCCCCTGCCGCTTTCACCAGCCGCGATACGCCATTATTTGTTGAAATTATGACTTTCACAGTACTCCTGCTAGGGGTTCCTCCAGTTTACCAATGTATTTCGCCTGTTGACGAAGCATTTGGCTACCTTAAGAGAGTCATAGTTACTCCTGTCAGTTGCTCCCCGTTTTACCACAGTCACATTTTCAATCTTATTCTGGCCAGTTCACCTGAAGCGATACGCCATTATCGGTCAACCTAAAGAATTTCACAGTACTCTTGCCGGGAGCTCTCGAGTTTGCCGATGTATTTCGCCTGTTGACGAGGCATTTGGTTACCTTAAGAGAGTCATAGTTACCCCTTGCTGTTGCTCCCCATTTTACAACAGGCACATCTACAAGCTTACTCTGGCCAATTCTCCTGAAGCGATACGCTAATATCTATTGACATAAAGACTTTCACAGTACTCCTGCCGGGAGCTTTTCGACTTTGCCGATGTATTTCGCCTATTGACGAGGCATTTGGCTACCTTATGAGAGTCATAGTTACTCCTGCCAGTGTCTCTCCGTTAAACCACAGTCACATCTACCATTTTCCTCTGCCCCTTTCACCAGACGCGATACGAAATTATTTGTCGACATCATGACTTTCAAAGTACTCCTGCTAGGGGCTCCTCCAGTCTACCAATGTATTTCGCCTGTTGACGAGGCATTTGGCTACCTTAAGAGAGTCATACTTACTCCTGTCAGTTGCTCCCCGTTTTACCACAGTCACATTTTCAATCTTATTCTGGCCAGTTCACCCGAAGCGATACGCCACTTGACGAGGCATTTGGCTGCCTTAAGAGAGTCATAGTTACTCCTGTCAGTTGCTCCCCGTTAAACCACAGTCACATCTACGATTTTCCTCTGCCGCTTTCACCAGCCGCTATATACCATTATTTGTTGAAATTATGACTTTCACAGTACTCCTGCTAGGGGTTCCTCCAGTTTACCAATGTATTTCGCCTGTTGACGAAGCATTTGGCTCCCTTAAGAGAGTCATAGTTACTCCTGTCAGTTGCTCCCCGTTAAACCACAGTCACATCTACGATTTTCCTCTGCCGCTTTCACCAGCCGCGATACGCCATTATTTGTTGAAATTATGACTTTCACAGTACTCCTGCTAGGGGTTCCTCCAGTTTACCAATGTATTTCGCCTGTTGACGAGGCATTTGGCTACCTTAAGAGAGTCATACTTACTCCTGTCAGTTGCTCCCCGTTTTACCACAGTCACATTTTCAATCTTATTCTGGCCAGTTCACCCGAAGCGATACGCCACTTGACGAGGCATTTGGCTACCTCAAGAGAGTCATAGTTACTCCTGTCAGTTGCTCCCCGTTAAACCACAGTCACATCTACGATTTTCCCCTGCCGCTTTCACCAGCCGCGATACGCCATTATTTGTTGAAATTATGACTTTCACAGTACTCCTGCTAGGGGTTCCTCCAGTTTACCAATGTATTTCGCCTGTTGACGAAGCATTTGGCTACCTTAAGAGAGTCATAGTTACTCCTGTCAGTTGCTCCCCGTTTTACCACAGTCACATTTTCAATCTTATTCTGGCCAGTTCACCTGATGCGATACGCCGTTATCAGTCAACCTAAAAAATATCACAGTACTCCTGCCGGAAGCTTCTCGAGTTTGCCGAAGTATTTCGCCTGTTGACGAAGCATTTGGATACCTTAAGAGAGTCATAGTTACTCCTTGCTGTTGCTCCCCATTTTACAACAGGCACATCTACAAGCTTACTCTGGCCAATTCTCCTGAAGCGATACGCTAATATCTGTTGACATAAAGACTTTCACAGTACTCCTGCTGGGAGCTTCTCTACTTTGCCGATGTATTTCGCCTATTGACGAGGCATTTGGCTACCTTAAGAGAGTCATAGTTACTCCTGTCAGTTGCTCCCCGTTAAACCACAGTCACATCTACGATTTTCCTCTGCCGCTTTCACCAGACGCGATACGCCATTATTTGTCGAAATTATGACTTTCACAGTACTCCTGCTAGCTGTTCCTCCAGTTTACCAAAGTATTTCGCCTGTTGACGAACCATTTGGCTACCTTAAGAGAGTCATAGTTACTCCTGTCAGTTGCTCCCCGTTTTACCACAGTCACATTTTCAATCTTATTCTGGCCAGTTCACCTGAAGCGATACGCCATTATCGGTCAACCTAAAGAATTTCACAGTACTCTCGCCGGGAGCTCTCGAGTTTGCCGATGTATTTCGCCTGTTGACGAGGCATTTGGTTACCTTAAGAGAGTCATAGTTACCCCTTGCTGTTGCTCCCCGTTTTACAACAGGCACATCTACAAGCTTACTCTGGCCAATTCTCCTGAAGCGATACGCTAATATCTATTGACATAAAGACTTTCACAGTACTCCTGCCGGGAGCTTATCGACTTTGCCGATGTATTTCGCCTATTGACGAGGCGTTTGGCTACCTTAAGAGAGTCATAGTTACTCCTGCCAGTGTCTCTCCGTTAAACCACAGTCACATCTGCCATTTTCCTCTGCCCCTTTCACCAGACGCGATACGCCATTATTTGTCGACATCATGACTTTCAAAGTACTCCTGCTAGGGGCTCCTCCAGTCTACCAATGTATTTCGCCTGTTGACGAGGCATTTGGCTACCTTAAGAGAGTCATACTTACTCCTGTCAGTTGCTCCCCGTTTTACCACAGTCACATTTTCAATCTTATTCTGGCCAGTTCACCCGAAGCGATACGCCACTTGACGAGGCATTTGGCTACCTTAAGAGAGTCATAGTTACTCCTGTCAGTTGCTCCCCGTTAAACCACAGTCACATCTACGATTTTCCTCTGCCGCTTTCACCAGCCGCGATACGCCATTATTTGTTGAAATTATGACTTTCACAGTACTCCTGCTAGGGGTTCCTCCAGTTTACCAATGTATTTCGCCTGTTGACGAAGCATTTGGCTCCCTTAAGAGAGTCATAGTTACTCCTGTCAGTTGCTCCCCGTTAAACCACAGTCACATCTACGATTTTCCTCTGCCGCTTTCACCAGCCGCGATACGCCATTATTTGTTGAAATTATGACTTTCACAGTACTCCTGCTAGGGGTTCCTCCAGTTTACCAATGTATTTCGCCTGTTGACGAAGCATTTGGCTACCTTAAGAGAGTCACAGTTACTCCTGTCAGTTGCTCCCCGTTTTACCACAGTCACATTTTCAATCTTATTCTGGCCAGTTCACCTGATGCGATACGCCATTATCAGTCAACCTAAAAAATATCACAGTACTCCTGCCGGAAGCTTCTCGAGTTTGCCGAAGTATTTCGCCTGTTGACGAAGCATTTGGATACCTTAAGAGAGTCATAGTTACCCCTTGCTGTTACTCCCCATTTTACAACAGGCACATCTACAAGCTTACTCTGGCCAATTCTCCTGAAGCGATACGCTAATATCTATTGACATAAAGACTTTCACAGTACTCCTGCCGGGAGCTTTTCGACTTTGCCGATGTATTTCGCCTATGTACGAGGCGTTTGGCTACCTTAAGAGAGTCATAGTTACTCCTGCCAGTGTCTCTCCGTTAAACCACAGTCACATCTACCATTTTCCTCTGCCCCTTTCACCAGACGCGATACGCCATTATTTGTCGACATCATGACTTTCAAAGTACTCCTGCTAGGGGCTCCTCCAGTCTACCAATGTATTTCGCCTGTTGACGAGGCATTTGGCTACCTTAAGAGAGTCATACTTACTCCTGTCAGTTGCTCCCCGTTTTACCACAGTCACATTTTCAATCTTATTCTGGCCAGTTCACCCGAAGCGATACGCCACTTGACGAGGCATTTGGCTACCTTAAGAGAGTCATAGTTACTATTGTCAGTTGCTCCCCGTTAAACCACAGTCACATCTACGATTTTCCCCTGCCGCTTTCACCAGCCGCGATACGCCATTATTTGTTGAAATTATGACTTTCACAGTACTCCTGCTAGGGGTTCCTCCAGTTTACCAATGTATTTCGCCTGTTGACGAAGCATTTGGCTACCTTAAGAGAGTCATAGTTACTCCTGTCAGTTGCTCCCCGTTTTACCACAGTCACATTTTCAATCTTATTCTGGCCAGTTCACCTGATGCGATACGCCGTTATCAGTCAACCTAAAAAATATCACAGTACTCCTGCCGGAAGCTTCTCGAGTTTGCCGAAGTATTTCGCCTGTTGACGAAGCATTTGGATACCTTAAGAGAGTCATAGTTACTCCTTGCTGTTGCTCCCCATTTTACAACAGGCACATCTACAAGCTTACTCTGGCCAATTCTCCTGAAGCGATACGCTAATATCTATTGACATAAAGACTTTCACAGTACTCCTGCCGGGAGCTTATCGACTTTGCCGATGTATTTCGCCTATTGACGAGGCGTTTGGCTACCTTAAGAGAGGCATAGTTACTCCTGCCAGTGTCTCTCCGTTAAACCACAGTCACATCTGCCATTTTCCTCTGCCCCTTTCACCAGACGCGATACGCCATTATTTGTCGACATCATGACTTTCAAAGTACTCCTGCTAGGGGCTCCTCCAGTCTACCAATGTATTTCGCCTGTTGACGAGGCATTTGGCTACCTTAAGAGAGTCATACTTACTCCTGTCAGTTGCTCCCCGTTTTACCACAGTCACATTTTCAATCTTATTCTGGCCAGTTCACCCGAAGCGATACGCCACTTGACGAGGCATTTGGCTACCTTAAGAGAGTCATAGTTACTCCTGTCAGTTGCTCCCCGTTAAACCACAGTCACATCTACGATTTTCCTCTGCCGCTTTCACCAGCCGCGATACGCCATTATTTGTTGAAATTATGACTTTCCCAGTACTCCTGCTAGGGGTTCCTCCAGTTTACCAATGTATTTCGCCTGTTGACGAAGCATTTGGCTCCCTTAAGAGAGTCATAGTTACTCCTGTCAGTTGCTCCCCGTTAAACCACAGTCACATCTACGATTTTCCTCTGCCGCTTTCACCAGCCGCGATACGCCATTATTTGTTGAAATTATGACTTTCACAGTACTCCTGCTAGGGGTTCCTCCAGTTTACCAATGTATTTCGCCTGTTGACGAAGCATTTGGCTACCTTAAGAGAGTCACAGTTACTCCTGTCAGTTGCTCCCCGTTTTACCACAGTCACATTTTCAATCTTATTCTGGCCAGTTCACCTGATGCGATACGCCATTATCAGTCAACCTAAAAAATATCACAGTACTCCTGCCGGAAGCTTCTCGAGTTTGCCGAAGTATTTCGCCTGTTGACGAAGCATTTGGATACCTTAAGAGAGTCATAGTTACCCCTTGCTGTTACTCCCCATTTTACAACAGGCACATCTACAAGCTTACTCTGGCCAATTCTCCTGAAGCGATACGCTAATATCTATTGACATAAAGACTTTCACAGTACTCCTGCCGGGAGCTTTTCGACTTTGCCGATGTATTTCGCCTATTGACGAGGCGTTTGGCTACCTTAAGAGAGTCATAGTTACTCCTGCCAGTGTCTCTCAGTTAAACCACAGTCACATCTACCATTTTCCTCTGCCCCTTTCACCAGACGCGATACGCCATTATTTGTCGACATCATGACTTTCAAAGTACTCCTGCTAGGGGCTCCTCCAGTCTACCAATGTATTTCGCCTGTTGACGAGGCATTTGGCTACCTTAAGAGAGTCATACTTACTCCTGTCAGTTGCTCCCCGTTTTACCACAGTCACATTTTCAATCTTATTCTGGCCAGTTCACCCGAAGCGATACGCCACTTGACGAGGCATTTGGCTACCTTAAGAGAGTCATAGTTACTCCTGTCAGTTGCTCCCCGTTAAACCACAGTCACATCTACGATTTTCCCCTGCCGCTTTCACCAGCCGCGATACGCCATTATTTGTTGAAATTATGACTTTCACAGTACTCCTGCTAGGGGTTCCTCCAGTTTACCAATGTATTTCGCCTGTTGACGAAGCATTTGGCTACCTTAAGAGAGTCATAGTTACTCCTGTCAGTTGCTCCCCGTTTTACCACAGTCACATTTTCAATCTTATTCTGGCCAGTTCACCTGATGCGATACGCCGTTATCAGTCAACCTAAAAAATATCACAGTACTCCTGCCGGAAGCTTCTCGAGTTTGCCGAAGTATTTCGCCTGTTGACGAAGCATTTGGATACCTTAAGAGAGTCATAGTTACTCCTTGCTGTTGCTCCCCATTTTACAACAGGCACATCTACAAGCTTACTCTGGCCAATTCTCCTGAAGCGATACGCTAATATCTGTTGACATAAAGACTTTCACAGTACTCCTGCTGGGAGCTTCTCTACTTTGCCGATGTATTTCGCCTATTGACGAGGCATTTGGCTACCTTAAGAGAGTCATAGTTACTCCTGTCAGTTGCTCCCCGTTAAACCACAGTCACATCTACGATTTTCCTCTGCCGCTTTCACCAGACGCGATACGCCATTATTTGTCGAAATTATGACTTTCACAGTACTCCTGCTAGCTGTTCCTCCAGTTTACCAAAGTATTTCGCCTGTTGACGAACCATTTGGCTACCTTAAGAGAGTCATAGTTACTCCTGTCAGTTGCTCCCCGTTTTACCACAGTCACATTTTCAATCTTATTCTGGCCAGTTCACCTGAAGCGATACGCCATTATCGGTCAACCTAAAGAATTTCACAGTACTCTCGCCGGGAGCTCTCGAGTTTGCCGATGTATTTCGCCTGTTGACGAGGCATTTGGTTACCTTAAGAGAGTCATAGTTACCCCTTGCTGTTGCTCCCCGTTTTACAACAGGCACATCTACAAGCTTACTCTGGCCAATTCTCCTGAAGCGATACGCTAATATCTATTGACATAAAGACTTTCACAGTACTCCTGCCGGGAGCTTATCGACTTTGCCGATGTATTTCGCCTATTGACGAGGCGTTTGGCTACCTTAAGAGAGTCATAGTTACTCCTGCCAGTGTCTCTCCGTTAAACCACAGTCACATCTGCCATTTTCCTCTGCCCCTTTCACCAGACGCGATACGCCATTATTTGTCGACATCATGACTTTCAAAGTACTCCTGCTAGGGGCTCCTCCAGTCTACCAATGTATTTCGCCTGTTGACGAGGCATTTGGCTACCTTAAGAGAGTCATACTTACTCCTGTCAGTTGCTCCCCGTTTTACCACAGTCACATTTTCAATCTTATTCTGGCCAGTTCACCCGAAGCGATACGCCACTTGACGTGGCATTTGGCTACCTTAAGAGAGTCATAGTTACTCCTGTCAGTTGCTCCCCGTTAAACCACAGTCACATCTACGATTTTCCTCTGCCGCTTTCACCAGCCGCGATACGCCATTATTTGTTGAAATTATGACTTTCCCAGTACTCCTGCTAGGGGTTCCTCCAGTTTACCAATGTATTTCGCCTGTTGACGAAGCATTTGGCTACCTTAAGAGAGTCATAGTTACTCCTGTCAGTTGCTCCCCGTTAAACCACAGTCACATCTACGATTTTCCTCTGCCGCTTTCACCAGCCGCGATACGCCATTATTTGTTGAAATTATGACTTTCACAGTACTCCTGCTAGGGGTTCCTCCAGTTTACCAATGTATTTCGCCTGTTGACGAAGCATTTGGCTACCTTAAGAGAGTCATAGTTACTCCTGTCAGTTGCTCCCCGTTTTACCACAGTCACATTTTCAATCTTATTCTGGCCAGTTCACCTGATGCGATACGCCGTTATCAGTCAACCTAAAAAATATCACAGTACTCCTGCCGGAAGCTTCTCGAGTTTGCCGAAGTATTTCGCCTGTTGACGAAGCATTTGGATACCTTAAGAGAGTCATAGTTACTCCTTGCTGTTGCTCCCCATTTTACAACAGGCACATCTACAAGCTTACTCTGGCCAATTCTCCTGAAGCGATACGCTAATATCTGTTGACATAAAGACTTTCACAGTACTCCTGCTGGGAGCTTCTCTACTTTGCCGATGTATTTCGCCTATTGACGAGGCATTTGGCTACCTTAAGAGAGTCATAGTTACTCCTGTCAGTTGCTCCCCGTTAAACCACAGCCACATCTACGATTTTCCTCTGCCGCTTTCACCAGACGCGATACGCCATTATTTGTCGAAATTATGACTTTCACAGTACTCCTGCTAGGGGTTCCTCCAGTTTACCAAAGTATTTCGCCTGTTGACGAACCATTTGGCTACCTTAAGAGAGTCATAGTTACTCCTGTCAGTTGCTCCCCGTTTTACCACAGTCACATTTTCAATCTTATTCTGGCCAGTTCACCTGAAGCGATACGCCATTATCGGTCAACCTAAAGAATTTCACAGTACTCTTGCCGGGAGCTCTCGAGTTTGCCGATGTATTTCGCCTGTTGACGAGGCATTTGGTTACCTTAAGAGAGTCATAGTTACCCCTTGCTGTTGCTCCCCATTTTACAACAGGCACATCTACAAGCTTACTCTGGCCAATTCTCCTGAAGCGATACGCTAATATCTATTGACATAAAGACTTTCACAGTACTCCTGCCGGGAGCTTTTCGACTTTGCCGATGTATTTCGCCTATTGACGAGGCATTTGGCTACCTTATGAGAGTCATAGTTACTCCTGCCAGTGTCTCTCCGTTAAACCACAGTCACATCTACCATTTTCCTCTGCCCCTTTCACCAGACGCGATACGAAATTATTTGTCGACATCATGACTTTCAAAGTACTCCTGCTAGGGGCTCCTCCAGTCTACCAATGTATTTCGCCTGTTGACGAGGCATTTGGCTACCTTAAGAGAGTCATACTTACTCCTGTCAGTTGCTCCCCGTTTTACCACAGTCACATTTTCAGTCTTATTCTGGCCAGTTCACCCGAAGCGATACGCCACTTGACGAGGCATTTGGCTACCTTAAGAGAGTCATAGTTACTCCTGTCAGTTGCTCCCCGTTAAACCACAGTCACATCTACGATTTTCCCCTGCCGCTTTCACCAGCCGCGATACGCCATTATTTGTGGAAATTATGACTTTCACAGTACTCCTGCTAGGGGTTCCTCCAGTTTACCAATGTATTTCGCCTGTTGACGAAGCATTTGGCTACCTTAAGAGAGTCATAGTTACTCCTGTCAGTTGCTCCCCGTTTTACCACAGTCACATTTTCAATCTTATTCTGGCCAGTTCACCTGATGCGATACGCCGTTATCAGTCAACCTAAAAAATATCACAGTACTCCTGCCGGAAGCTTCTCGAGTTTGCCGAAGTATTTCGCCTGTTGACGAAGCATTTGGATACCTTAAGAGAGTCATAGGTACTCCTTGCTGTTGCTCCCCATTTTACAACAGGCACATCTACAAGCTTACTCTGGCCAATTCTCCTGAAGCGATACGCTAATATCTGTTGACATAAAGACTTTCACAGTACTCCTGCTGGGAGCTTCTCTACTTTGCCGATGTATTTCGCCTATTGACGAGGCATTTGGCTACCTTAAGAGAGTCATAGTTACTCCTGTCAGTTGCTCCCCGTTAAACCACAGTCACATCTACGATTTTCCTCTGCCGCTTTCACCAGACGCGATACGCCATTATTTGTCGAAATTATGACTTTCACAGTACTCCTGCTAGCTGTTCCTCCAGTTTACCAAAGTATTTCGCCTGTTGACGAACCATTTGGCTACCTTAAGAGAGTCATAGTTACTCCTGTCAGTTGCTCCCCGTTTTACCACAGTCACATTTTCAATCTTATTCTGGCCAGTTCACCTGAAGCGATACGCCATTATCGGTCAACCTAAAGAATTTCACAGTACTCTCGCCGGGAGCTCTCGAGTTTGCCGATGTATTTCGCCTGTTGACGAGGCATTTGGTTACCTTAAGAGAGTCATAGTTACCCCTTGCTGTTGCTCCCCGTTTTACAACAGGCACATCTACAAGCTTACTCTGGCCAATTCTCCTGAAGCGATACGCTAATATCTATTGACATAAAGACTTTCACAGTACTCCTGCCGGGAGCTTATCGACTTTGCCGATGTATTTCGCCTATTGACGAGGCGTTTGGCTACCTTAAGAGAGTCATAGTTACTCCTGCCAGTGTCTCTCCGTTAAACCACAGTCACATCTGCCATTTTCCTCTGCCCCTTTCACCAGACGCGATACGCCATTATTTGTCGACATCATGACTTTCAAAGTACTCCTGCTAGGGGCTCCTCCAGTCTACCAATGTATTTCGCCTGTTGACGAGGCATTTGGCTACCTTAAGAGAGTCATACTTACTCCTGTCAGTTGCTCCCCGTTTTACCACAGTCACATTTTCAATCTTATTCTGGCCAGTTCACCCGAAGCGATACGCCACTTGACGAGGCATTTGGCTACCTTAAGAGAGTCATAGTTACTCCTGTCAGTTGCTCCCCGTTAAACCACAGTCACATCTACGATTTTCCTCTGCCGCTTTCACCAGCCGCGATACGCCATTATTTGTTGAAATTATGACTTTCACAGTACTCCTGCTAGGGGTTCCTCCAGTTTACCAATGTATTTCGCCTGTTGACGAAGCATTTGGCTACCTTAAGAGAGTCATAGTTACTCCTGTCAGTTGCTCCCCGTTAAACCACAGTCACATCTACGATTTTCCTCTGCCGCTTTCACCAGCCGCGATACGCCATTATTTGTTGAAATTATGACTTTCACAGTACTCCTGCTAGGGGTTCCTCCAGTTTACCAATGTATTTCGCCTGTTGACGAAGCATTTGGCTACCTTAAGAGAGTCATAGTTACTCCTGTCAGTTGCTCCCCGTTTTACCACAGTCACATTTTCAATCTTATTCTGGCCAGTTCACCTGATGCGATACGCCGTTATCAGTCAACCTAAAAAATATCACAGTACTCCTGCCGGAAGCTTCTCGAGTTTGCCGAAGTATTTCGCCTGTTGACGAAGCATTTGGATACCTTAAGAGAGTCATAGTTACTCCTTGCTGTTGCTCCCCATTTTACAACAGGCACATCTACAAGCTTACTCTGGCCAATTCTCCTGAAGCGATACGCTAATATCTGTTGACATAAAGACTTTCACAGTACTCCTGCTGGGAGCTTCTCTACTTTGCCGATGTATTTCGCCTATTGACGAGGCATTTGGCTACCTTAAGAGAGTCATAGTTACTCCTGTCAGTTGCTCCCCGTTAAACCACAGCCACATCTACGATTTTCCTCTGCCGCTTTCACCAGACGCGATACGCCATTATTTGTCGAAATTATGACTTTCACAGTACTCCTGCTAGGGGTTCCTCCAGTTTACCAAAGTATTTCGCCTGTTGACGAACCATTTGGCTACCTTAAGAGAGTCATAGTTACTCCTGTCAGTTGCTCCCCGTTTTACCACAGTCACATTTTCAATCTTATTCTGGCCAGTTCACCTGAAGCGATACGCCATTATCGGTCAACCTAAAGAATTTCACAGTACTCTTGCCGGGAGCTCTCGAGTTTGCCGATGTATTTCGCCTGTTGACGAGGCATTTGGTTACCTTAAGAGAGTCATAGTTACCCCTTGCTGTTGCTCCCCATTTTACAACAGGCACATCTACAAGCTTACTCTGGCCAATTCTCCTGAAGCGATACGCTAATATCTATTGACATAAAGACTTTCACAGTACTCCTGCCGGGAGCTTTTCGACTTTGCCGATGTATTTCGCCTATTGACGAGGCATTTGGCTACCTTATGAGAGTCATAGTTACTCCTGCCAGTGTCTCTCCGTTAAACCACAGTCACATCTACCATTTTCCTCTGCCCCTTTCACCAGACGCGATACGAAATTATTTGTCGACATCATGACTTTCAAAGTACTCCTGCTAGGGGCTCCTCCAGTCTACCAATGTAATTCGCCTGTTGACGAAGCATTTGGCTACCTTAAGAGAGTCACAGTTACTCCTGTCAGTTGCTCCCCGTTTTACCACAGTCACATTCTCAATCTTATTCTGGCCAGTTCACCTGATGCGATACGCCATTATCAGTCAACCTAAAAAATATCACAGTACTCCTGCCGGAAGCTTCTCGAGTTTGACGAAGTATTTCGCCTCTTGACGAAGCATTTGGATACCTTAAGAGAGTCATAGTTACCCCTTGCTGTTACTCCCCATTTTACAACAGGCACATCTACAAGCTTACTCTGGCCAATTCTCCTGAAGCGATACGCTAATATCTATTGACATAAAGACTTTCACAGTACTCCTGCCGGGAGCTTATCGACTTTGCCGATGTATTTCGCCTGTTGACGAAGCATTTGGCTACCTTAAGAGAGTCATAGTTACTCCTGTCAGTTGCTCCCCGTTAAACCACAGTCACATCTACGATTTTCCTCTGCCGCTTTCACCAGCCGCGATACGCCATTATTTGTTGAAATTATGACTTTCACAGTACTCCTGCTAGGGGTTCCACCAGTTTACCAATGTATTTCGCCTGTTGACGAAGCATTTGGCTACCTTAAGAGAGTCACAGTTACTCCTGTCAGTTGCTCCCCGTTTTACCACAGTCACATTCTCAATCTTATTCTGGCCAGTTCACCTGATGCGATACGCCATTATCAGTCAACCTAAAAAATATCACAGTACTCCTGCCGGAAGCTTCTCGAGTTTGACGAAGTATTTCGCCTCTTGACGAAGCATTTGGATACCTTAAGAGAGTCATAGTTACCCCTTGCTGTTACTCCCCATTTTACAACAGGCACATCTACAAGCTTACTCTGGCCAATTCTCCTGAAGCGATACGCTAATATCTATTGACATAAAGACTTTCACAGTACTCCTGCCGGGAGCTTTTCGACTTTGCCGATGTATTTCGCCTATTGACGAGGCGTTTGGCTACCTTAAGAGAGTCATAGTTACTCCTGCCAGTGTCTCTCCGTTAAACCACAGTCACATCTACCATTTTCCTCTGCCCCTTTCACCAGACGCGATACGCCATTATTTGTCGACATCATGACTTTCAAAGTACTCCTGCTAGGGGCTCCTCCAGTCTACCAATGTATTTCGCCTGTTGACGAGGCATTTGGCTACCTTAAGAGAGTCATACTTACTCCTGTCAGTTGCTCCCCGTTTTACCACAGTCACATTTTCAATCTTATTCTGGCCAGTTCACCCGAAGCGATACGCCACTTGACGAGGCATTTGGCTACCTTAAGAGAGTCATAGTTACTCCTGTCAGTTGCTCCCCGTTAAACCACAGTCACATCTACGATTTTCCCCTGCCGCTTTCACCAGCCGCGATACGCCATTATTTGTTGAAATTATGACTTTCACAGTACTCCTGCTAGGGGTTCCTCCAGTTTACCAATGTATTTCTCCTGTTGACGAAGCATTTGGCTACCTTAAGAGAGTCATAGTTACTCCTGTCAGTTGCTCCCCGTTTTACCACAGTCACATTTTCAATCTTATTCTGGCCAGTTCACCTGATGCGATACGCCGTTATCAGTCAACCTAAAAAATATCACAGTACTCCTGCCGGAAGCTTCTCGAGTTTGCCGAAGTATTTCGCCTGTTGACGAAGCATTTGGATACCTTAAGAGAGTCATAGTTACTCCTTGCTGTTGCTCCCCATTTTACAACAGGCACATCTACAAGCTTACTCTGGCCAATTCTCCTGAAGCGATACGCTAATATCTGTTGACATAAAGACTTTCACAGTACTCCTGCTGGGAGCTTCTCTACTTTGCCGATGTATTTCGCCTATTGACGAGGCATTTGGCTACCTTAAGAGAGTCATAGTTACTCCTGTCAGTTGCTCCCCGTTAAACCACAGTCACATCTACGATTTTCCTCTGCCGCTTTCACCAGACGCGATACCCCATTATTTGTCGAAATTATTACTTTCACAGTACTCCTGCTAGCTGTTCCTCCAGTTTACCAAAGTATTTCGCCTGTTGACGAACCATTTGGCTACCTTAAGAGAGTCATAGTTACTCCTGTCAGTTGCTCCCCGTTTTACCACAGTCACATTTTCAATCTTATTCTGGCCAGTTCACCTGAAGCGATACGCCATTATCGGTCAACCTAAAGAATTTCACAGTACTCTCGCCGGGAGCTCTAGAGTTTGCCGATGTATTTCGCCTGTTGACGAGGCATTTGGTTACCTTAAGAGAGTCATAGTTACCCCTTGCTGTTGCTCCCCGTTTTACAACAGGCACATCTACAAGCTTACTCTGGCCAATTCTCCTGAAGCGATACGCTAATATCTATTGACATAAAGACTTTCACAGTACTCCTGCCGGGAGCTTATCGACTTTGCCGATGTATTTCGCCTATTGACGAGGCGTTTGGCTACCTTAAGAGAGTCATAGTTACTCCTGCCAGTGTCTCTCCGTTAAACCACAGTCACATCTGCCATTTTCCTCTGCCCCTTTCACCAGACGCGATACGCCATTATTTGTCGACATCATGACTTTCAAAGTACTCCTGCTAGGGGCTCCTCCAGTCTACCAATGTATTTCGCCTGTTGACGAGGCATTTGGCTACCTTAAGAGAGTCATACTTACTCCTGTCAGTTGCTCCCCGTTTTACCACAGTCACATTTTCAATCTTATTCTGGCCAGTTCACCCGAAGCGATACGCCACTTGACGAGGCATTTGGCTACCTTAAGAGAGTCATAGTTACTCCTGTCAGTTGCTCCCCGTTAAACCACAGTCACATCTACGATTTTCCTCTGCCGCATTCACCAGCCGCGATACGCCATTATTTGTTGAAATTATGACTTTCACAGTACTCCTGCTAGGGGTTCCTCCAGTTTACCAATGTATTTCGCCTGTTGACGAAGCATTTGGCTACCTTAAGAGAGTCATAGTTACTCCTGTCAGTTGCTCCCCGTTAAACCACAGTCACATCTACGATTTTCCCCTGCCGCTTTCACCAGCCGCGATACGCCATTATTTGTTGAAATTATGACTTTCACAGTACTCCTGCTAGGGGTTCCTCCAGTTTACCAATGTATTTCTCCTGTTGACGAAGCATTTGGCTACCTTAAGAGAGTCATAGTTACTCCTGTCAGTTGCTCCCCGTTTTACCACAGTCACATTTTCAATCTTATTCTGGCCAGTTCACCTGATGCGATACGCCGTTATCAGTCAACCTAAAAAATATCACAGTACTCCTGCCGGAAGCTTCTCGAGTTTGCCGAAGTATTTCGCCTGTTGACGAAGCATTTGGATACCTTAAGAGAGTCATAGTTACTCCTTGCTGTTGCTCCCCATTTTACAACAGGCACATCTACAAGCTTACTCTGGCCAATTCTCCTGAAGCGATACGCTAATATCTGTTGACATAAAGACTTTCACAGTACTCCTGCTGGGAGCTTCTCTACTTTGCCGATGTATTTCGCCTATTGACGAGGCATTTGGCTACCTTAAGAGAGTCATAGTTACTCCTGTCAGTTGCTCCCCGTTAAACCACAGTCACATCTACGATTTTCCTCTGCCGCTTTCACCAGACGCGATACCCCATTATTTGTCGAAATTATTACTTTCACAGTACTCCTGCTAGCTGTTCCTCCAGTTTACCAAAGTATTTCGCCTGTTGACGAACCATTTGGCTACCTTAAGAGAGTCATAGTTACTCCTGTCAGTTGCTCCCCGTTTTACCACAGTCACATTTTCAATCTTATTCTGGCCAGTTCACCTGAAGCGATACGCCATTATCGGTCAACCTAAAGAATTTCACAGTACTCTCGCCGGGAGCTCTCGAGTTTGCCGATGTATTTCGCCTGTTGACGAGGCATTTGGTTACCTTAAGAGAGTCATAGTTACCCCTTGCTGTTGCTCCCCGTTTTACAACAGGCACATCTACAAGCTTACTCTGGCCAATTCTCCTGAAGCGATACGCTAATATCTATTGACATAAAGACTTTCACAGTACTCCTGCCGGGAGCTTATCGACTTTGCCGATGTATTTCGCCTATTGACGAGGCGTTTGGCTACCTTAAGAGAGTCATAGTTACTCCTGCCAGTGTCTCTCCGTTAAACCACAGTCACATCTGCCATTTTCCTCTGCCCCTTTCACCAGACGCGATACGCCATTATTTGTCGACATCATGACTTTCAAAGTACTCCTGCTAGGGGCTCCTCCAGTCTACCAATGTATTTCGCCTGTTGACGAGGCATTTGGCTACCTTAAGAGAGTCATACTTACTCCTGTCAGTTGCTCCCCGTTTTACCACAGTCACATTTTCAATCTTATTCTGGCCAGTTCACCCGAAGCGATACGCCACTTGACGAGGCATTTGGCTACCTTAAGAGAGTCATAGTTACTCCTGTCAGTTGCTCCCCGTTAAACCACAGTCACATCTACGATTTTCCTCTGCCGCTTTCACCAGCCGCGATACGCCATTATTTGTTGAAATTATGACTTTCACAGTACTCCTGCTAGGGGTTCCTCCAGTTTACCAATGTATTTCGCCTGTTGACGAAGCATTTGGCTACCTTAAGAGAGTCATAGTTACTCCTGTCAGTTGCTCCCCGTTAAACCACAGTCACATCTACGATTTTCCTCTGCCGCTTTCACCAGCCGCGATACGCCATTATTTGTTGAAATTATGACTTTCACAGTACTCCTGCTAGGGGTTCCTCCAGTTTACCAATGTATTTCGCCTGTTGACGAAGCATTTGGCTACCTTAAGAGAGTCATAGTTACTCCTGTCAGTTGCTCCCCGTTTTACCACAGTCACATTTTCAATCTTATTCTGGCCAGTTCACCTGATGCGATACGCCGTTATCAGTCAACCTAAAAAATATCACAGTACTCCTGCCGGAAGCTTCTCGAGTTTGCCGAAGTATTTCGCCTGTTGACGAAGCATTTGGATACCTTAAGAGAGTCATAGTTACTCCTTGCTGTTGCTCCCCATTTTACAACAGGCACATCCACAAGCTTACTCTGGCCAATTCTCCTGAAGCGATACGCTAATATCTGTTGACATAAAGACTTTCACAGTACTCCTGCTGGGAGCTTCTCTACTTTGCCGATGTATTTCGCCTATTGACGAGGCATTTGGCTACCTTAAGAGAGTCATAGTTACTCCTGTCAGTTGCTCCCCGTTAAACCACAGCCACATCTACGATTTTCCTCTGCCGCTTTCACCAGACGCGATACGCCATTATTTGTCGAAATTATGACTTTCACAGTACTCCTGCTAGGGGTTCCTCCAGTTTACCAAAGTATTTCGCCTGTTGACGAACCATTTGGCTACCTTAAGAGAGTCATAGTTACTCCTGTCAGTTGCTCCCCGTTTTACCACAGTCACATTTTCAATCTTATTCTGGCCAGTTCACCTGAAGCGATACGCCATTATCGGTCAACCTAAAGAATTTCACAGTACTCTTGCCGGGAGCTCTCGAGTTTGCCGATGTATTTCGCCTGTTGACGAGGCATTTGGTTACCTTAAGAGAGTCATAGTTACCCCTTGCTGTTGCTCCCCATTTTACAACAGGCACATCTACAAGCTTACTCTGGCCAATTCTCCTGAAGCGATACGCTAATATCTATTGACATAAAGACTTTCACAGTACTCCTGCCGGGAGCTTTTCGACTTTGCCGATGTATTTCGCGTATTGACGAGGCATTTGGCTACCTTATGAGAGTCATAGTTACTCCTGCCAGTGTCTCTCCGTTAAACCACAGTCACATCTACCATTTTCCTCTGCCCCTTTCACCAGACGCGATACGAAATTATTTGTCGACATCATGACTTTCAAAGTACTCCTGCTAGGGGCTCCTCCAGTCTACCAATGTATTTCGCCTGTTGACGAGGCATTTGGCTACCTTAAGAGAGTCATACTTACTCCTGTCAGTTGCTCCCCGTTTTACCACAGTCACATTTTCAATCTTATTCTGGCCAGTTCACCCGAAGCGATACGCCACTTGACGAGGCATTTGGCTGCCTTAAGAGAGTCATAGTTACTCCTGTCAGTTGCTCCCCGTTAAACCACAGTCACATCAACGATTTTCCTCTGCCGCTTTCACCAGCCGCTATACGCCATTATTTGTTGAAATTATGACTTTCACAGTACTCCTGCTAGGGGTTCCTCCAGTTTACCAATGTATTTCGCCTGTTGACGAAGCATTTGGCTACCTTAAGAGAGTCATAGTTACTCCTGTCAGTTGCTCCCCGTTAAACCACAGTCACATCTACGATTTTCCTCTGCCGCTTTCACCAGCCGCGATACGCCATTATTTGTTGAAATTATGACTTTCACAGTACTCCTGCTAGGGGTTCCTCCAGTTTACCAATGTATTTCGCCTGTTGACGAAGCATTTGGCTACCTTAAGAGAGTCACAGTTACTCCTGTCAGTTGCTCCCCGTTTTACCACAGTCACATTTTCAATCTTATTCTGGCCAGTTCACCTGATGCGATAAGCCATTATCAGTCAACCTAAAAAATATCACAGTACTCCTGCCGGAAGCTTCTCGAGTTTTCCGAAGTATTTCGCCTCTTGACGAAGCATTTGGATACCTTAAGAGAGTCATAGTTACCCCTTGCTGTTACTCCCCATTTTACAACAGGCACATCTACAAGCTTACTCTGGCCAATTCTCCTGAAGCGATACGCTAATATCTATTGACATAAAGACTTTCACAGTACTCCTGCCGGAGCTTTTCGACTTTGCCGATGTATTTCGCCTATTGACGAGGCGTTTGGCTACCTTAAGAGAGTCATAGTTACTCCTGCCAGTGTCTCTCCGTTAAACCACAGTCACATCTACCATTTTCCTCTGCCCCTTTCACCAGACGCGATACGCCATTATTTGTCGACATCATGACTTTCAAAGTACTCCTGCTAGGGGCTCCTCCAGTCTACCAATGTATTTCGCCTGTTGACGAGGCATTTGGCTACCTTAAGAGAGTCATACTTACTCCTGTCAGTTGCTCCCCGTTTTACCACAGTCACATTTTCAATCTTATTCTGGCCAGTTCACCCGAAGCGATACGCCACTTGACGAGGCATTTGGCTACCTTAAGAGAGTCATAGTTACTCCTGTCAGTTGCTCCCCGTTAAACCACAGTCACATCTACGATTTTCCCCTGCCGCTTTCACCAGCCGCGATACGCCATTATTTGTTGAAATTATGACTTTCACAGTACTCCTGCTAGGGGGTCCTCCAGTTTACCAATGTATTTCTCCTGTTGACGAAGCATTTGGCTACCTTAAGAGAGTCATAGTTACTCCTGTCAGTTGCTCCCCGTTTTACCACAGTCACATTTTCAATCTTATTCTGGCCAGTTCACCTGATGCGATACGCCGTTATCAGTCAACCTAAAAATATCACAGTACTCCTGCCGGAAGCTTCTCGAGTTTGCCGAAGTATTTCGCCTGTTGACGAAGCATTTGGATACCTTAAGAGAGTCATAGTTACTCCTTGCTGTTGCTCCCCATTTTACAACAGGCACATCTACAAGCTTACTCTGGCCAATTCTCCTGAAGCGATACGCTAATATCTGTTGACATAAAGACTTTCACAGTACTCCTGCTGGGAGCTTCTCTACTTTGCCGATGTATTTCGCCTATTGACGAGGCATTGGCTACCTTAAGAGAGTCATAGTTACTCCTGTCAGTTGCTCCCCGTTAAACCACAGTCACATCTACGATTTTCCTCTGCCACTTTCACCAGACGCGATACCCCATTATTTGTCGAAATTATTACTTTCACAGTACTCCTGCTAGCTGTTCCTCCAGTTTACCAAAGTATTTCGCCTGTTGACGAACCATTTGGCTACCTTAAGAGAGTCATAGTTACTCCTGTCAGTTGCTCCCCGTTTTACCACAGTCACATTTTCAATCTTATTCTGGCCAGTTCACCTGAAGCGATACGCCATTATCGGTCAACCTAAAGAATTTCACAGTACTCTCGCCGGGAGCTCTCGAGTTTGCCGATGTATTTCGCCTGTTGACGAGGCATTTGGTTACCTTAAGAGAGTCATAGTTACCCCTTGCTGTTGCTCCCCGTTTTACAACAGGCACATCTACAAGCTTACTCTGGCCAATTCTCCTGAAGCGATACGCTAATATCTATTGACATAAAGACTTTCACAGTACTCCTGCCGGGAGCTTATCGACTTTGCCGATGTATTTCGCCTATTGACGAGGCGTTTGGCTACCTTAAGAGAGTCATAGTTACTCCTGCCAGTGTCTCTCCGTTAAACCACAGTCACATCTGCCATTTTCCTCTGCCCCTTTCACCAGACGCGATACGCCATTATTTGTCGACATCATGACTTTCAAAGTACTCCTGCTAGGGGCTCCTCCAGTCTACCAATGTATTTCGCCTGTTGACGAGGCATTTGGCTACCTTAAGAGAGTCATACTTACTCCTGTCACTTGCTCCCCGTTTTACCACAGTCACATTTTCAATCTTATTCTGGCCAGTTCACCCGAAGCGATACGCCACTTGACGAGGCATTTGGCTACCTTAAGAGAGTCATAGTTACTCCTGTCAGTTGCTCCCCGTTAAACCACAGTCACATCTACGATTTCCTCTGCCGCTTTCACCAGCCGCGATACGCCATTATTTGTTGAATTTATGACTTTCACAGTACTCCTGCTAGGGGTTCCTCCAGTTTACCAATGTATTTCGCCTGTTGACGAAGCATTTGGCTACCTTAAGAGAGTCATAGTTACTCCTGTCAGTTGCTCCCCGTTAACCACAGTCACATCTACGATTTTCCTCTGCCGCTTTCACCAGCCGCGATACGCCATTATTTGTTGAAATTATGACTTTCACAGTACTCCTGCTAGGGGTTCCTCCAGTTTACCAATGTATTTCGCCTGTTGACGAAGCATTTGGCTACCTTAAGAGAGTCATAGTTACTCCTGTCAGTTGCTCCCCGTTTTACCACAGTCACATTTTTCAATCTTATTCTGGCCAGTTCACCTGATGCGATACGCCGTTATCAGTCAACCTAAAAAATATCACAGTACTCCTGCCGGAAGCTTCTCGAGTTTGCCGAAGTATTTCGCCTGTTGACGAAGCATTTATATACCTTAAGAGAGTCATAGTTACTCCTTGCTGTTGCTCCCCATTTTACAACAGGCACATCTACAAGCTTACTCTGGCCAATTCTCCTGAAGCGATACGCTAATATCTGTTGACATAAGACTTTCACAGTACTCCTGCTGGGAGCTTCTCTACTTTGCCGATGTATTTCGCCTATTGACGAGGCATTTGGCTACCTTAAGAGAGTCATAGTTACTCCTGTCAGTTGCTCCCCGTTAAACCACAGCCACATCTACGATTTTCCTCTGCCGCTTTCACCAGACGCGATACGCCATTATTTGTCGAAATTATGACTTTCACAGTACTCCTGCTAGGGGTTCCTCCAGTTTACCAAAGTATTTCACCTGTTGACGAACCATTTGGCTACCTTAAGAGAGTCATAGTTACTCCTGTCAGTTGCTCCCCGTTTTACCACAGTCACATTTTCAATCTTATTCTGGCCAGTTCACCTGAAGCGATACGCCATTATCGGTCAACCTAAAGAATTTCACAGTACTCTTGCCGGGAGCTCTCGAGTTTGCCGATGTATTTCGCCTGTTGACGAGGCATTTGGTTACCTTAAGAGAGTCATAGTTACCCCTTGCTGTTGCTCCCCATTTTACAACAGGCACATCTACAAGCTTACTCTGGCCAATTCTCCTGAAGCGATACGCTAATATCTATTGACATAAAGACTTTCACAGTACTCCTGCCGGGAGCTTTTCGACTTTGCCGATGTATTTCGCCTATTGACGAGGCATTTGGCTACCTTATGAGAGTCATAGTTACTCCTGCCAGTGTCTCTCCGTTAAACCACAGTCACATCTACCATTTTCCTCTGCCCCTTTCACCAGACGCGATACGAAATTATTTGTCGACATCATGACTTTCAAAGTACTCCTGCTAGGGGCTCCTCCAGTCTACCAATGTATTTCGCCTGTTGACGAGGCATTTGGCTACCTTAAGAGAGTCATACTTACTCCTGTCAGTTGCTCCCCCGTTTTACCACAGTCACATTTTCAATCTTATTCTGGCCAGTTCACCCGAAGCGATACGCCACTTGACGAGGCATTTGGCTGCCTTAAGAGAGTCATAGTTACTCCTGTCAGTTGCTCCCCGTTAAACCACAGTCACATCTACGATTTTCCTCTGCCGCTTTCACCAGCCGCGATACGCCATTATTTGTTGAATTTATGACTTTCACAGTACTCCTGCTAGGGGTTCCTCCAGTTTACCAATGTATTTCGCCTGTTGACGAAGCATTTGGCTACCTTAAGAGAGTCATAGTTACTCCTGTCAGTTGCTCCCCGTTAAACCACAGTCACATCTACGATTTTCCACTGCCGCTTTCACCAGCCGCGATACGCCATTATTTGTTGAAATTATGACTTTCACAGTACTCCTGCTAGGGGTTCCTCCAGTTTACCAATGTATTTCGCCTGTTGACGAAGCATTTGGCTACCTTAAGAGAGTCATAGTTACTCCTGTCAGTTGCTCCCCGTTTTACCACAGTCACATTTTCAATCTTATTCTGGCCAGTTCACCTGATGCGATACGCCGTTATCAGTCAACCTAAAAAATATCACAGTACTCCTGCCGGAAGCTTCTCGAGTTTGCCGAAGTATTTCGCCTGTTGACGAAGCATTTGGATACCTTAAGAGAGTCATAGTTACTCCTTGCTGTTGCTCCCCATTTTACAACAGGCACATCTACAAGCTTACTCTGGCCAATTCTCCTGAAGCGATACGCTAATATCTGTTGACATAAAGACTTTCACAGTACTCCTGCTGGGAGCTTCTCTACTTTGCCGATGTATTTCGCCTATTGACGAGGCATTTGGCTACCTTAAGAGAGTCATAGTTACTCCTGTCAGTTGCTCCCCGTTAAACCACAGCCACATCTACGATTTTCCTCTGCCGCTTTCACCAGACGCGATACGCCATTATTTGTCGAAATTATGACTTTCACAGTACTCCTGCTAGGGGTTCCTCCAGTTTACCAAAGTATTTCACCTGTTGACGAACCATTTGGCTACCTTAAGAGAGTCATAGTTACTCCTGTCAGTTGCTCCCCGTTTTACCACAGTCACATTTTCAATCTTATTCTGGCCAGTTCACCTGAAGCGATACGCCATTATCGGTCAACCTAAAGAATTTCACAGTACTCTTGCCGGGAGCTCTCGAGTTTGCCGATGTATTTCGCCTGTTGACGAGGCATTTGGTTACCTTAAGAGAGTCATAGTTACCCCTTGCTGTTGCTCCCCATTTTACAACAGGCACATCTACAAGCTTACTCTGGCCAATTCTCCTGAAGCGATACGCTAATATCTATTGACATAAAGACTTTCACAGTACTCCTGCCGGGAGCTTTTCGACTTTGCCGATGTATTTCGCCTATTGACGAGGCATTTGGCTACCTTATGAGAGTCATAGTTACTCCTGCCAGTGTCTCTCCGTTAAACCACAGTCACATCTACCATTTTCCTCTGCCCCTTTCACCAGACGCGATACGAAATTATTTGTCGACATCATGACTTTCAAAGTACTCCTGCTAGGGGCTCCTCCAGTCTACCAATGTATTTCGCCTGTTGACGAGGCATTTGGCTACCTTAAGAGAGTCATACTTACTCCTGTCAGTTGCTCCCCGTTTTACCACAGTCACATTTTCAATCTTATTCTGGCCAGTTCACCCGAAGCGATACGCCACTTGACGAGGCATTTGGCTGCCTTAAGAGAGTCATAGCTACTCCTGTCAGTTGCTCCCCGTTAAACCACAGTCACATCTACGATTTTCCTCTGCCGCTTTCACCAGCCGCTATACGCCATTATTTGTTGAAATTATGACTTTCACAGTACTCCTGCTAGGGGTTCCTCCAGTTTACCAATGTATTTCGCCTGTTGACGAAGCATTTGGCTACCTTAAGAGAGTCATAGTTACTCCTGTCAGTTGCTCCCCGTTAAACCACAGTCACATCTACGATTTTCCTCTGCCGCTTTCACCAGCCGCGATACGCCATTATTTGTTGAAATTATGACTTTCACAGTACTCCTGCTAGGGGTTCCTCCAGTTTACCAATGTATTTCGCCTGTTGACGAAGCATTTGGCTACCTTAAGAGAGTCACAGTTACTCCTGTCAGTTGCTCCCCGTTTTACCACAGTCACATTTTCAATCTTATTCTGGCCAGTTCACCCGAAGCGATACGCCACTTGACGAGGCATTTGGCTACCTTAAGAGAGTCATAGTTACTCCTATCAGTTGCTCCCCGTTAAACCACAGTCACATCTACGATTTTCCCCTGCCGCTTTCACCAGCCGCGATACGCCATTATTTGTTGAAATTATGACTTTCACAGTACTCCTGCTAGGGGTTCCTCCAGTTTACCAATGTATTTCGCCTGTTGACGAAGCATTTGGCTACCTTAAGAGAGTCATAGTTACTCCTGTCAGTTGCTCCCCGTTTTACCACAGTCACATTTTCAATCTTATTCTGGCCAGTTCACCTGATGCGATACGCCGTTATCAGTCAACCTAAAAAATATCACAGTACTCCTGCCGGAAGCTTCTCGAGTTTGCCGAAGTATTTCGCCTGTTGACGAAGCATTTGGATACCTTAAGAGAGTCATAGTTACTCCTTGCTGTTGCTCCCCATTTTACAACAGGCACATCTACAAGCTTACTCTGGCCAATTCTCCTGAAGCGATACGCTAATATCTGTTGACATAAAGACTTTCACAGTACTCCTGCTGGGAGCTTCTCTACTTTGCCGATGTATTTCGCCTATTGACGAGGCATTTGGCTACCTTATGAGAGTCATAGTTACTCCTGTCAGTTGCTCCCCGTTAAACCACAGTCACATCTTGATTTTCCTCTGCCGCTTTCACCAGACGCGATACGCCATTATTTGTCGAAATTATGACTTTCACAGTACTCCTGCTAGCTGTTCCTCCAGTTTACCAAAGTATTTCGCCTGTTGACGAACCATTTGGCTACCTTAAGAGAGTCATAGTTACTCCTGTCAGTTGCTCCCCGTTTTACCACAGTCACATTTTCAATCTTATTCTGGCCAGTTCACCTGAAGCGATACGCCATTATCGGTCAACCTAAAGAATTTCACAGTACTCTCGCCGGGAGCTCTCGAGTTTGCCGATGTATTTCGCCTGATGACGAGGCATTTGGTTACCTTAAGAGAGTCATAGTTACCCCTTGCTGTTGCTCCCCGTTTTACAACAGGCACATCTACAAGCTTACTCTGGCCAATTCTCCTGAAGCGATACGCTAATATCTATTGACATAAAGACTTTCACAGTACTCCTGCCGGGAGCTTATCGACTTTGCCGATGTATTTCGCCTATTGACGAGGCGTTTGGCTACCTTAAGAGAGTCATAGTTACTCCTGCCAGTGTCTCTCCGTTAAACCACAGTCACATCTGCCATTTTCCTCTGCCCCTTTCACCAGACGCGATACGCCATTATTTGTCGACATCATGACTTTCAAAGTACTCCTGCTAGGGGCTCCTCCAGTCTACCAATGTATTTCGCCTGTTGACGAGGCATTTGGCTACCTTAAGAGAGTCATACTTACTCCTGTCAGTTGCTCCCCGTTTTACCACAGTCACATTTTCAATCTTATTCTGGCCAGTTCACCCGAAGCGATACGCCACTTGACGAGGCATTTGGCTACCTTAAGAGAGTCATAGTTACTCCTATCAGTTGCTCCCCGTTAAACCACAGTCACATCTACGATTTTCCCCTGCCGCTTTCACCAGCCGCGATACGCCATTATTTGTTGAAATTATGACTTTCACAGTACTCCTGCTAGGGGTTCCTCCAGTTTACCAATGTATTTCGCCTGTTGACGAAGCATTTGGCTACCTTAAGAGAGTCATAGTTACTCCTGTCAGTTGCTCCCCGTTTTACCACAGTCACATTTTCAATCTTATTCTGGCCAGTTCACCTGATGCGATACGCCGTTATCAGTCAACCTAAAAAATATCACAGTACTCCTGCCGGAAGCTTCTCGAGTTTGCCGAAGTATTTCGCCTGTTGACGAAGCATTTGGATACCTTAAGAGAGTCATAGTTACTCCTTGCTGTTGCTCCCCATTTTACAACAGGCACATCTACAAGCTTACTCTGGCCAATTCTCCTGAAGCGATACGCTAATATCTGTTGACATAAAGACTTTCACAGTACTCCTGCTGGGAGCTTCTCTACTTTGCCGATGTATTTCGCCTATTGACGAGGCATTTGGCTACCTTATGAGAGTCATAGTTACTCCTGTCAGTTGCTCCCCGTTAAACCACAGTCACATCTTGATTTTCCTCTGCCGCTTTCACCAGACGCGATACGCCATTATTTGTCGAAATTATGACTTTCACAGTACTCCTGCTAGCTGTTCCTCCAGTTTACCAAAGTATTTCGCCTGTTGACGAACCATTTGGCTACCTTAAGAGAGTCATAGTTACTCCTGTCAGTTGCTCCCCGTTTTACCACAGTCACATTTTCAATCTTATTCTGGCCAGTTCACCTGAAGCGATACGCCATTATCGGTCAACCTAAAGAATTTCACAGTACTCTCGCCGGGAGCTCTCGAGTTTGCCGATGTATTTCGCCTGATGACGAGGCATTTGGTTACCTTAAGAGAGTCATAGTTACCCCTTGCTGTTGCTCCCCGTTTTACAACAGGCACATCTACAAGCTTACTCTGGCCAATTCTCCTGAAGCGATACGCTAATATCTATTGACATAAAGACTTTCACAGTACTCCTGCCGGGAGCTTATCGACTTTGCCGATGTATTTCGCCTATTGACGAGGCGTTTGGCTACCTTAAGAGAGTCATAGTTACTCCTGCCAGTGTCTCTCCGTTAAACCACAGTCACATCTGCCATTTTCCTCTGCCCCTTTCACCAGACGCGATACGCCATTATTTGTCGACATCATGACTTTCAAAGTACTCCTGCTAGGGGCTCCTCCAGTCTACCAATGTATTTCGCCTGTTGACGAGGCATTTGGCTACCTTAAGAGAGTCATACTTACTCCTGTCAGTTGCTCCCCGTTTTACCACAGTCACATTTTCAATCTTATTCTGGCCAGTTCACCCGAAGCGATACGCCACTTGACGAGGCATTTGGCTACCTTAAGAGAGTCATAGTTACTCCTGTCAGTTGCTCCCCGTTAAACCACAGTCACATCTACGATTTTCCTCTGCCGCTTTCACCAGCCGCGATACGCCATTATTTGTTGAAATTATGACTTTCACAGTACTCCTGCTAGGGGTTCCTCCAGTTTACCAATGTATTTCGCCTGTTGACGAAGCATTTGGCTACCTTAAGAGAGTCATAGTTACTCCTGTCAGTTGCTCCCCGTTAAACCACAGTCACATCTACGATTTTCCTCTGCCGCTTTCACCAGCCGCGATACGCCATTATTTGTTGAAATTATGACTTTCACAGTACTCCTGCTAGGGGTTCCTCCAGTTTACCAATGTATTTCGCCTGTTGACGAAGCATTTGGCTACCTTAAGAGAGTCATAGTTACTCCTGTCAGTTGCTCCCCGTTTTACCACAGTCACATTTTCAATCTTATTCTGGCCAGTTCACCTGATGCGATACGCCGTTATCAGTCAACCTAAAAAATATCACAGTACTCCTGCCGGAAGCTTCTCGAGTTTGCCGAAGTATTTCGCCTGTTGACGAAGCATTTGGATACCTTAAGAGAGTCATAGTTACTCCTTGCTGTTGCTCCCCATTTTACAACAGGCACATCTACAAGCTTACTCTGGCCAATTCTCCTGAAGCGATACGCTAATATCTGTTGACATAAAGACTTTCACAGTACTCCTGCTGGGAGCTTCTCTACTTTGCCGATGTATTTCGCCTATTGACGAGGCATTTGGCTACCTTAAGAGAGTCATAGTTACTCCTGTCAGTTGCTCCCCGTTAAACCACAGTCACATCTACGATTTTCCTCTGCCGCTTTCACCAGACGCGATACGCCATTATTTGTCGAAATTATGACTTTCACAGTACTCCTGCTAGCTGTTCCTCCAGTTTACCAAAGTATTTCGCCTGTTGACGAACCATTTGGCTACCTTAAGAGAGTCATAGTTACTCCTGTCAGTTGCTCCCCGTTTTACCACAGTCACATTTTCAATCTTATTCTGGCCAGTTCACCTGAAGCGATACGCCATTATCGGTCAACCTAAAGAATTTCACAGTACTCCTGCCGGAAGCTTCTCGAGTTTGCCGAAGTATTTCGCCTCTTGACGAAGCATTTGGATACCTTAAGAGAGTCATAGTTACCCCTTGCTGTTACTCCCCATTTTACAACAGGCACATCTACAAGCTTACTCTGGCCAATTCTCCTGAAGCGATACGCTAATATCTATTGACATAAAGACTTTCACAGTACTCCTGCCGGGAGCTTTTCGACTTTGCCGATGTATTTCGCTTATTGACGAGGCGTTTGGCTACCTTAAGAGAGTCATAGTTACTCCTGCCAGTGTCTCTCCGTTAAACCACAGTCACATCTACCATTTTCCTCTGCCCCTTTCACCAGACGCGATACGCCATTATTTGTCGACATCATGACTTTCAAAGTACTCCTGCTAGGGGCTCCTCCAGTCTACCAATGTATTTCGCCTGTTGACGAGGCATTTGGCTACCTTAAGAGAGTCATACTTACTCCTGTCAGTTGCTCCCCGTTTTACCACAGTCACATTTTCAATCTTATTCTGGCCAGTTCACCCGAAGCGATACGCCACTTGACGAGGCATTTGGCTACCTTAAGAGAGTCATAGTTACTCCTATCAGTTGCTCCCCGTTAAACCACAGTCACATCTACGATTTTCCCCTGCCGCTTTCACCAGCCGCGATACGCCATTATTTGTTGAAATTATGACTTTCACAGTACTCCTGCTAGGGGTTCCTCCAGTTTACCAATGTATTTCGCCTGTTGACGAAGCATTTGGCTACCTTAAGAGAGTCATAGTTACTCCTGTCAGTTGCTCCCCGTTTTACCACAGTCACATTTTCAATCTTATTCTGGCCAGTTCACCTGATGCGATACGCCGTTATCAGTCAACCTAAAAAATATCACAGTACTCCTGCCGGAAGCTTCTCGAGTTTGCCGAAGTATTTCGCCTGTTGACGAAGCATTTGGATACCTTAAGAGAGTCATAGTTACTCCTTGCTGTTGCTCCCCATTTTACAACAGGCACATCTACAAGCTTACTCTGGCCAATTCTCCTGAAGCGATACGCTAATATCTGTTGACATAAAGACTTTCACAGTACTCCTGCTGGGAGCTTCTCTACTTTGCCGATGTATTTCGCCTATTGACGAGGCATTTGGCTACCTTATGAGAGTCATAGTTACTCCTGTCAGTTGCTCCCCGTTAAACCACAGTCACATCTTGATTTTCCTCTGCCGCTTTCACCAGACGCGATACGCCATTATTTGTCGAAATTATGACTTTCACAGTACTCCTGCTAGCTGTTCCTCCAGTTTACCAAAGTATTTCGCCTGTTGACGAACCATTTGGCTACCTTAAGAGAGTCATAGTTACTCCTGTCAGTTGCTCCCCGTTTTACCACAGTCACATTTTCAATCTTATTCTGGCCAGTTCACCTGAAGCGATACGCCATTATCGGTCAACCTAAAGAATTTCACAGTACTCTCGCCGGGAGCTCTCGAGTTTGCCGATGTATTTCGCCTGATGACGAGGCATTTGGTTACCTTAAGAGAGTCATAGTTACCCCTTGCTGTTGCTCCCCGTTTTACAACAGGCACATCTACAAGCTTACTCTGGCCAATTCTCCTGAAGCGATACGCTAATATCTATTGACATAAAGACTTTCACAGTACTCCTGCCGGGAGCTTATCGACTTTGCCGATGTATTTCGCCTATTGACGAGGCGTTTGGCTACCTTAAGAGAGTCATAGTTACTCCTGCCAGTGTCTCTCCGTTAAACCACAGTCACATCTGCCATTTTCCTCTGCCCCTTTCACCAGACGCGATACGCCATTATTTGTCGACATCATGACTTTCAAAGTACTCCTGCTAGGGGCTCCTCCAGTCTACCAATGTATTTCGCCTGTTGACGAGGCATTTGGCTACCTTAAGAGAGTCATACTTACTCCTGTCAGTTGCTCCCCGTTTTACCACAGTCACATTTTCAATCTTATTCTGGCCAGTTCACCCGAAGCGATACGCCACTTGACGAGGCATTTGGCTACCTTAAGAGAGTCATAGTTACTCCTATCAGTTGCTCCCCGTTAAACCACAGTCACATCTACGATTTTCCCCTGCCGCTTTCACCAGCCGCGATACGCCATTATTTGTTGAAATTATGACTTTCACAGTACTCCTGCTAGGGGTTCCTCCAGTTTACCAATGTATTTCGCCTGTTGACGAAGCATTTGGCTACCTTAAGAGAGTCATAGTTACTCCTGTCAGTTGCTCCCCGTTTTACCACAGTCACATTTTCAATCTTATTCTGGCCAGTTCACCTGATGCGATACGCCGTTATCAGTCAACCTAAAAAATATCACAGTACTCCTGCCGGAAGCTTCTCGAGTTTGCCGAAGTATTTCGCCTGTTGACGAAGCATTTGGATACCTTAAGAGAGTCATAGTTACTCCTTGCTGTTGCTCCCCATTTTACAACAGGCACATCTACAAGCTTACTCTGGCCAATTCTCCTGAAGCGATACGCTAATATCTGTTGACATAAAGACTTTCACAGTACTCCTGCTGGGAGCTTCTCTACTTTGCCGATGTATTTCGCCTATTGACGAGGCATTTGGCTACCTTATGAGAGTCATAGTTACTCCTGTCAGTTGCTCCCCGTTAAACCACAGTCACATCTTGATTTTCCTCTGCCGCTTTCACCAGACGCGATACGCCATTATTTGTCGAAATTATGACTTTCACAGTACTCCTGCTAGCTGTTCCTCCAGTTTACCAAAGTATTTCGCCTGTTGACGAACCATTTGGCTACCTTAAGAGAGTCATAGTTACTCCTGTCAGTTGCTCCCCGTTTTACCACAGTCACATTTTCAATCTTATTCTGGCCAGTTCACCTGAAGCGATACGCCATTATCGGTCAACCTAAAGAATTTCACAGTACTCTCGCCGGGAGCTCTCGAGTTTGCCGATGTATTTCGCCTGATGACGAGGCATTTGGTTACCTTAAGAGAGTCATAGTTACCCCTTGCTGTTGCTCCCCGTTTTACAACAGGCACATCTACAAGCTTACTCTGGCCAATTCTCCTGAAGCGATACGCTAATATCTATTGACATAAAGACTTTCACAGTACTCCTGCCGGGAGCTTATCGACTTTGCCGATGTATTTCGCCTATTGACGAGGCGTTTGGCTACCTTAAGAGAGTCATAGTTACTCCTGCCAGTGTCTCTCCGTTAAACCACAGTCACATCTGCCATTTTCCTCTGCCCCTTTCACCAGACGCGATACGCCATTATTTGTCGACATCATGACTTTCAAAGTACTCCTGCTAGGGGCTCCTCCAGTCTACCAATGTATTTCGCCTGTTGACGAGGCATTTGGCTACCTTAAGAGAGTCATACTTACTCCTGTCAGTTGCTCCCCGTTTTACCACAGTCACATTTTCAATCTTATTCTGGCCAGTTCACCCGAAGCGATACGCCACTTGACGAGGCATTTGGCTACCTTAAGAGAGTCATAGTTACTCCTGTCAGTTGCTCCCCGTTAAACCACAGTCACATCTACGATTTTCCTCTGCCGCTTTCACCAGCCGCGATACGCCATTATTTGTTGAAATTATGACTTTCACAGTACTCCTGCTAGGGGTTCCTCCAGTTTACCAATGTATTTCGCCTGTTGACGAAGCATTTGGCTACCTTAAGAGAGTCATAGTTACTCCTGTCAGTTGCTCCCCGTTAAACCACAGTCACATCTACGATTTTCCTCTGCCGCTTTCACCAGCCGCGATACGCCATTATTTGTTGAAATTATGACTTTCACAGTACTCCTGCTAGGGGTTCCTCCAGTTTACCAATGTATTTCGCCTGTTGACGAAGCATTTGGCTACCTTAAGAGAGTCATAGTTACTCCTGTCAGTTGCTCCCCGTTTTACCACAGTCACATTTTCAATCTTATTCTGGCCAGTTCACCTGATGCGATACGCCGTTATCAGTCAACCTAAAAAATATCACAGTACTCCTGCCGGAAGCTTCTCGAGTTTGCCGAAGTATTTCGCCTGTTGACGAAGCATTTGGATACCTTAAGAGAGTCATAGTTACTCCTTGCTGTTGCTCCCCATTTTACAACAGGCACATCTACAAGCTTACTCTGGCCAATTCTCCTGAAGCGATACGCTAATATCTGTTGACATAAAGACTTTCACAGTACTCCTGCTGGGAGCTTCTCTACTTTGCCGATGTATTTCGCCTATTGACGAGGCATTTGGCTACCTTAAGAGAGTCATAGTTACTCCTGTCAGTTGCTCCCCGTTAAACCACAGTCACATCTACGATTTTCCTCTGCCGCTTTCACCAGACGCGATACGCCATTATTTGTCGAAATTATGACTTTCACAGTACTCCTGCTAGCTGTTCCTCCAGTTTACCAAAGTATTTCGCCTGTTGACGAACCATTTGGCTACCTTAAGAGAGTCATAGTTACTCCTGTCAGTTGCTCCCCGTTTTACCACAGTCACATTTTCAATCTTATTCTGGCCAGTTCACCTGAAGCGATACGCCATTATCGGTCAACCTAAAGAATTTCACAGTACTCTCGCCGGGAGCTCTCGAGTTTGCCGATGTATTTCGCCTGTTGACGAGGCATTTGGTTACCTTAAGAGAGTCATAGTTACCCCTTGCTGTTGCTCCCCGTTTTACAACAGGCACATCTACAAGCTTACTCTGGCCAATTCTCCTGAAGCGATACGCTAATATCTATTGACATAAAGACTTTCACAGTACTCCTGCCGGGAGCTTATCGACTTTGCCGATGTATTTCGCCTATTGACGAGGCGTTTGGCTACCTTAAGAGAGTCATAGTTACTCCTGCCAGTGTCTCTCCGTTAAACCACAGTCACATCTACCATTTTCCTCTGCCCCTTTCACCAGACGCGATACGCCATTATTTGTCGACATCATGACTTTCAAAGTACTCCTGCTAGGGGCTCCTCCAGTCTACCAATGTATTTCGCCTGTTGACGAGGCATTTGGCTACCTTAAGAGAGTCATACTTACTCCTGTCAGTTGCTCCCCGTTTTACCACAGTCACATTTTCAATCTTATTCTGGCCAGTTCACCCGAAGCGATACGCCACTTGATGAGGCATTTGGCTACCTTAAGAGAGTCATAGTTACTCCTGTCAGTTGCTCCCCGTTAAACCACAGTCACATCTACGATTTTCCTCTGCCGCTTTCACCAGCCGCGATACGCCATTATTTGTTGAAATTAGGACTTTCACAGTACTCCTGCTAGGGGTTCCTCCAGTTTACCAATGTATTTCGCCTGTTGACGAAGCATTTGGCTACCTTAAGAGAGTCATAGTTACTCCTGTCAGTTGCTCCCCGTTAAACCACAGTCACATCTACGATTTTCCTCTGCCGCTTTCACCAGCCGCGATACGCCATTATTTGTTGAAATTATGACTTTCACAGTACTCCTGCTAGGGGTTCCTCCAGTTTACCAATGTATTTCGCCTGTTGACGAAGCATTTGGCTACCTTAAGAGAGTCATAGTTACTCCTGTCAGTTGCTCCCCGTTTTACCACAGTCACATTTTCAATCTTATTCTGGCCAGTTCACCTGATGCGATACGCTGTTATCAGTCAACCTAAAAAATATCACAGTACTCCTGCCGGAAGCTTCTCGAGTTTGCCGAAGTATTTCGCCTGTTGACGAAGCATTTGGATACCTTAAGAGAGTCATAGTTACTCCTTGCTGTTGCTCCCCATTTTACAACAGGCACATCTACAAGCTTACTCTGGCCAATTCTCCTGAAGCGATACGCTAATATCTGTAGACATAAAGACTTTCACAGTACTCCTGCTGGGAGCTTCTCTACTTTGCCGATGTATTTCGCCTATTGACGAGGCATTTGGCTACCTTAAGAGAGTCATAGTTACTCCTGTCAGTTGCTCCCCGTTAAACCACAGTCACATCTACGATTTTCCTCAGCCGCTTTCACCAGACGCGATACGCCATTATTTGTCAAAATTATGACTTTCACAGTACTCCTGCTAGGGGTTCCTCCAGTTTACCAAAGTATTTCGCCTGTTGACGAACCATTTGGCTACCTTAAGAGAGTCATAGTTACTCCTGTCAGTTGCTCCCCGTTTTACCACAGTCACATTTTCAATCTTATTCTGGCCAGTTCACCTGAAGCGATACGCCATTATCGGTCAACCTAAAGAATTTCACAGTACTCTCGCCGGGAGCTCTCGAGTTTGCCGATGTATTTCGCCTGATGACGAGGCATTTGGTTACCTTAAGAGAGTCATAGTTACCCCTTGCTGTTGCTCCCCGTTTTACAACAGGCACATCTACAAGCTTACTCTGGCCAATTCTCCTGAAGCGATACGCTAATATCTATTGACATAAAGACTTTCACAGTACTCCTGCCGGGAGCTTCTCTACTTTGCCGATGTATTTCGCCTATTGACGAGGCATTTGGCTACCTTAAGAGAGTCATAGTTACTCCTGTCAGTTGCTCCCCGTTAAACCACAGTCACATCTACGATTTTCCTCTGCCGCTTTCACCAGACGCGATACGCCATTATTTGTCGAAATTATGACTTTCACAGTACTCCTGCTAGGGGTTCCTCCAGTTTACCAAAGTATTTCGCCTGTTGACGAACCATTTGGCTACCTTAACAGAGTCATAGTTACTCCTGTCAGTTGCTCCCCGTTTTACCACAGTCACATTTTCAATCTTATTCTGGCCAGTTCACCTGAAGCGATACGCCATTATCGGTCAACCTAAAGAATTTCACAGTACTCTCGCCGGGAGCTCTCGAGTTTGCCGATGTATTTCGCCTGTTGACGAGGCATTTGGTTACCTTAAGAGAGTCATAGTTACCCCTTGCTGTTGCTCCCCGTTTTACAACAGGCACATCTACAAGCTTACTCTGGCCAATTCTCCTGAAGCGATACGCTAATATCTATTGACATAAAGACTTTCACAGTACTCCTGCCGGGAGCTTTTCGACTTTGCCGATGTATTTCGCCTATTGACGAGGCGTTTGGCTACCTTAAGAGAGTCATAGTTACTCCTGCCAGTGTCTCTCCGTTAAACCACAGTCACATCTACCATTTTCCTCTGCCCCTTTCACCAGACGCGATACGCCATTATTTGTCGACATCATGACTTTCAAAGTACTCCTGCTAGGGGCTCCTCCAGTCTACCAATGTATTTCGCCTGTTGACGAGGCATTTGGCTACCTTAAGAGAGTCATACTTACTCCTGTCAGTTGCTCCCCGTTTTACCACAGTCACATTTTCAATCTTATTCTGGCCAGTTCACCCGAAGCGATACGCCACTTGATGAGGCATTTGGCTACCTTAAGAGAGTCATAGTTACTCCTGTCAGTTGCTCCCCGTTAAACCACAGTCACATCTACGATTTTCCTCTGCCGCTTTCACCAGCCGCGATACGCCATTATTTGTTGAAATTATGACTTTCACAGTACTCCTGCTAGGGGTTCCTCCAGTTTACCAATGTATTTCGCCTGTTGACGAAGCATTTGGCTACCTTAAGAGAGTCATAGTTACTCCTGTCAGTTGCTCCCCGTTAAACCACAGTCACATCTACGATTTTCCTCTGCCGCTTTCACCAGCCGCGATACGCCATTATTTGTTGAAATTATGACTTTCACAGTACTCCTGCTAGGGGTTCCTCCAGTTTACCAATGTATTTCACCTGTTGACGAAGCATTTGGCTACCTTAAGAGAGTCATAGTTACTCCTGTCAGTTGCTCCCCGTTTTACCACAGTCACATTTTCAATCTTATTCTGGCCAGTTCACCTGATGCGATACGCTGTTATCAGTCAACCTAAAAAATATCACAGTACTCCTGCCGGAAGCTTCTCGAGTTTGCCGAAGTATTTCGCCTGTTGACGAAGCATTTGGATACCTTAAGAGAGTCATAGTTACTCCTTGCTGTTGCTCCCCATTTTACAACAGGCACATCTACAAGCTTACTCTGGCCAATTCTCCTGAAGCGATACGCTAATATCTGTAGACATAAAGACTTTCACAGTACTCCTGCTGGGAGCTTCTCTACTTTGCCGATGTATTTCGCCTATTGACGAGGCATTTGGCTACCTTAAGAGAGTCATAGTTACTCCTGTCAGTTGCTCCCCGTTAAACCACAGTCACATCTACGATTTTCCTCAGCCGCTTTCACCAGACGCGATACGCCATTATTTGTCGAAATTATGGCTTTCACAGTACTCCTGCTAGGGGTTCCTCCAGTTTACCAAAGTATTTCGCCTGTTGACGAACCATTTGGCTACCTTAAGAGAGTCATAGTTACTCCTGTCAGTTGCTCCCCGTTTTACCACAGTCACATTTTCAATCTTATTCTGGCCAGTTCACCTGAAGCGATACGCCATTATCGGTCAACCTAAAGAATTTCACAGTACTCTTGCCGGGAGCTCTCGAGTTTGCCGATGTATTTCGCCTGTTGACGAGGCATTTGGTTACCTTAAGAGAGTCATAGTTACCCCTTGCTGTTGCTCCCCATTTTACAACAGGCACATCTACAAGCTTACTCTGGCCAATTCTCCTGAAGCGATACGCTAATATCTATTGACATAAAGACTTTCACAGTACTCCTGCCGGGAGCTTATCGACTTTGCCGATGTATTTCGCCTATTGACGAGGCGTTTGGCTACCTTAAGAGAGTCATAGTTACTCCTGCCAGTGTCTCTCCGTTAAACCACAGTCACATCTACCATTTTCCTCTGCCCCTTTCACCAGACGCGATACGCCATTATTTGTCGACATCATGACTTTCAAAGTACTCCTGCTAGGGGCTCCTCCAGTCTACCAATGTATTTCGCCTGTTGACGAGGCATTTGGCTACCTTAAGAGAGTCATACTTACTCCTGTCAGTTGCTCCCCGTTTTACCACAGTCACATTTTCAATCTTATTCTGGCCAGTTCACCCGAAGCGATACGCCACTTGACGCGGCATTTGGCTACCTTAAGAGAGTCATAGTTACTCCTGTCAGTTGCTCCCCGTTAAATGACAGTCACATCTACGATTTTCCTCTGCCGCTTTCACCAGCCGCGATACGCCATTATTGGTTGAAATTATGACTTTCACAGTACTCCTGCTAGGGGTTCCTCCAGTTTACCAATGTATTTCGCCTGTTGACGAAGCATTTGGCTACCTTAAGAGAGTCATAGTTACTCCTGTCAGTTGCTCCCCGTTAAACCACAGTCACATCTACGATTTTCCTCTGCCGCTTTCACCAGCCGCGATACGCCATTATTTGTTGAAATTATGACTTTCACAGTACTCCTGCTAGGGGTTCCTCCAGTTTACCAATGTATTTCGCCTGTTGACGAAGCATTTGGCTACCTTAAGAGAGTCATAGTTACTCCTGTCAGTTGCTCCCCGTTTTACCACAGTCACATTTTCAATCTTATTCTGGCCAGTTCACCTGATGCGATACGCTGTTATCAGTCAACCTAAAAAATATCACAGTACTCCTGCCGGAAGCTTCTCGAGTTTGCCGAAGTATTTCGCCTGTTGACGAAGCATTTGGATACCTTAAGAGAGTCATAGTTACTCCTTGCTGTTGCTCCCCATTTTACAACAGGCACATCTACAAGCTTACTCTGGCCAATTCTCCTGAAGCGATACGCTAATATCTGTAGACATAAAGACTTTCACAGTACTCCTGCTGGGAGCTTCTCTACTTTGCCGATGTATTTCGCCTATTGACGAGGCATTTGGCTACCTTAAGAGAGTCATAGTTACTCCTGTCAGTTGCTCCCCGTTAAACCACAGTCACATCTACGATTTTCCTCTGCCGCTTTCACCAGACGCGATACGCCATTATTTGTCGAAATTACGACTTTCACAGTACTCCTGCTAGGGGTTCCTCCAGTTTACCAAAGTATTTCGCCTGTTGACGAACCATTTGGCTACCTTAACAGAGTCATAGTTACTCCTGTCAGTTGCTCCCCGTTTTACCACAGTCACATTTTCAATCTTATTCTGGTAAGTTCACCTGAAGCGATACGCCATTATCGGTCAGCCTAAAGAATTTCACAGTACTCTTGCCGGGAGCTCTCGAGTTTGCCGATGTATTTCGCCTGTTGACGAGGCATTTGGTTACCTTAAGAGAGTCATAGTTACCCCTTGCTGTTGCTCCCCATTTTACAACAGGCACATCTACAAGCTTATTCTGGCCAATTCTCCTGAAGCGATACGCTAATATCTATTGACATAAAGACTTTCACAGTACTCCTGCCGGGAGCTTTTCGACTTTGCCGATGTATTTCGCCTATTGACGAGGCTTTTGGCTACCTTAAGAGGGTCATAGTTACTCCTGCCAGTGTCTCTCCGTTAAACCACAGTCACATCTACCATTTTCCTCTGCCCCTTTCACCAGACGCGATACGCCATTATTTGTCGACATCATGACTTTCAAAGTACTCCTGCTAGGGGCTCCTCCAGTCTACCAATGTATTTCGCCTGTTGACGAGGCATTTGGCTACCTTAAGAGAGTCATACTTACTCCTGTCAGTTGCTCCCCGTTTTACCACAGTCACATTTTCAATCTTATTCTGGCCAGTTCACCCGAAGCGATACGCCACTTGACGAGGCATTTGGCTACCTTAAGAGAGTCATAGTTACTCCTGTCAGTTGCTCCCCGTTAAACCACAGTCACATCTACGATTTTCCTCTGCCGCTTTCACCAGCCGCGATACGCCATTATTTGTTGAAATTATGACTTTCACAGTACTCCTGCTAGGGGTTCCTCCAGTTTACCAATGTATTTCGCCTGTTGACGAAGCATTTGGCTACCTTAAGAGAGTCATAGTTACTCCTGTCAGTTGCTCCCCGTTAAACCACAGTCACATCTACGATTTTCCCCTGCCGCTTTCACCAGCCGCGATACGCCATTATTTGTTGAAATTATGACTTTCACAGTACTCCTGCTAGGGGTTCCTCCAGTTTACCAATGTATTTCGCCTGTTGACGAAGCATTTGGCTACCTTAAGAGAGTCATAGTTACTCCTGTCAGTTGCTCCCCGTTTTACCACAGTCACATTTTCAATCTTATTCTGGCCAGTTCACCTGATGCGATACGCTGTTATCAGTCAACCTAAAAAATATCACAGTACTCCTGCCGGAAGCTTCTCGAGTTTGCCGAAGTATTTCGCCTGTTGACGAAGCATTTGGATACCTTAAGAGAGTCATAGTTACTCCTTGCTGTTGCTCCCCATTTTACAACAGGCACATCTACAAGCTTACTCTGGCCAATTCTCCTGAAGCGATACGCTAATATCTGTAGACATAAAGACTTTCACAGTACTCCTGCTGGGAGCTTCTCTACTTTGCCGATGTATTTCGCCTATTGACGAGGCATTTGGCTACCTTAAGAGAGTCATAGTTACTCCTGTCAGTTGCTCCCCGTTAAACCACAGTCACATCTACGATTTTCCTCTGCCGCTTTCACCAGACGCGATACGCCATTATTTGTCGAAATTATGACTTTCACAGTACTCCTGCTAGGGGTTCCTCCAGTTTACCAAAGTATTTCGCCTGTTGACGAACCATTTGGCTACCTTAACAGAGTCATAGTTACTCCTGTCAGTTGCTCCCCGTTTTACCACAGTCACATTTTCAATCTTATTCTGGCCAGTTCACCTGAAGCGATACGCCATTATCGGTCAACCTAAAGAATTTCACAGTACTCTTGCCGGGAGCTCTCGAGTTTGCCGATGTATTTCGCCTGTTGACGAGGCATTTGGTTACCTTAAGAGAGTCATAGTTACCCCTTGCTGTTGCTCCCCATTTTACAACAGGCACATCTACAAGCTTACTCTGGCCAATTCTCCTGAAGCGATACGCTAATATCTATTGACATAAAGACTTTCACAGTACTCCTGCCGGGAGCTTTTCGACTTTGCCGATGTATTTCGCCTATTGACGAGGCGTTTGGCTACCTTAAGAGAGTCATAGTTACTCCTGCCAGTGTCTCTCCGTTAAACCACAGTCACATCTACCATTTTCCTCTGCCCCTTTCACCAGACGCGATACGCCATTATTTGTCGACATCATGACTTTCAAAGTACTCCTGCTAGGGGCTCCTCCAGTCTACCAATGTATTTCGCCTGTTGACGAGGCATTTGGCTACCTTAAGAGAGTCATACTTACTCCTGTCAGTTGCTCCCCGTTTTACCACAGTCACATTTTCAATCTTATTCTGGCCAGTTCACCCGAAGCGATACGCCACTTGACGAGGCATTTGGCTGCCTTAAGAGAGTCATAGTTACTCCTGTCAGTTGCTCCCCGTTAAACCACAGTCACATCTACGATTTTCCTCTGCCGCTTTCACCAGCCGCGATACGCCATTATTTGTTGAAATTATGACTTTCACAGTACTCCTGCTAGGGGTTCCTCCAGTTTACCAATGTATTTCGCCTGTTGACGAAGCATTTGGCTACCTTAAGAGAGTCATAGTTACTCCTGTCAGTTGCTCCCCGTTAAACCACAGTCACATCTACGATTTTCCTCTGCCGCTTTCACCAGCCGCGATACGCCATTATTTGTTGAAATTATGACTTTCACAGTACTCCTGCTAGGGGTTCCTCCAGTTTACCAATGTATTTCGCCTGTTGACGAAGCATTTGGCTACCTTAAGAGAGTCATAGTTACTCCTGTCAGTTGCTCCCCGTTTTACCACAGTCACATTTTCAATCTTATTCTGGCCAGTTCACCTGATGCGATACGCCATTATCAGTCAACCTAAAAAATATCACAGTACTCCTGCCGGAAGCTTCTCGAGTTTGCCGAAGTATTTCGCCTGTTGACGAAGCATTTGGATACCTTAAGAGAGTCATAGTTACCCCTTGCTGTTGCTCCCCATTTTACAACAGGCACATCTACAAGCTTACTCTGGCCAATTCTCCTGAAGCGATACGCTAATATCTGTTGACATAAAGACTTTCACAGTACTCCTGCTGGGAGCTTCTCTACTTTGCCGATGTATTTCGCCTATTGACGAGGCATTTGGCTACCTTAAGAGAGTCATAGTTACTCCTGTCAGTTGCTCCCCGTTAAACCACAGTCACATCTACGATTTTCCTCTGCCGCTTTCACCAGACGCCATACGCCATTATTTGTCGAAATTATGACTTTCACAGTACTCCTGCTAGGGGTTCCTCCAGTTTACCAAAGTATTTCGCCTGTTGACGAACCATTTGGCTACCTTAAGAGAGTCATAGTTACTCCTGTCAGTTGCTCCCCGTTTTACCACAGTCACATTTTCAATCTTATTCTGGCCAGTTCACCTGAAGCGATACGCCATTATCGGTCAACCTAAAGAATTTCACAGTACTCTTGCCGGGAGCTCTCGAGTTTGCCGATGTATTTCGCCTGTTGACGAGGCATTTGGTTACCTTAAGAGAGTCATAGTTACCCCTTGCTGTTGCTCCCCATTTTACAACAGGCACATCTACAAGCTTATTCTGGCCAATTCTCCTGAAGCGATACGCTAATATCTATTGACATAAAGACTTTCACAGTACTCCTGCCGGGAGCTTTTCGACTTTGCCGATGTATTTCGCCTATTGACGAGGCTTTTGGCTACCTTAAGAGGGTCATAGTTACTCCTGCCAGTGTCTCTCCGTTAAACCACAGTCACATCTACCATTTTCCTCTGCCCCTTTCACCAGACGCGATACGCCATTATTTGTCGACATCATGACTTTCAAAGTACTCCTGCTAGGGGCTCCTCCAGTCTACCAATGTATTTCGCCTGTTGACGAGGCATTTGGCTACCTTAAGAGAGTCATACTTACTCCTGTCAGTTGCTCCCCGTTTTACCACAGTCACATTTTCAATCTTATTCTGGCCAGTTCACCCGAAGCGATACGCCACTTGACGAGGCATTTGGCTACCTTAAGAGAGTCATAGTTACTCCTGTCAGTTGCTCCCCGTTAAACCACAGTCACATCTACGATTTTCCTCTGCCGCTTTCACCAGCCGCGATACGCCATTATTTGTTGAAATTATGACTTTCACAGTACTCCTGCTAGGGGTTCCTCCAGTTTACCAATGTATTTCGCCTGTTGACGAAGCATTTGGCTACCTTAAGAGAGTCATAGTTACTCCTGTCAGTTGCTCCCCGTTAAACCACAGTCACATCTACGATTTTCCCCTGCCGCTTTCACCAGCCGCGATACGCCATTATTTGTTGAAATTATGACTTTCACAGTACTCCTGCTAGGGGTTCCTCCAGTTTACCAATGTATTTCGCCTGTTGACGAAGCATTTGGCTACCTTAAGAGAGTCATAGTTACTCCTGTCAGTTGCTCCCCGTTTTACCACAGTCACATTTTCAATCTTATTCTGGCCAGTTCACCTGATGCGATACGCTGTTATCAGTCAACCTAAAAAATATCACAGTACTCCTGCCGGAAGCTTCTCGAGTTTGCCGAAGTATTTCGCCTGTTGACGAAGCATTTGGATACCTTAAGAGAGTCATAGTTACTCCTTGCTGTTGCTCCCCATTTTACAACAGGCACATCTACAAGCTTACTCTGGCCAATTCTCCTGAAGCGATACGCTAATATCTGTAGACATAAAGACTTTCACAGTACTCCTGCTGGGAGCTTCTCTACTTTGCCGATGTATTTCGCCTATTGACGAGGCATTTGGCTACCTTAAGAGAGTCATAGTTACTCCTGTCAGTTGCTCCCCGTTAAACCACAGTCACATCTACGATTTTCCTCTGCCGCTTTCACCAGACGCGATACGCCATTATTTGTCGAAATTATGACTTTCACAGTACTCCTGCTAGGGGTTCCTCCAGTTTACCAAAGTATTTCGCCTGTTGACGAACCATTTGGCTACCTTAACAGAGTCATAGTTACTCCTGTCAGTTGCTCCCCGTTTTACCACAGTCACATTTTCAATCTTATTCTGGCCAGTTCACCTGAAGCGATACGCCATTATCGGTCAACCTAAAGAATTTCACAGTACTCTTGCCGGGAGCTCTCGAGTTTGCCGATGTATTTCGCCTGTTGACGAGGCATTTGGTTACCTTAAGAGAGTCATAGTTACCCCTTGCTGTTGCTCCCCATTTTACAACAGGCACATCTACAAGCTTACTCTGGCCAATTCTCCTGAAGCGATACGCTAATATCTATTGACATAAAGACTTTCACAGTACTCCTGCCGGGAGCTTTTCGACTTTGCCGATGTATTTCGCCTATTGACGAGGCGTTTGGCTACCTTAAGAGAGTCATAGTTACTCCTGCCAGTGTCTCTCCGTTAAACCACAGTCACATCTACCATTTTCCTCTGCCCCTTTCACCAGACGCGATACGCCATTATTTGTCGACATCATGACTTTCAAAGTACTCCTGCTAGGGGCTCCTCCAGTCTACCAATGTATTTCGCCTGTTGACGAGGCATTTGGCTACCTTAAGAGAGTCATACTTACTCCTGTCAGTTGCTCCCCGTTTTACCACAGTCACATTTTCAATCTTATTCTGGCCAGTTCACCCGAAGCGATACGCCACTTGACGAGGCATTTGGCTGCCTTAAGAGAGTCATAGTTACTCCTGTCAGTTGCTCCCCGTTAAACCACAGTCACATCTACGATTTTCCTCTGCCGCTTTCACCAGCCGCGATACGCCATTATTTGTTGAAATTATGACTTTCACAGTACTCCTGCTAGGGGTTCCTCCAGTTTACCAATGTATTTCGCCTGTTGACGAAGCATTTGGCTACCTTAAGAGAGTCATAGTTACTCCTGTCAGTTGCTCCCCGTTAAACCACAGTCACATCTACGATTTTCCTCTGCCGCTTTCACCAGCCGCGATACGCCATTATTTGTTGAAATTATGACTTTCACAGTACTCCTGCTAGGGGTTCCTCCAGTTTACCAATGTATTTCGCCTGTTGACGAAGCATTTGGCTACCTTAAGAGAGTCATAGTTACTCCTGTCAGTTGCTCCCCGTTTTACCACAGTCACATTTTCAATCTTATTCTGGCCAGTTCACCTGATGCGATACGCCATTATCAGTCAACCTAAAAAATATCACAGTACTCCTGCCAGAAGCTTCTCGAGTTTGCCGAAGTATTTCGCCTGTTGACGAAGCATTTGGATACCTTAAGAGAGTCATAGTTACCCCTTGCTGTTGCTCCCCATTTTACAACAGGCACATCTACAAGCTTACTCTGGCCAATTCTCCTGAAGCGATACGCTAATATCTGTTGACATAAAGACTTTCACAGTACTCCTGCTGGGAGCTTCTCTACTTTGCCGATGTATTTCGCCTATTGACGAGGCATTTGGCTACCTTAAGAGAGTCATAGTTACTCCTGTCAGTTGCTCCCCGTTAAACCACAGTCACATCTACGATTTTCCTCTGCCGCTTTCACCAGACGCCATACGCCATTATTTGTCGAAATTATGACTTTCACAGTACTCCTGCTAGGGGTTCCTCCAGTTTACCAAAGTATTTCGCCTGTTGACGAACCATTTGGCTACCTTAAGAGAGTCATAGTTACTCCTGTCAGTTGCTCCCCGTTTTACCACAGTCACATTTTCAATCTTATTCTGGCCAGTTCACCTGAAGCGATACGCCATTATCGGTCAACCTAAAGAATTTCACAGTACTCTTGCCGGGAGCTCTCGAGTTTGCCGATGTATTTCGCCTGTTGACGAGGCATTTGGTTACCTTAAGAGAGTCATAGTTACCCCTTGCTGTTGCTCCCCATTTTACAACAGGCACATCTACAAGCTTACTCTGGCCAATTCTCCTGAAGCGATACGCTAATATCTATTGACATAAAGACTTTCACAGTACTCCTGCCGGGAGCTTTTCGACTTTGCCGATGTATTTCGCCTATTGACGAGGCGTTTGGCTACCTTAAGAGAGTCATAGTTACTCCTGCCAGTGTCTCTCCGTTAAACCACAGTCACATCTACCATTTTCCTCTGCCCCTTTTACCAGACGCGATACGCCATTATTTGTCGACATCATGACTTTCAAAGTACTCCTGCTAGGGGCTCCTCCAGTCTACCAATGTATTTCGCCTGTTGACGAGGCATTTGGCTACCTTAAGAGAGTCATACTTACTCCTGTCAGTTGCTCCCCGTTTTACCACAGTCACATTTTCAATCTTATTCAGGCCAGTTCACCTGATGCGATACGCCATTATCAGTCAACCTAAAAAATATCACAGTACTCCTGCCGGAAGCTTCTCGAGTTTGCCGAAGTATTTCGCCTGTTGACGAAGCATTTGGATACCTTAAGAGAGTCATAGTTACCCCTTGCTGTTGCTCCCCATTTTACAACAGGCACATCTACAAGCTTACTCTGGCCAATTCTCCTGAAGCGATACGCTAATATCTGTTGACATAAAGACTTTCACAGTACTCCTGCTGGGAGCTTCTCTACTTTGCCGATTGATTTCGCCTATTGACGAGGCATTTGGCTACCTTAAGAGAGTCATTGTTACTCCTGTCAGTTGCTCCCCGTTAAACCACAGTCACATCTACGATTTTCCTCTGCCGCTTTCACCAGACGCGATACGCCATTATTTGTCGAAATTATGACTTTCACAGTACTCCTGCTAGGGGTTCCTCCAGTTTACCAAAGTATTTCGCCTGTTGACGAACCATTTGGCTACCTTAAGAGAGTCATAGTTACTCCTGTCAGTTGCTCCCCGTTTTACCACAGTCACATTTTCAATCTTATTCTGGCCAGTTCACCTGAAGCGATACGCCATTATCGGTCAACCTAAAGAATTTCACAGTACTCTTGCCGGGAGCTCTCGAGTTTGCCGATGTATTTCGCCTGTTGACGAGGCATTTGGTTACCTTAAGAGAGTCATAGTTACCCCTTGCTGTTGCTCCCCATTTTACAACAGGCACATCTACAAGCTTACTCTGGCCAATTCTCCTGAAGCGATACGCTAATATCTATTGACATAAAGACTTTCACAGTACTCCTGCCGGGAGCTTTTCGACTTTGCCGATGTATTTCGCCTATTGACGAGGCGTTTGGCTACCTTAAGAGGGTCATAGTTACTCCTGCCAGTGTCTCTCCGTTAAACCACAGTCACATCTACCATTTTCCTCTGCCCCTTTCACCAGACGCGATACGCCATTATTTGTCGACATCATGACTTTCAAAGTACTCCTGCTAGGGGCTCCTCCAGTCTACCAATGTATTTCGCCTGTTGACGAGGCATTTGGCTACCTTAAGAGAGTCATACTTACTCCTGTCAGTTGCTCCCCGTTTTACCACAGTCACATTTTCAATCTTATTCTGGCCAGTTCACCCGAAGCGATACGCCACTTGACGAGGCATTTGGCTACCTTAAGAGAGTCATAGTTACTCCTGTCAGTTGCTCCCCGTTAAACCACAGTCACATCTACGATTTTCCCCTGCCGCTTTCACCAGCCGCGATACGCCATTATTTGTTGAAATTATGACTTTCACAGTACTCCTGCTAGAGGTTCCTCCAGTTTACCAATGTATTTCGCCTGTTGACGAAGCATTTGGCTACCTTAAGAGAGTCATAGTTACTCCTGTCAGTTGCTCCCCGTTTTACCACAGTCACATTTTCAATCTTATTCTGGCCAGTTCACCTGATGCGATACGCCGTTATCAGTCAACCTAAAAAATATCACAGTACTCCTGCCGGAAGCTTCTCGAGTTTGCCGAAGTATTTCGCCTGTTGACGAAGCATTTGGATACCTTAAGAGAGTCATAGTTACTCCTTGCTGTTGCTCCCCATTTTACAACAGGCACATCTACAAGCTTACTCTGGCCAATTCTCCTGAAGCGATACGCTAATATCTGTTGACATAAAGACTTTCACAGTACTCCTGCTGGGAGCTTCTCTACTTTGCCGATGTATTTCGCCTATTGACGAGGCATATGGCTACCTTAAGAGAGTCATAGTTACTCCTGTCAGTTGCTCCCCGTTAAACCACAGTCACATCTACGATTTTCCTCTGCCGCTTTCACCAGACGCGATACGCCATTATTTGTCGAAATTATGACTTTCACAGTACTCCTGCTAGGGGTTCCTCCAGTTTACCAAAGTATTTCGCCTGTTGACGAACCATTTGGCTACCTTAAGAGAGTCATAGTTACTCCTGTCAGTTGCTCCCCGTTTTACCACAGTCACATTTTCAATCTTATTCTGGCCAGTTCACCTGAAGCGATACGCCATTATCGGTCAACCTAAAGAATTTCACAGTACTCTTGCCGGGAGCTCTCGAGTTTGCCGATGTATTTCGCCTGTTGACGAGGCATTTGGTTACCTTAAGAGAGTCATAGTTACCCCTTGCTGTTGCTCCCCATTTTACAACAGGCACATCTACAAGCTTACTCTGGCCAATTCTCCTGAAGCGATACGCTAATATCTATTGACATAAAGACTTTCACAGTACTCCTGCCGGGAGCTTTTCGACTTTGCCGATGTATTTCGCCTATTGACGAGGCGTTTGGCTACCTTAAGAGGGTCATAGTTACTCCTGCCAGTGTCTCTCCGTTAAACCACAGTCACATCTACCATTTTCCTCTGCCCCTTTCACCAGACGCGATACGCCATTATTTGTCGACATCATGACTTTCAAAGTACTCCTGCTAGGGGCTCCTCCAGTCTACCAATGTATTTCGCCTGTTGACGAGGCATTTGGCTACCTTAAGAGAGTCATACTTACTCCTGTCAGTTGCTCCCCGTTTTACCACAGTCACATTTTCAATCTTATTCTGGCCAGTTCACCCGAAGCGATACGCCACTTGACGAGTCATTTGGCTACCTTAAGAGAGTCATAGTTACTCCTGTCAGTTGCTCCCCGTTAAACCACAGTCACATCTACGACTTTCCTCTGCCGCTTTCACCAGCCGCGATACGCCATTATTTGTTGAAATTAGGACTTTCACAGTACTCCTGCTAGGGGTTCCTCCAGTTTACCAATGTATTTCGCCTGTTGACGAAGCATTTGGCTACCTTAAGAGAGTCATAGTTACTCCTGTCAGTTGCTCCCCGTTAAACCACAGTCACATCTACGATTTTCCTCTGCCGCTTTCACCAGCCGCGATACGCCATTATTTGCTGAAATTATGACTTTCACAGTACTCCTGCTAGGGGTTCCTCCAGTTTACCAATGTATTTCGCCTGTTGACGAAGCATTTGGCTACCTTAAGAGAGTCATAGTTACTCCTGTCAGTTGCTCCCCGTTTTACCACAGTCACATTTTCAATCTTATTCTGGCCAGTTCACCTGATGCGATACGCTGTTATCAGTCAACCTAAAAAATATCACAGTACTCCTGCCGGAAGCTTCTCGAGTTTGCCGAAGTATTTCGCCTGTTGACGAAGCATTTGGATACCTTAAGAGAGTCATAGTTACTCCTTGCTGTTGCTTCCCATTTTACAACAGGCACATCTACAAGCTTACTCTGGCCAATTCTCCTGAAGCGATACGCTAATATCTGTAGACATAAAGACTTTCACAGTACTCCTGCTGGGAGCTTCTCTACTTTGCCGATGTATTTCGCCTATTGACGAGGCATTTGGCTACCTTAAGAGAGTCATAGTTACTCCTGTCAGTTGCTCCCCGTTAAACCACAGTCACATCTACGATTTTCCTCTGCCGCTTTCACCAGACGCGATACGCCATTATTTGTCGAAATTATGACTTTCACAGTACTCCTGCTAGGGGTTCCTCCAGTTTACCAAAGTATTTCGCCTGTTGACGAACCATTTGGCTACCTTAAGAGAGTCATAGTTACTCCTGTCAGTTGCTCCCCGTTTTACCACAGTCACATTTTCAATCTTATTCTGGCCAGTTCACCTGAAGCGATACGCCATTATCGGTCAACCTAAAGAATTTCACAGTACTCTTGCCGGGAGCTCTCGAGTTTGCCGATGTATTTCGCCTGTTGACGAGGCATTTGGTTACCTTAAGAGAGTCATAGTTACCCCTTGCTGTTGCTCCCCATTTTACAACAGGCACATCTACAAGCTTACTCTGGCCAATTCTCCTGAAGCGATACGCTAATATCTATTGACATAAAGACTTTCACAGTACTCCTGCCGGGAGCTTTTCGACTTTGCCGATGTATTTCGCCTATTGACGAGGCGTTTGGCTACCTTAAGAGAGTCATAGTTACTCCTGCCAGTGTCTCTCCGTTAAACCACAGTCACATCTACCATTTTCCTCTGCCCCTTTCACCAGACGCGATACGCCATTATTTGTCGACATCATGACTTTCAAATTACTCCTGCTAGGGTCTCCTCCAGTCTACCAATGTATTTCGCCTGTTGACGAGGCATTTGGCTACCTTAAGAGAGTCATACTTACTCCTGTCAGTTGCTCCCCGTTTTACCACAGTCACATTTTCAATCTTATTCTGGCCAGTTCACCCGAAGCGATACGCCACTTGACGAGGCATTTGGCTACCTTAAGAGAGTCATAGTTACTCCTGTCAGTTGCTCCCCGTTAAACCACAGTCACATCTACGATTTTCCTCTGCCGCTTTCACCAGCCGCGATACGCCATTATTTGTTGAAATTAGGACTTTCACAGTACTCCTGCTAGGGGTTCCTCCAGTTTACCAATGTATTTCGCCTGTTGACGAAGCATTTGGCTACCTTAAGAGAGTCATAGTTACTCCTGTCAGTTGCTCCCCGTTAAACCACAGTCACATCTACGATTTTCCTCTGCCGCTTTCACCAGCCGCGATACGCCATTATTTGTTGAAATTATGACTTTCACAGTACTCCTGCTAGGGGTTCCTCCAGTTTACCAATGTATTTCGCCTGTTGACGAAGCATTTGGCTACCTTAAGAGAGTCATAGTTACTCCTGTCAGTTGCTCCCCGTTTTACCACAGTCACATTTTCAATCTTATTCTGGCCAGTTCACCTGATGCGATACGCTGTTATCAGTCAACCTAAAAAATATCACAGTACTCCTGCCGGAAGCTTCTCGAGTTTGCCGAAGTATTTCGCCTGTTGACGAAGCATTTGGATACCTTAAGAGAGTCATAGTTACTCCTTGCTGTTGCTCCCCATTTTACAACAGGCACATCTACAAGCTTACTCTGGCCAATTCTCCTGAAGCGATACGCTAATATCTGTAGACATAAAGACTTTCACAGTACTCCTGCTGGGAGCTTCTCTACTTTGCCGATGTATTTCGCCTATTGACGAGGCATTTGGCTACCTTAAGAGAGTCATAGTTACTCCTGTCAGTTGCTCCCCGTTAAACCACAGTCACATCTACGATTTTCCTCTGCCGCTTTCACCAGACGCGATACGCCATTATTTGTCGAAATTATGACTTTCACAGTACTCCTGCTAGGGGTTCCTCCAGTTTACCAAAGTATTTCGCCTGTTGACGAACCATTTGGCTACCTTAAGAGAGTCATAGTTACTCCTGTCAGTTGCTCCCCGTTTTACCACAGTCACATTTTCAATCTTATTCTGGCCAGTTCACCTGAAGCGATACGCCATTATCGGTCAACCTAAAGAATTTCACAGTACTCTTGCCGGGAGCTCTCGAGTTTGCCGATGTATTTCGCCTGTTGACGAGGCATTTGGTTACCTTAAGAGAGTCATAGTTACCCCTTGCTGTTGCTCCCCATTTTACAACAGGCACATCTACAAGCTTACTCTGGCCAATTCTCCTGAAGCGATACGCTAATATCTATTGACATAAAGACTTTCACAGTACTCCTGCCGGGAGCTTTTCGACTTTGCCGATGTATTTCGCCTATTGACGAGGCGTTTGGCTACCTTAAGAGAGTCATAGTTACTCCTGCCAGTGTCTCTCCGTTAAACCACAGTCACATCTACCATTTTCCTCTGCCCCTTTCACCAGACGCGATACGCCATTATTTGTCGACATCATGACTTTCAAATTACTCCTGCTAGGGTCTCCTCCAGTCTACCAATGTATTTCGCCTGTTGACGAGGCATTTGGCTACCTTAAGAGAGTCATACTTACTCCTGTCAGTTGCTCCCCGTTTTACCACAGTCACATTTTCAATCTTATTCTGGCCAGTTCACCCGAAGCGATACGCCACTTGACGAGGCATTTGGCTACCTTAAGAGAGTCATAGTTACTCCTGTCAGTTGCTCCCCGTTAAACCACAGTCACATCTACGATTTTCCTCTGCCGCTTTCACCAGCCGCGATACGCCATTATTTGCTGAAATTAGGACTTTCACAGTACTCCTGCTAGGGGTTCCTCCAGTTTACCAATGTATTTCGCCTGTTGACGAAGCATTTGGCTACCTTAAGAGAGTCATAGTTACTCCTGTCAGTTGCTCCCCGTTAAACCACAGTCACATCTACGATTTTCCTCTGCCGCTTTCACCAGCCGCGATACGCCATTATTTGTTGAAATTATGACTTTCACAGTACTCCTGCTAGGGGTTCCTCCAGTTTACCAATGTATTTCGCCTGTTGACGAAGCATTTGGCTACCTTAAGAGAGTCATAGTTACTCCTGTCAGTTGCTCCCCGTTTTACCACAGTCACATTTTCAATCTTATTCTGGCCAGTTCACCTGATGCGATACGCTGTTATCAGTCAACCTAAAAAATATCACAGTACTCCTGCCGGAAGCTTCTCGAGTTTGCCGAAGTATTTCGCCTGTTGACGAAGCATTTGGATACCTTAAGAGAGTCATAGTTACTCCTTGCTGTTGCTCCCCATTTTACAACAGGCACATCTACAAGCTTACTCTGGCCAATTCTCCTGAAGCGATACGCTAATATCTGTAGACATAAAGACTTTCACAGTACTCCTGCTGGGAGCTTCTCTACTTTGCCGATGTATTTCGCCTATTGACGAGGCATTTGGCTACCTTAAGAGAGTCATAGTTACTCCTGTCAGTTGCTCCCCGTTAAACCACAGTCACATCTACGATTTTCCTCTGCCGCTTTCACCAGACGCGAGACGCCATTATTTGTCGAAATTATGACTTTCACAGTACTCCTGCTAGGGGTTCCTCCAGTTTACCAAAGTATTTCGCCTGTTGACGAACCATTTGGCTACCTTAAGAGAGTCATAGTTACTCCTGTCAGTTGCTCCCCGTTTTACCACAGTCACATTTTCAATCTTATTCTGGCCAGTTCACCTGAAGCGATACGCCATTATCGGTCAACCTAAAGAATTTCACAGTACTCTTGCCGGGAGCTCTCGAGTTTGCCGATGTATTTCGCCTGTTGACGAGGCATTTGGTTACCTTAAGAGAGTCATAGTTACCCCTTGCTGTTGCTCCCCATTTTACAACAGGCACATCTACAAGCTTATTCTGGCCAATTCTCCTGAAGCGATACGCTAATATCTATTGACATAAAGACTTTCACAGTACTCCTGCCGGGAGCTTTTCGACTTTGCCGATGTATTTCGCCTATTGACGAGGCGTTTGGCTACCTTAAGAGAGTCATAGGTACTCCTGCCAGTGTCTCTCCGTTAAACCACAGTCACATCTACCATTTTCCTCTGCCCCTTTCACCAGACGCGATACGCCATTATTTGTCGACACCATGACTTTCAAAGTACTCCTGCTAGGGGCTCCTCCAGTCTACCAATGTATTTCGCCTGTTGACGAGGCATTTGGCTACCTTAAGAGAGTCATACTTACTCCTGTCAGTTGCTCCCCGTTTTACCACAGTCACATTTTCAATCTTATTCTGGCCAGTTCTCCCGAAGCGATACGCCACTTGACGAGGCATTTGGCTACCTTAAGAGAGTCATAGTTACTCCTGTCAGTAGCTCCCCGTTAAACCACAGTCACATCTACGATTTTCCTCTGCCGCTTTCACCAGCCGCGATACGCCATTATTTGTTGAAATTATGACTTTCACAGTACTCCTGCTAGGGGTTCCTCCAGTTTACCAATGTATTTCGCCTGTTGACGAAGCATTTGGCTACCTTAAGAGAGTCATAGTTACTCCTGTCAGTTGCTCCCCGTTAAACCACAGTCACATCTACGATTTTCCTCTGCCGCTTTCACCAGCCGCGATACGCCATTATTTGTTGAAATTATGACTTTCACAGTACTCCTGCTAGGGGTTGCTCCAGTTTACCAATGTATTTCGCCTGTTGACGAAGCATTTGGCTACCTTAAGAGAGTCATAGTTACTCCTGTCAGTTGCTCCCCGTTTTACCACAGTCACATTTTCAATCTTATTCTGGCCAGTTCACCTGATGCGATACGCTGTTATCAGTCAACCTAAAAAATATCACAGTACTCCTGCCGGAAGCTTCTCGAGTTTGCCGAAGTATTTCGCCTGTTGACGAAGCATTTGGATACCTTAAGAGATTCATAGTTACTCCTTGCTGTTGCTCCCCATTTTACAACAGGCACATCTACAAGCTTACTCTGGCCAATTCTCCTGAAGCGATACGCTAATATCTATTGACATAAAGACTTTCACAGTACTCCTGCCGGGAGCTTTTCGACTTTGCCGATGTATTTCGCCTATTGACGAGGCGTTTGGCTACCTTAAGAGAGTCATAGTTACTCCTGCCAGTGTCTCTCCGTTAAACCACAGTCACATCTACCATTTTCCTCTGCCCCTTTCACCAGACGCGATACGCCATTATTTGTCGACATCATGACTTTCAAAGTACTCCTGCTAGGGGCTCCTCCAGTCTACCAATGTATTTCGCCTGTTGACGAGGCATTTGGCTACCTTAAGAGAGTCATACTTACTCCTGTCAGTTGCTCCCCGTTTTACCACAGTCACATTTTCAATCTTATTCTGGCCAGTTCACCCGAAGCGATACGCCACTTGACGAGGCATTTGGCTACCTTAAGAGAGTCATAGTTACTCCTGTCAGTTGCTCCCCGTTAAACCACAGTCACATCTACGATTTTCCTCTGCCGCTTTCACCAGCCGCGATACGCCATTATTTGTTGAAATTAGGACTTTCACAGTACTCCTGCTAGGGGTTCCTCCAGTTTACCAATGTATTTCGCCTGTTGACGAAGCATTTGGCTACCTTAAGAGAGTCATAGTTACTCCTGTCAGTTGCTCCCCGTTAAACCACAGTCACATCTACGATTTTCCTCTGCCGCTTTCACCAGCCGCGATACGCCATTATTTGTTGAAATTATGACTTTCACAGTACTCCTGCTAGGGGTTCCTCCAGTTTACCAAAGTATTTCGCCTGTTGACGAACCATTTGGCTACCTTAAGAGAGTCATAGTTACTCCTGTCAGTTGCTCCCCGTTTTACCACAGTCACATTTTCAATCTTATTCTGGCCAGTTCACCTGAAGCGATACGCCATTATCGGTCAACCTAAAGAATTTCACAGTACTCTTGCCGGGAGCTCTCGAGTTTGCCGATGTATTTCGCCTGTTGACGAGGCATTTGGTTACCTTAAGAGAGTCATAGTTACCCCTTGCTGTTGCTCCCCATTTTACAACAGGCACATCTACAAGCTTACTCTGGCCAATTCTCCTGAAGCGATACGCTAATATCTATTGACATAAAGACTTTCACAGTACTCCTGCCGGGAGCTTTTCGACTTTGCCGATGTATTTCGCCTATTGACGAGGCGTTTGGCTACCTTAAGAGGGTCATAGTTACTCCTGCCAGTGTCTCTCCGTTAAACCACAGTCACATCTACCATTTTCCTCTGCCCCTTTCACCAGACGCGATACGCCATTATTTGTCGACATCATGACTTTCAAAGTACTCCTGCTAGGGGCTCCTCCAGTCTACCAATGTATTTCGCCTGTTGACGAGGCATTTGGCTACCTTAAGAGAGTCATACTTACTCCTGTCAGTTGCTCCCCGTTTTACCACAGTCACATTTTCAATCTTATTCTGGCCAGTTCACCCGAAGCGATACGCCACTTGACGAGGCATTTGGCTACCTTAAGAGAGTCATAGTTACTCCTGTCAGTTGCTCCCCGTTAAACCACAGTCACATCTACGACTTTCCTCTGCCGCTTTCACCAGCCGCGATACGCCATTATTTGTTGAAATTAGGACTTTCACAGTACTCCTGCTAGGGGTTCCTCCAGTTTACCAATGTATTTCGCCTGTTGACGAAGCATTTGGCTACCTTAAGAGAGTCATAGTTACTCCTGTCAGTTGCTCCCCGTTAAACCACAGTCACATCTACGATTTTCCTCTGCCGCTTTCACCAGCCGCGATACGCCATTATTTGCTGAAATTATGACTTTCACAGTACTCCTGCTAGGGGTTCCTCCAGTTTACCAATGTATTTCGCCTGTTGACGAAGCATTTGGCTACCTTAAGAGAGTCATAGTTACTCCTGTCAGTTGCTCCCCGTTTTACCACAGTCACATTTTCATTCTTATTCTGGCCAGTTCACCTGATGCGATACGCTGTTATCAGTCAACCTAAAAAATATCACAGTACTCCTGCCGGAAGCTTCTCGAGTTTGCCGAAGTATTTCGCCTGTTGACGAAGCATTTGGATACCTTAAGAGAGTCATAGTTACTCCTTGCTGTTGCTTCCCATTTTACAACAGGCACATCTACAAGCTTACTCTGGCCAATTCTCCTGAAGCGATACGCTAATATCTGTAGACATAAAGACTTTCACAGTACTCCTGCTGGGAGCTTCTCTACTTTGCCGATGTATTTCGCCTATTGACGAGGCATTTGGCTACCTTAAGAGAGTCATAGTTACTCCTGTCAGTTGCTCCCCGTTAAACCACAGTCACATCTACGATTTTCCTCTGCCGCTTTCACCAGACGCGATACGCCATTATTTGTCGAAATTATGACTTTCACAGTACTCCTGCTAGGGGTTCCTCCAGTTTACCAAAGTATTTCGCCTGTTGACGAACCATTTGGCTACCTTAAGAGAGTCATAGTTACTCCTGTCAGTTGCTCCCCGTTTTACCACAGTCACATTTTCAATCTTATTCTGGCCAGTTCACCTGAAGCGATACGCCATTATCGGTCAACCTAAAGAATTTCACAGTACTCTTGCCGGGAGCTCTCGAGTTTGCCGATGTATTTCGCCTGTTGACGAGGCATTTGGTTACCTTAAGAGAGTCATAGTTACCCCTTGCTGTTGCTCCCCATTTTACAACAGGCACATCTACAAGCTTACTCTGGCCAATTCTCCTGAAGCGATACGCTAATATCTATTGACATAAAGACTTTCACAGTACTCCTGCCGGGAGCTTTTCGACTTTGCCGATGTATTTCGCCTATTGACGAGGCGTTTGGCTACCTTAAGAGAGTCATAGTTACTCCTGCCAGTGTCTCTCCGTTAAACCACAGTCACATCTACCATTTTCCTCTGCCCCTTTCACCAGACGCGATACGCCATTATTTGTCGACATCATGACTTTCAAATTACTCCTGCTAGGGGCTCCTCCAGTCTACCAATGTATTTCGCCTGTTGACGAGGCATTTGGCTACCTTAAGAGAGTCATACTTACTCCTGTCAGTTGCTCCCCGTTTTACCACAGTCACATTTTCAATCTTATTCTGGCCAGTTCACCCGAAGCGATACGCCACTTGACGAGGCATTTGGCTACCTTAAGAGAGTCATAGTTACTCCTGTCAGTTGCTCCCCGTTAAACCACAGTCACATCTACGATTTTCCTCTGCCGCTTTCACCAGCCGCGATACGCCATTATTTGTTGAAATTAGGACTTTCACAGTACTCCTGCTAGGGGTTCCTCCAGTTTACCAATGTATTTCGCCTGTTGACGAAGCATTTGGCTACCTTAAGAGAGTCATAGTTACTCCTGTCAGTTGCTCCCCGTTAAACCACAGTCACATCTACGATTTTCCTCTGCCGCTTTCACCAGCCGCGATACGCCATTATTTGTTGAAATTATGACTTTCACAGTACTCCTGCTAGGGGTTCCTCCAGTTTACCAATGTATTTCGCCTGTTGACGAAGCATTTGGCTACCTTAAGAGAGTCATAGTTACTCCTGTCAGTTGCTCCCCGTTTTACCACAGTCACATTTTCAATCTTATTCTGGCCAGTTCACCTGATGCGATACGCTGTTATCAGTCAACCTAAAAAATATCACAGTACTCCTGCCGGAAGCTTCTCGAGTTTGCCGAAGTATTTCGCCTGTTGACGAAGCATTTGGATACCTTAAGAGAGTCATAGTTACTCCTTGCTGTTGCTCCCCATTTTACAACAGGCACATCTACAAGCTTACTCTGGCCAATTCTCCTGAAGCGATACGCTAATATCTGTAGACATAAAGACTTTCACAGTACTCCTGCTGGGAGCTTCTCTACTTTGCCGATGTATTTCGCCTATTGACGAGGCATTTGGCTACCTTAAGAGAGTCATAGTTACTCCTGTCAGTTGCTCCCCGTTAAACCACAGTCACATCTACGATTTTCCTCTGCCGCTTTCACCAGACGCGAGACGCCATTATTTGTCGAAATTATGACTTTCACAGTACTCCTGCTAGGGGTTCCTCCAGTTTACCAAAGTATTTCGCCTGTTGACGAACCATTTGGCTACCTTAAGAGAGTCATAGTTACTCCTGTCAGTTGCTCCCCGTTTTACCACAGTCACATTTTCAATCTTATTCTGGCCAGTTCACCTGAAGCGATACGCCATTATCGGTCAACCTAAAGAATTTCACAGTACTCTTGCCGGGAGCTCTCGAGTTTGCCGATGTATTTCGCCTGTTGACGAGGCATTTGGTTACCTTAAGAGAGTCATAGTTACCCCTTGCTGTTGCTCCCCATTTTACAACAGGCACATCTACAAGCTTATTCTGGCCAATTCTCCTGAAGCGATACGCTAATATCTATTGACATAAAGACTTTCACAGTACTCCTGCCGGGAGCTTTTCGACTTTGCCGATGTATTTCGCCTATTGACGAGGCGTTTGGCTACCTTAAGAGAGTCATAGGTACTCCTGCCAGTGTCTCTCCGTTAAACCACAGTCACATCTACCATTTTCCTCTGCCCCTTTCACCAGACGCGATACGCCATTATTTGTCGACACCATGACTTTCAAAGTACTCCTGCTAGGGGCTCCTCCAGTCTACCAATGTATTTCGCCTGTTGACGAGGCATTTGGCTACCTTAAGAGAGTCATACTTACTCCTGTCAGTTGCTCCCCGTTTTACCACAGTCACATTTTCAATCTTATTCTGGCCAGTTCTCCCGAAGCGATACGCCACTTGACGAGGCATTTGGCTACCTTAAGAGAGTCATAGTTACTCCTGTCAGTAGCTCCCCGTTAAACCACAGTCACATCTACGATTTTCCTCTGCCGCTTTCACCAGCCGCGATACGCCATTATTTGTTGAAATTATGACTTTCACAGTACTCCTGCTAGGGGTTCCTCCAGTTTACCAATGTATTTCGCCTGTTGACGAAGCATTTGGCTACCTTAAGAGAGTCATAGTTACTCCTGTCAGTTGCTCCCCGTTAAACCACAGTCACATCTACGATTTTCCTCTGCCGCTTTCACCAGCCGCGATACGCCATTATTTGTTGAAATTATGACTTTCACAGTACTCCTGCTAGGGGTTGCTCCAGTTTACCAATGTATTTCGCCTGTTGACGAAGCATTTGGCTACCTTAAGAGAGTCATAGTTACTCCTGTCAGTTGCTCCCCGTTTTACCACAGTCACATTTTCAATCTTATTCTGGCCAGTTCACCTGATGCGATACGCTGTTATCAGTCAACCTAAAAAATATCACAGTACTCCTGCCGGAAGCTTCTCGAGTTTGCCGAAGTATTTCGCCTGTTGACGAAGCATTTGGATACCTTAAGAGAGTCATAGTTACTCCTTGCTGTTGCTCCCCATTTTACAACAGGCACATCTACAAGCTTACTCTGGCCAATTCTCCTGAAGCGATACGCTAATATCTATTGACATAAAGACTTTCACAGTACTCCTGCCGGGAGCTTTTCGACTTTGCCGATGTATTTCGCCTATTGACGAGGCGTTTGCCTACCTTAAGAGAGTCATAGTTACTCCTGCCAGTGTCTCTCCGTTAAACCACAGTCACATCTACCATTTTCCTCTGCCGCTTTCACCAGACGCGATACGCCATTATTTGTCGACATCATGACTTTCAAAGTACTCCTGCTAGGGGCTCCTCCAGTCTACCAATGTATTTCGCCTGTTGACGAGGCATTTGGCTACCTTAAGAGAGTCATACTTACTCCTGTCAGTTGCTCCCCGTTTTACCACAGTCACATTTTCAATCTTATTCTGGCCAGTTCACCCGAAGCGATACGCCACTTGACGAGGCATTTGGCTACCTTAAGAGAGTCATAGTTACTCCTGTCAGTTGCTCCCCGTTAAACCACAGTCACATCTACGATTTTCCTCTGCCGCTTTCACCAGCCGCGATACGCCATTATTTGTTGAAATTAGGACTTTCACAGTACTCCTGCTAGGGGTTCCTCCAGTTTACCAATGTATTTCGCCTGTTGACGAAGCATTTGGCTACCTTAAGAGAGTCATAGTTACTCCTGTCAGTTGCTCCCCGTTAAACCACAGTCACATCTACGATTTTCCTCTGCCGCTTTCACCAGCCGCGATACGCCATTATTTGTTGAAATTATGACTTTCACAGTACTCCTGCTAGGGGTTCCTCCAGTTTACCAATGTATTTCGCCTGTTGACGAAGCATTTGGCTACCTTAAGAGAGTCATAATTACTCCTGTCAGTTGCTCCCCGTTTTACCACAGTCACATTTTCAATCTTATTCTGGCCAGTTCACCTGATGCGATACGCTGTTATCAGTCAACCTAAAAAATATCACAGTACTCCTGCCGGAAGCTTCTCGAGTTTGCCGAAGTATTTCGCCTGTTGACGAAGCATTTGGATACCTTAAGAGAGTCATAGTTACTCCTTGCTGTTGCTCCCCATTTTACAACAGGCACATCTACAAGCTTACTCTGGCCAATTCTCCTGAAGCGATACGCTAATATCTGTAGACATAAAGACTTTCACAGTACTCCTGCTGGGAGCTTCTCTACTTTGCCGATGTATTTCGCCTATTGACGAGGCATTTGGCTACCTTAAGAGAGTCATAGTTACTCCTGTCAGTTGCTCCCCGTTAAACCACAGTCACATCTACGATTTTCCTCTGCCGCTTTCACCAGACGCGAGACGCCATTATTTGTCGAAATTATGACTTTCACAGTACTCCTGCTAGGGGTTCCTCCAGTTTACCAAAGTATTTCGCCTGTTGACGAACCATTTGGCTACCTTAAGAGAGTCATAGTTACTCCTGTCAGTTGCTCCCCGTTTTACCACAGTCACATTTTCAATCTTATTCTGGCCAGTTCACCTGAAGCGATACGCCATTATCGGTCAACCTAAAGAATTTCACAGTACTCTTGCCGGGAGCTCTCGAGTTTGCCGATGTATTTCGCCTGTTGACGAGGCATTTGGTTACCTTAAGAGAGTCATAGTTACCCCTTGCTGTTGCTCCCCATTTTACAACAGGCACATCTACAAGCTTATTCTGGCCAATTCTCCTGAAGCGATACGCTAATATCTATTGACATAAAGACTTTCACAGTACTCCTGCCGGGAGCTTTTCGACTTTGCCGATGTATTTCGCCTATTGACGAGGCGTTTGGCTACCTTAAGAGAGTCATAGGTACTCCTGCCAGTGTCTCTCCGTTAAACCACAGTCACATCTACCATTTTCCTCTGCCCCTTTCACCAGACGCGATACGCCATTATTTGTCGACATCATGACTTTCAAAGTACTCCTGCTAGGGGCTCCTCCAGTCTACCAATGTATTTCGCCTGTTGACGAGGCATTTGGCTACCTTAAGAGAGTCATACTTACTCCTGTCAGTTGCTCCCCGTTTTACCACAGTCACATTTTCAATCTTATTCTGGCCAGTTCACCCGAAGCGATACGCCACTTGACGAGGCATTTGGCTACCTTAAGAGAGTCATAGTTACTCCTGTCAGTAGCTCCCCGTTAAACCACAGTCACATCTACGATTTTCCTCTGCCGCTTTCACCAGCCGCGATACGCCATTATTTGTTGAAATTATGACTTTCACAGTACTCCTGCTAGGGGTTCCTCCAGTTTACCAATGTAATTCGCCTGTTGACGAAGCATTTGGCTACCTTAAGAGAGTCATAGTTACTCCTGTCAGTTGCTCCCCGTTAAACCACAGTCACATCTACGATTTTCCTCTGCCGCTTTCACCAGCCGCGATACGCCATTATTTGTTGAAATTATGACTTTCACAGTACTCCTGCTAGGGGTTGCTCCAGTTTACCAATGTATTTCGCCTGTTGACGAAGCATTTGGCTACCTTAAGAGAGTCATGGTTACTCCTGTCAGTTGCTCCCCGTTTTACCACAGTCACATTTTCAATCTTATTCTGGCCAGTTCACCTGATGCGATACGCTGTTATCAGTCAACCTAAAAAATATCACAGTACTCCTGCCGGAAGCTTCTCGAGTTTGCCGAAGTATTTCGCCTGTTGACGAAGCATTTGGATACCTTAAGAGAGTCATAGTTACTCCTTGCTGTTGCTCCCCATTTTACAACAGGCACATCTACAAGCTTACTCTGGCCAATTCTCCTGAAGCGATACGCTAATATCTGTTGACATAAAGACTTTCACAGTACTCCTGCTAGGAGCTTCTCAACTTTGCCGATGTATTTCGCCTATTGACGAGGCATTTGGCTACCTTAAGAGAGTCATAGTTACTCCTCTCAGTTGCTCCCCGTTAAACCACAGTCACATCTACGATTTTCCTCTGCTGATTTCACCAGACGCGATACGCCATTATTTGTCGAAATTATGACTTTCACAGTACTCCTGCTAGGGGTTCCTCCAGTTTACCAATGTATTTCGCCTGTTGACGAACCATTTGGCTACCTTAAGAGAGTCATAGTTACTCCTGCCAGTGTCTCTCCGTTAAACCACAGTCACATCTACCGTTTTCCTCTGCCCCTTTCACCAGACGCGATACGCCATTATTTGTCGACATCATGACTTTCAAAGTACTCCTGCTAGGGGCTCCTCCAGTTTACCAATGCATTTCGCCTTTTGACGAGGCATTTGGCTACCTTAAGAGAGTCATACTTACTCCAGTCAGTTGCTCCCCGTTTTACCACAGTCACATTTTCAATCTTATTCTGGCCAGTTCACCCGAAGCGATACGCCACTTGACGAGGCATTTGGCTACCTTAAGAGAGTCATAGTTACTCCTGTCAGTTGCTCCCCGTTAAACCACAGTCACATCTACGATTTTCCTCTGCCGCTTTCACCAGCCGCGATACGCCATTATTTGTTGAAATTAGGACTTTCACAGTACTCCTGCTAGGGGTTCCTCCAGTTTACCAATGTATTTCGCCTGTTGACGAAGCATTTGGCTACCTTAAGAGAGTCATAGTTACTCCTGTCAGTTGCTCCCCGTTAAACCACAGTCACATCTACGATTTTCCTCTGCCGCTTTCACCAGCCGCGATACGCCATTATTTGTTGAAATTATGACTTTCACAGTACTCCTGCTAGGGGTTCCTCCAGTTTACCAATGTATTTCGCCTGTTGACGAAGCATTTGGCTACCTTAAGAGAGTCATAGTTACTCCTGTCAGTTGCTCCCCGTTTTACCACAGTCACATTTTCAATCTTATTCTGGCCAGTTCACCTGATGCGATACGCTGTTATCAGTCAACCTAAAAAATATCACAGTACTCCTGCCGGAAGCTTCTCGAGTTTGCCGAAGTATTTCGCCTGTTGACGAAGCATTTGGATACCTTAAGAGAGTCATAGTTACTCCTTGCTGTTGCTCCCCATTTTACAACAGGCACATCTACAAGCTTACTCTGGCCAATTCTCCTGAAGCGATACGCTAATATCTGTAGACATAAAGACTTTCACAGTACTCCTGCTGGGAGCTTCTCTACTTTGCCGATGTATTTCGCCTATTGACGAGGCATTTGGCTACCTTAAGAGAGTCATAGTTACTCCTGTCAGTTGCTCCCCGTTAAACCACAGTCACATCTACGATTTTCCTCTGCCGCTTTCACCAGACGCGAGACGCCATTATTTGTCGAAATTATGACTTTCACAGTACTCCTGCTTGGGGTTCCTCCAGTTTACCAAAGTATTTCGCCTGTTGACGAACCATTTGGCTACCTTAAGAGAGTCATAGTTACTCCTGTCAGTTGCTCCCCGTTTTACCACAGTCACATTTTCAATCTTATTCTGGCCAGTTCACCTGAAGCGATACGCCATTATCGGTCAACCTAAAGAATTTCACAGTACTCTTGCCGGGAGCTCTCGAGTTTGCCGATGTATTTCGCCTGTTGACGAGGCATTTGGTTACCTTAAGAGAGTCATAGTTACCCCTTGCTGTTGCTCCCCATTTTACAACAGGCACATCTACAAGCTTATTCTGGCCAATTCTCCTGAAGCGATACGCTAATATCTATTGACATAAAGACTTTCACAGTACTCCTGCCGGGAGCTTTTCGACTTTGCCGATGTATTTCGCCTATTGACGAGGCGTTTGGCTACCTTAAGAGAGTCATAGGTACTCCTGCCAGTGTCTCTCCGTTAAACCACAGTCACATCTACCATTTTCCTCTGCCCCTTTCACCAGACGCGATACGCCATTATTTGTCGACATCATGACTTTCAAAGTACTCCTGCTAGGGGCTCCTCCAGTCTACCAATGTATTTCGCCTGTTGACGAGGCATTTGGCTACCTTAAGAGAGTCATACTTACTCCTGTCAGTTGCTCCCCGTTTTACCACAGTCACATTTTCAATCTTATTCTGGCCAGTTCACCCGAAGCGATACGCCACTTGACGAGGCATTTGGCTACCTTAAGAGAGTCATAGTTACTCCTGTCAGTAGCTCCCCGTTAAACCACAGTCACATCTACGATTTTCCTCTGCCGCTTTCACCAGCCGCGATACGCCATTATTTGTTGAAATTATGACTTTCACAGTACTCCTGCTAGGGGTTCCTCCAGTTTACCAATGTAATTCGCCTGTTGACGAAGCATTTGGCTACCTTAAGAGAGTCATAGTTACTCCTGTCAGTTGCTCCCCGTTAAACCACAGTCACATCTACGATTTTCCTCTGCCGCTTTCACCAGCCGCGATACGCCATTATTTGTTGAAATTATGACTTTCACAGTACTCCTGCTAGGGGTTGCTCCAGTTTACCAATGTATTTCGCCTGTTGACGAAGCATTTGGCTACCTTAAGAGAGTCATAGTTACTCCTGTCAGTTGCTCCCCGTTTTACCACAGTCACATTTTCAATCTTATTCTGGCCAGTTCACCTGATGCGATACGCTGTTATCAGTCAACCTAAAAAATATCACAGTACTCCTGCCGGAAGCTTCTCGAGTTTGCCGAAGTATTTCGCCTGTTGACGAAGCATTTGGATACCTTAAGAGAGTCATAGTTACTCCTTGCTGTTGCTCCCCATTTTACAACAGGCACATCTACAAGCTTACTCTGGCCAATTCTCCTGAAGCGATACGCTAATATCTGTTGACATAAAGACTTTCACAGTACTCCTGCTGGGAGCTTCTCAACTTTGCCGATGTATTTCGCCTATTGACGAGGCATTTGGCTACCTTAAGAGAGTCATAGTTACTCCTCTCAGTTGCTCCCCGTTAAACCACAGTCACATCTACGATTTTCCTCTGCTGATTTCACCAGACGCGATACGCCATTATTTGTCGAAATTATGACTTTCACAGTACTCCTGCTAGGGGTTCCTCCAGTTTACCAATGTATTTCGCCTGTTGACGAACCATTTGGCTACCTTAAGAGAGTCATAGTTACTCCTGCCAGTGTCTCTCCGTTAAACCACAGTCACATCTACCGTTTTCCTCTGCCCCTTTCACCAGACGCGATACGCCATTATTTGTCGACATCATGACTTTCAAAGTACTCCTGCTAGGGGCTCCTCCAGTTTACCAATGCATTTCGCCTGTTGACGAGGCATTTGGCTACCTTAAGAGAGTCATACTTACTCCAGTCAGTTGCTCCCCGTTTTACCACAGTCACATTTTCAATCTTATTCTGGCCAGTTCACCCGAAGCGATACGCCACTTGACGAGGCATTTGGCTACCTTAAGAGAGTCATAGTTACTCCTGTCAGTTGCTCCCCGTTAAACCACAGTCACATCTACGATTTTCCTCTGCCGCTTTCACCAGCCGCGATACGCCATTATTTGTTGAAATTATGACTTTCACAGTACTCCTGCTAGGGGTTGCTCCAGTTTACCAATGTATTTCGCCTGTTGACGAAGCATTTGGCTACCTTAAGAGAGTCATAGTTACTCCTGTCAGTTGCTCCCCGTTTTACCACAGTCACATTTTCAATCTTATTCTGGCCAGTTCACCTGATGCGATACGCTGTTATCAGTCAACCTAAAAAATATCACAGTACTCCTGCCGGAAGCTTCTCGAGTTTGCCGAAGTATTTCGCCTGTTGACGAAGCATTTGGATACCTTAAGAGAGTCATAGTTACTCCTTGCTGTTGCTCCCCATTTTACAACAGGCACATCTACAAGCTTACTCTGGCCAATTCTCCTGAAGCGATACGCTAATATCTGTAGACATAAAGACTTTCACAGTACTCCTGCTGGGAGCTTCTCTACTTTGCCGATGTATTTCGCCTATTGACGAGGCATTTGGCTACCTTAAGAGAGTCATAGTTACTCCTGTCAGTTGCTCCCCGTTAAACCACAGTCACATCTACGATTTTCCTCTGCCGCTTTCACCAGACGCGATACGCCATTATTTGTCGAAATTATGACTTTCACAGTACTCCTGCTAGGGGTTCCTCCAGTTTACCAAAGTATTTCGCCAATTGACGAACCATTTGGCTACCTTAAGAGAGTCATAGTTACTCCTGTCAGTTGCTCCCCGTTTTACCACAGTCACATTTTCAATCTTATTCTGGCCAGTTCACTTGAAGCAATACGCCATTATCGGTCAACCTAAAGAATTTCACAGTACTCTTGCCGGGAGCTCTCGAGTTTGCCGATGTATTTCGCCTGTTGACGAGGCATTTGGTTACCTTAAGAGAGTCATAGTTACCCCTTGCTGTTGCTCCCCATTTTACAACAGGCACATCTACAAGCTTATTCTGGCCAATTCTCCTGAAGCGATACGCTAATATCTATTGACATAAAGACTTTCACAGTACTCCTGCCGGGAGCTTTTCGACTTTGCCGATGTATTTCGCCTATTGACGAGGCGTTTGGCTACCTTAAGAGAAACATAGTTACTCCTGCCAGTGTCTCTCCGTTAAACCACAGTCACATCTACCATTTTCCTCTGCCCCTTTCACCAGACGCGATACGCCATTATTTGTCGACATCATGACTTTCAAAGTACTCCTGCTAGGGGCTCCTCCAGTCTACCAATGTATTTCGCCTGTTGACGAGGCATTTGGCTACCTTAAGAGAGTCATACTTACTCCTGTCAGTTGCTCCCCGTTTTACCACAGTCACATTTTCAATCTTATTCTGGCCAGTTCACCCGAAGCGATACGCCACTTGACGAGGCATTTGGCTACCTTAAGAGAGTCATAGTTACTCCTGTCAGTTGCTCCCCGTTAAACCACAGTCACATCTACGATTTTCCTCTGCCGCTTTCACCAGCCGCGATACGCCATTATTTGTTGAAATTATTACTTTCACAGTACTCCTGCTAGGGGTTCCTCCAGTTTACCAATGTATTTCGCCTGTTGACGAAGCATTTGGCTACCTTAAGAGAGTCATAGTTACTCCTGTCAGTTGCTCCCCGTTTTACCACAGTCACATTTTCAATCTTATTCTGGCCAGTTCACCTGATGCGATACGCTGTTATCAGTCAACCTAAAAAATATCACAGTACTCCTGCCGGAAGCTTCTCGAGTTTGCCGAAGTATTTCGCCTGTTGACGAAGCATTTGGATACCTTAAGAGAGTCATAGTTACTCCTTGCTGTTGCTCCCCATTTTACAACAGGCACATCTACAAGCTTACTCTGGCCAATTCTCCTGAAGCGATACGCTAATATCTGTAGACATAAAGACTTTCACAGTACTCCTGCTGGGAGCTTCTCTACTTTGCCGATGTATTTCGCCTATTAACGAGGCATTTGGCTACCTTAAGAGAGTCATAGTTACTCCTGTCAGTTGCTCCCCGTTAAACCACAGTCACATCTACGATTTTCCTCTGCCGCTTTCACCAGACGCGATACGCCATTATTTGTCGAAATTATGACTTTCACAGTACTCCTGCTAGGGGTTCCTCCAGTTTACCAAAGTACTTCGCCTGTTGACGGCCCATTTGGCTACCTTAAGAGAGTCATAGTTACTCCTGTCAGTTGCTCCCCGTTTTACCACAGTCACATTTTCAATCTTATTTTGGCCAGTTCACCTGAAGCGATACGCCATTATCGGTCAACCTAAAGAATTTCACAGTACTCTTGCCGGGAGCTCTCGAGTTTGCCGATGCATTTCGCCTGTTGACGAGGCATTTGGTTACCTTAAGAGAGTCATAGTTACCCCTTGCTGTTGCTCCCCATTTTACAACAGGCACATCTACAAGCTTACTCTGGCCAATTCTCCTGAAGCGATACGCTAATATCTATTGACATAAAGACTTTCACAGTACTCCTGCCGGGAGCTTTTCGACTTTGCCGATGTATTTCGCCTATTGACGAGGCGTTTGGCTACCTTAAGAGAGTCATAGTTACTCCTGCCAGTGTCTCTCCGTTAAACCACAGTCACATCTACCATTTTCCTCTGCCCCTTTCACCAGACGCGATACGCCATTATTTGTCGACATCATGACTTTCAAAGTACTCCTGCTAGGGGCTCCTCCAGTCTACCAATGTATTTCGCCTGTTGACGAGGCATTTGGCTACCTTAAGAGAGTCATACTTACTCCTGTCAGTTGCTCCCCGTTTTACCACAGTCACATTTTCAATCTTATTCTGGCCAGTTCACCCGAAGCGATACGCCACTTGACGAGGCATTTGGCTACCTTAAGAGAGTCATAGTTACTCCTGTCAGTTGCTCCCCGTTAAACCACAGTCACATCTACGATTTTCCTCTGCCGCTTTCACCAGCCGCGATACGCCATTATTTGTTGAAATTATGACTTTCACAGTACTCCTGCTAGGGGTTCCTCCAGTTTACCAATGTATTTCGCCTGTTGACGAAGCATTTGGCTACCTTAAGAGAGTCATAGTTACTCCTGTCAGTTGCTCCCCGTTAAACCACAGTCACATCTACGATTTTCCTCTGCCGCTTTCACCAGCCGCGATACGCCATTATTTGTTGAAATTATGACTTTCACAGTACTCCTGCTAGGGGTTCCTCCAGTTTACCAATGTATTTCGCCTGTTGACGAAGCATTTGGCTACCTTAAGAGAGTCATAGTTACTCCTGCCAGTTGCTCCCCGTTTTACCACAGTCACATTTTCAATCTTATTCTGGCCAGTTCACCTGATGCGATACGCTGTTATCAGTCAACCTAAAAAATATCACAGTACTCCTGCCGGAAGCTTCGCGAGTTTGCCGAAGTATTTCGCCTGTTGACGAAGCATTTGGATACCTTAAGAGAGTCATAGTTACTCCTTGCTGTTGCTCCCCATTTTACAACAGGCACATCTACAAGCTTACTCTGGCCAATTCTCCTGAAGCGATACGCTAATATCTGTAGACATAAAGACTTTCACAGTACTCCTGCTGGGAGCTTCTCTACTTTGCCGATGTATTTCGCCTATTGACGAGGCATTTGGCTACCTTAAGAGAGTCTTAGTTACTCCTGTCAGTTGCTCCCCGTTAAACCACAGTCACATCTACGATTTTCCTATTCCGCTTTCACCAGACGCGATACGCCATTATTTGTCGAAATTATGACTTTCACAGTACTCCTGCTAGGGGTTCCTCCAGTTTACCAAAGTATTTCGCCTGTTGACGAACCATTTGGCTACCTTAAGAGAGTCATAGTTACTCCTGTCAGTTGCTCCCCGTTTTACCACAGTCACATTTTCAATCTTATTCTGGCCAGTTCACCTGAAGCGATACGCCATTATCGGTCAACCTAAAGAATTTCGCAGTACTCTTGCCGGGAGCTCTCGAGTTTGCCGATGTATTTCGCCTGTTGACGAGGCATTTGGTTACCTTAAGAGAGTCATAGTTGACCCTTGCTGTTGCTCCCCATTTTACAACAGGCACATCTACAAGCTTACTCTGGCCAATTCTCCTGAAGCGATACGCTAATATCTATTGACATAAAGACTTTCACAGTACTCCTGCCGGGAGCTTTTCGACTTTGCCGATGTATTTCGCCTATTGACGAGGCGTTTGGCTACCTTAAGAGAGTCATAGTTACTCCTGCCAGTGTCTATCCGTTAAACCACAGTCACATCTACCATTTTCCTCTGCCCCTTTCACCAGACGCGATACGCCATTATTTGTCGACATCATGACTTTCAAAGTACTCCTGCTAGGGGCTCCTCCAGTCTACCAATGTATTTCGCCTGTTGACGAGGCATTTGGCTACCTTAAGAGAGTCATACTTACTCCTGTCAGTTGCTCCCCGTTTTACCACAGTCACATTTTCAATCTTATTCTGGCCAGTTCACCCGAAGCGATACGCCACTTGACGAGGCATTTGGCTACCTTAAGAGAGTCATAGTTACTCCTGTCAGTTGCTCCCCGTTAAACCACAGTCACATCTACGATTTTCCTCTGCCGCTTTCACCAGCCGCGATACGCCATTATTTGTTGAAATTATGACTTTCACAGTACTCCTGCTAGGGGTTCCTCCAGTTTACCAATGTATTTCGCCTGTTGACGAAGCATTTGGCTACCTTAAGAGAGTCATAGTTACTCCTGTCAGTTGCTCCCCGTTAAACCACAGTCACATCTACGATTTTCCTCTGCCGCTTTCACCAGCCGCGATACGCCATTATTTGTTGAAATTATGACTTTCACAGTACTCCTGCTAGGGGTTCCTCCAGTTTACCAATGTATTTCGCCTGTTGACGAAGCATTTGGCTACCTTAAGAGAGTCATAGTTACTCCTGTCAGTTGCTCCCCGTTTTACCACAGTCACATTTTCAATCTTATTCTGGCCAGTTCACCTGATGCGATACGCTGTTATCAGTCAACCTAAAAAATATCACAGTACTCCTGCCGGAAGCTTCTCGAGTTTGCCGAAGTATTTCGCCTGTTGACGAAGCATTTGGATACCTTAAGAGAGTCATAGTTACTCCTTGCTGTTGCTCCCCATTTTACAACAGGCACATCTACAAGCTTACTCTGGCCAATTCTCCTGAAGCGATACGCTAATATCTGTAGACATAAAGACTTTCACAGTACTCCTGCTGGGAGCTTCTCTACTTTGCCGATGTATTTCGCCTATTGACGAGGCATTTGGCTACCTTAAGAGAGTCATAGTTACTCCTGTCAGTTGCTCCCCGTTAAACCACAGTCACATCTACGATTTTCCTCTGCCGCTTTCACCAGACGCGATACGCCATTATTTGTCGAAATTATGACTTTCACAGTACTCCTGCTAGGGGTTCCTCCAGTTTACCAAAGTATTTCGCCTGTTGACGGCCCATTTGGCTACCTTAAGAGAGTCATAGTTACTCCTGTCAGTTGCTCCCCGTTTTACCACAGTCACATTTTCAATCTTATTCTGGCCAGTTCACCTGAAGCGATACGCCATTATCGGTCAACCTAAAGAATTTCACAGTACTCTTGCCGGGAGCTCTCGAGTTTGCCGATGTATTTCGCCTGTTGACGAGGCATTTGGTTACCTTAAGAGAGTCATAGTTACCCCTTGCTGTTGCTCCCCATTTTACAACTGGCACATCTACAAGCTTACTCTGGCCAATTCTCCTGAAGCGATACGCTAATATCTATTGACATAAAGACTTTCACAGTACTCCTGCCGGGAGCTTCTCTACTTTGCCGATGTATTTCGCCTATTGACGAGGCATTTGGCTACCTTAAGAGAGTCATAGTTACTCCTGTCAGTTGCTCCCCGTTAAACCACAGTCACATCTACGATTTCCCTCTGCCGCTTTCACCAGACGCGATACGCCATTATTTGTCGAAATTATGACTTTCACAGTACTCCTGCTAGGGGTTCCTCCAGTTTACCAAAGTATTTCGCCTGTTGACGAACCATTTGGCTACCTTAAGAGAGTCATAGTTACTCCTGTCAGTTGCTCCCCGTTTTACCACAGTCACATTTTCAATCTTATTCTGGCCAGTTCACCCGAAGCGATACGCCACTTGACGAGGCATTTGGCTACCTTAAGAGAGTCATAGTTACTCCTGTCAGTTGCTCCCCGTTAAACCACAGTCACATCTACGATTTTCCTCTGCCGCTTTCACCAGCCGCGATACGCCATTATTTGTTGAAATTATGACTTTCACAGTACTCCTGCTAGGGGTTCCTCCAGTTTACCAATGTATTTCGCCTGTTGACGAAGCATTTGGCTACCTTAAGAGAGTCATAGTTACTCCTGTCAGTTGCTCCCCGTTAAACCACAGTCACATCTACGATTTTCCTCTGCCGCTTTCACCAGCCGCGATACGCCATTATTTGTTGAAATTATGACTTTCACAGTACTCCTGCTAGGGGTTCCTCCAGTTTACCAATGTATTTCGCCTGCTGACGAAGCATTTGGCTACCTTAAGAGAGTCATAGTTACTCCTGTCAGTTGCTCCCCGTTTTACCACAGTCACATTTTCAATCTTATTCTGGCCAGTTCACCTGATGCGATACGCTGTTATCAGTCAACCTAAAAAATATCACAGTACTCCTGCCGGAAGCTTCTCGAGTTTGCCGAAGTATTTCGCCTGTTGACGAAGCATTTGGATACCTTAAGAGAGTCATAGTTACTCCTTGCTGTTGCTCCCCATTTTACAACAGGCACATCTACAAGCTTACTCTGGCCAATTCTCCTGAAGCGATACGCTAATATCTGTAGACATAAAGACTTTCACAGTACTCCTGCTGGGAGCTTCTCTACTTTGCCGATGTATTTCGCCTATTGACGAGGCATTTGGCTACCTTAAGAGAGTCATAGTTACTCCTGTCAGTTGCTCCCCGTTAAACCACAGTCACATCTACGATTTTCCTCTGCCGCTTTCACCAGACGCGATACGCCATTATTTGTCGAAATTATGACTTTCACAGTACTCCTGCTAGGGGTTCCTCCAGTTTACCAAAGTATTTCGCCTGTTGACGGCCCATTTGGCTACCTTAAGAGAGTCATAGTTACTCCTGTCAGTTGCTCCCCGTTTTACCACAGTCACATTTTCAATCTTATTCTGGCCAGTTCACCTGAAGCGATACGCCATTATCGGTCAACCTAAAGAATTTCACAGTACTCTTGCCGGGAGCTCTCGAGTTTGCCGATGTATTTCGCCTGTTGACGAGGCATTTGGTTACCTTAAGAGAGTCATAGTTACCCCTTGCTGTTGCTCCCCATTTTACAACAGGCACATCTACAAGCTTACTCTGGCCAATTCTCCTGAAGCGATACGCTAATATCTATTGACATAAAGACTTTCACAGTACTCCTGCCGGGAGCTTTTCGACTTTGCCGATGTATTTCGCCTATTGACGAGGCGTTTGGCTACCTTAAGAGAGTCATAGTTACTATTGCCAGTGTCTCTCCGTTAAACCACAGTCACATCTACCATTTTCCTCTGCCCCTTTCACCAGACGCGATACGCCATTATTTGTCGACATCATGACTTTCAAAGTACTCCTGCTAGGGGCTCCTCCAGTCTACCAATGTATTTCGCCTGTTGACGAGGCATTTGGCTACCTTAAGAGAGTCATACTTACTCCTGTCAGTTGCTCCCCGTTTTACCACAGTCACATTTTCAATCTTATTCTGGCCAGTTCACCCGAAGCGATACGCCACTTGACGAGGCATTTGGCTACCTTAAGAGAGTCATAGTTACTCCTGTCAGTTGCTCCCCGTTAAACCACAGTCACATCTACGATTTTCCTCTGCCGCTTTCACCAGCCGCGATACGCCATTATTTGTTGAAATTATGACTTTCACAGTACTCCTGCTAGGGGTTCCTCCAGTTTACCAATGTATTTCGCCTGTTGACGAAGCATTTGGCTACCTTAAGAGAGTCATAGTTACTCCTGTCAGTTGCTCCCCGTTAAACCACAGTCACATCTACGATTTTCCTCTGCCGCTTTCACCAGCCGCGATACGCCATTATTTGTTGAAATTATGACTTTCACAGTACTCCTGCTAGGGGTTCCTCCAGTTTACCAATGTATTTCGCCTGTTGACGAAGCATTTGGCTACCTTAAGAGAGTCATAGTTACTCCTGTCAGTTGCTCCCCGTTTTACCACAGTCACATTTTCAATCTTATTCTGGCCAGTTCACCTGATGCGATACGCTGTTATCAGTCAACCTAAAAAATATCACAGTACTCCTGCCGGAAGCTTCTCGAGTTTGCCGAAGTATTTCGCCTGTTGACGAAGCATTTGGATACCTTAAGAGAGTCATAGTTACTCCTTGCTGTTGCTCCCCATTTTACAACAGGCACATCTACAAGCTTACTCTGGCCAATTCTCCTGAAGCGATACGCTAATATCTGTAGACATAAAGACTTTCACAGTACTCCTGCTGGGAGCTTCTCTACTTTGCCGATGTATTTCGCCTATTGACGAGGCATTTGGCTACCTTAAGAGAGTCATAGTTACTCCTGTCAGTTGCTCCCCGTTAAACAACAGTCACATCTACGATTTTCCTCTGCCGCTTTCACCAGACGCGATACGCCATTATTTGTCGAAATTATGACTTTCACAGTACTCCTGCTAGGGGTTCCTCCAGTTTACCAAAGTATTTCGCCTGTTGACGGCCCATTTGGCTACCTTAAGAGAGTCATAGTTACTCCTGTCAGTTGCTCCCCGTTTTACCACAGTCACATTTTCAATCTTATTCTGGCCAGTTCACCTGAAGCGATACGCCATTATCGGTCAACCTAAAGAATTTCACAGTACTCTTGCCGGGAGCTCTCGAGTTTGCCGATGTATTTCGCCTGTTGACGAGGCATTTGGTTACCTTAAGAGAGTCATAGTTACCCCTTGCTGTTGCTCCCCATTTTACAACAGGCACATCTACAAGCTTACTCTGGCCAATTCTCCTGAAGCGATACGCTAATATCTATTGACATAAAGACTTTCACAGTACTCCTGCCGGGAGCTTCTCTACTTTGCCGATGTATTTCGCCTATTGACGAGGCATTTGGCTACCTTAAGAGAGTCATAGTTACTCCTGTCAGTTGCTCCCCGTTAAACCACAGTCACATCTACGATTTTCCTCTGCCGCTTTCACCAGACGCGATACGCCATTATTTGTCGAAATTATGACTTTCACAGTACTCCTGCTAGGGGTTCCTCCAGTTTACCAAAGTATTTCGCCTGTTGACGAACCATTTGGCTACCTTAAGAGAGTCATAGTTACTCCTGTCAGTTGCTCCCCGTTTTACCACAGTCACATTTTCAATCTTATTCTGGCCAGTTCACCCGAAGCGATACGCCACTTGACGAGGCATTTGGCTACCTTAAGAGAGTCATAGTTACTCCTGTCAGTTGCTCCCCGTTAAACCACAGTCACATCTACGATTTTCCTCTGCCGCTTTCACCAGCCGCGATACGCCATTATTTGTTGAAATTATGACTTTCACAGTACTCCTGCTAGGGGTTCCTCCAGTTTACCAATGTATTTCGCCTGTTGACGAAGCATTTGGCTACCTTAAGAGAGTCATAGTTACTCCTGTCAGTTGCTCCCCGTTAAACCACAGTCACATCTACGATTTTCCTCTGCCGCTTTCACCAGCCGCGATACGCCATTATTTGTTGAAATTATGACTTTCACAGTACTCCTGCTAGGGGTTCCTCCAGTTTACCAATGTATTTCGCCTGTTGACGAAGCATTTGGCTACCTTAAGAGAGTCATAGTTACTCCTGTCAGTTGCTCCCCGTTTTACCACAGTCACATTTTCAATCTTATTCTGGCCAGTTCACCTGATGCGATACGCTGTTATCAGTCAACCTAAAAAATATCACAGTACTCCTGCCGGAAGCTTCTCGAGTTTGCCGAAGTATTTCGCCTGTTGACGAAGCATTTGGATACCTTAAGAGAGTCATAGTTACTCCTTGCTGTTGCTCCCCATTTTACAACAGGCACATCTACAAGCTTACTCTGGCCAATTCTCCTGAAGCGATACGCTAATATCTGTAGACATAAAGACTTTCACAGTACTCCTGCTGGGAGCTTCTCTACTTTACCGATGTATTTCGCCTATTGACGAGGCATTTGGCTACCTTAAGAGAGTCATAGTTACTCCTGTCAGTTGCTCCCCGTTAAACCACAGTCACATCTACGATTTTCCTCTGCCGCTTTCACCAGACGCGATACGCCATTATTTGTCGAAATTATGACTTTCACAGTACTCCTGCTAGGGGTTCCTCCAGTTTACCAAAGTATTTCGCCTGTTGACGGCCCATTTGGCTACCTTAAGAGAGTCATAGTTACTCCTGTCAGTTGCTCCCCGTTTTACCACAGTCACATTTTCAATCTTATTCTGGCCAGTTCACCTGAAGCGATACGCCATTATCGGTCAACCTAAAGAATTTCACAGTACTCTTGCCGGGAGCTCTCGAGTTTGCCGATGTATTTCGCCTGTTGACGAGGCATTTGGTTACCTTAAGAGAGTCATAGTTACCCCTTGCTGTTGCTCCCCATTTTACAACAGGCACATCTACAAGCTTACTCTGGCCAATTCTCCTGAAGCGATACGCTAATATCTATTGACATAAAGACTTTCACAGTACTCCTGCCGGGAGCTTTTCGACTTTGCCGATGTATTTCGCCTATTGACGAGGCGTTTGGCTACCTTAAGAGAGTCATAGTTACTCCTGCCAGTGTCTCTCCGTTAAACCACAGTCACATCTACCATTTTCCTCTGCCCCTTTCACCAGACGCGATACGCCATTATTTGTCGACATCATGACTTTCAAAGTACTCCTGCTAGGGGCTCCTCCAGTCTACCAATGTATTTCGCCTGTTGACGAGGCATTTGGCTACCTTAAGAGAGTCATACTTACTCCTGTCAGTTGCTCCCCATTTTACCACAGTCACATTTTCAATCTTATTCTGGCCAGTTCACCCGAAGCGATACGCCACTTGACGAGGCATTTGGCTACCTTAAGAGAGTCATAGTTACTCCTGTCAGTTGCTCCCCGTTAAACCACAGTCACATCTACGATTTTCCTCTGCCGCTTTCACCAGACGCGATACGCCATTATTTGTCGAAATTATGACTTTCACAGTACTCCTGCTAGGGGTTCCTCCAGTTTACCAAAGTATTTCGCCTGTTGACGGCCCATTTGGCTACCTTAAGAGAGTCATAGTTACTCCTGTCAGTTGCTCCCCGTTTTACCACAGTCACATTTTCAATCTTATTCTGGCCAGTTCACCTGAAGCGATACGCCATTATCGGTCAACCTAAAGAATTTCACAGTACTCTTGCCGGGAGCTCTCGAGTTTGCCGATGTATTTCGCCTGTTGACGAGGCATTTGGTTACCTTAAGAGAGTCATAGTTACCCCTTGCTGTTGCTCCCCATTTTACAACAGGCACATCTACAAGCTTACTCTGGCCAATTCTCCTGAAGCGATACGCTAATATCTATTGACATAAAGACTTTCACAGTACTCCTGCCGGGAGCTTTTCGACTTTGCCGATGTATTTCGCCTATTGACGAGGCGTTTGGCTACCTTAAGAGAGTCATAGTTACTCCTGCCAGTGTCTCTCCGTTAAACCACAGTCACATCTACCATTTTCCTCTGCCCCTTTCACCAGACGCGAAACGCCATTATTTGTCGACATCATGACTTTCAAAGTACTCCTGCTAGGGGCTCCTCCAGTCTACCAATGTATTTCGCCTGTTGACGAGGCATTTGGCTACCTTAAGAGAGTCATACTTACTCCTGTCAGTTGCTCCCCATTTTACCACAGTCACATTTTCAATCTTATTCTGGCCAGTTCACCCGAAGCGATACGCCACTTGACGAGGCATTTGGCTACCTTAAGAGAGTCATAGTTACTCCTGTCAGTTGCTCCCCGTTAAACCACAGTCACATCTACGATTTTCCTCTGCCGCTTTCACCAGCCGCGATACGCCATTATTTGTTGAAATTATGACTTTCACAGTACTCCTGCTAGGGGTTCCTCCAGTTTACCAATGTATTTCGCCTGTTGACGAAGCATTTGGCTACCTTAAGAGAGTCATAGTTACTCCTGTCAGTTGCTCCCCGTTAAACCACAGTCACATCTACGATTTTCCTCTGCCGCTTTCACCAGCCGCGATACGCCATTATTTGTTGAAATTATGACTTTCACAGTACTCCTGCTAGGGGTTCCTCCAGTTTACCAATGTATTTCGCCTGTTGACGAAGCATTTGGCTACCTTAAGAGAGTCATAGTTACTCCTGTCAGTTGCTCCCCGTTTTACCACAGTCACATTTTCAATCTTATTCTGGCCAGTTCACCTGATGCGATACGCTGTTATCAGTCAACCTAAAAAATATCACAGTACTCCTGCCGGCAGCTTCTCGAGTTTGCCGAAGTATTTCGCCTGTTGACGAAGCATTTGGATACCTTAAGAGAGTCATAGTTACTCCTTGCTGTTGCTCCCCATTTTACAACAGGCACATCTACAAGCTTACTCTGGCCAATTCTCCTGAAGCGATACGCTAATATCTGTAGACATAAAGACTTTCACAGTACTCCTGCTGGGAGCTTCTCTACTTTGCCGATGTATTTCGCCTATTGACGAGGCATTTGGCTACCTTAAGAGAGTCATAGTTACTCCTGTCAGTTGCTCCCCGTTAAACCACAGTCACATCTACGATTTTCCTATTCCGCTTTCACCAGACGCGATACGCCATTATTTGTCGAAATTATGACTTTCACAGTACTCCTTCTAGGGGTTCCTCCAGTTTACCAAAGTATTTCGCCTGTTGACGAACCATTTGGCTACCTTAAGAGAGTCATAGTTACTCCTGTCAGTTGCTCCCCGTTTTACCACAGTCACATTTTCAATCTTATTCTGGCCAGTTCACCTGAAGCGATACGCCATTATCGGTCAACCTAAAGAATTTCGCAGTACTCTTGCCGGGAGCTCTCGAGTTTGCCGATGTATTTCGCCTGTTGACGAGGCATTTGGTTACCTTAAGAGAGTCATAGTTACCCCTTGCTGTTGCTCCCCATTTTACAACAGGCACATCTACAAGCTTACTCTGGCCAATTCTCCTGAAGCGATACGCTAATATCTATTGACATAAAGACTTTCACAGTACTCCTGCCGGGAGCTTTTCGACTTTGCCGATGTATTTCGCCTATTGACGAGGCGTTTGGCTACCTTAAGAGAGTCATAGTTACTCCTGCCAGTGTCTCTCCGTTAAACCACAGTCACATCTACCATTTTCCTCTGCCCCTTTCACCAGACGCGATACGCCATTATTTGTCGACATCATGACTTTCAAAGTACTCCTGCTAGGGGCTCCTCCAGTATACCAATGTATTTCGCCTGTTGACGAGGCATTTGGCTACCTTAAGAGAGTCATACTTACTCCTGTCAGTTGCTCCCCGTTTTACCACAGTCACATTTTCAATCTTATTCTGGCCAGTTCACCCGAAGCGATACGCCACTTGACGAGGCATTTGGCTACCTTAAGAGAGTCATAGTTACTCCTGTCAGTTGCTCCCCGTTAAACCACAGTCACATCTACGATTTTCCTCTGCCGCTTTCACCAGCCGCGATACGCCATTATTTGTTGAAATTATGACTTTCACAGTACTCCTGCTAGGGGTTCCTCCAGTTTACCAATGTATTTCGCCTGTTGACGAAGCATTTGGCTACCATAAGAGTGTCATAGTTACTCCTGTCAGTTGCTCCCCGTTAAACCACAGTCACATCTACGATTTTCCTCTGCCGCTTTCACCAGCCGCGATACGCCATTATTTGTTGAAATTATGACTTTCACAGTACTCCTGCTAGGGGTTCCTCCAGTTTACCAATGTATTTCGCCTGTTGACGAAGCATTTGGCTACCTTAAGAGAGTCATAGTTACTCCTGTCAGTTGCTCCCCGTTTTACCACAGTCACATTTTCAATCTTATTCTGGCCAGTTCACCTGATGCGATACGCTGTTATCAGTCAACCTAAGAAATATCACAGTACTCCTGCCGGAAGCTTCTCGAGTTTGCCGAAGTATTTCGCCTGTTGACGAAGCATTTGGATACCTTAAGAGAGTCATAGTTACTCCTTGCTGTTGCTCCCAATTTTACAACAGGCACATCTACAAGCTTACTCTGGCCAATTCTCCTGAAGCGATACGCTAATATCTGTAGACATAAAGACGTTCACAGTACTCCAGCTGGGAGCTTCTCTACTTTGCCGATGTATTTCGCCTATTGACGAGGCATTCGGCTACCTTAAGAGAGTCATAGTTACTCCTGTCAGTTGCTCCCCGTTAAACCACAGTCACATCTACGATTTTCCTCTGCCGCTTTCACCAGACGCGATACGCCATTATTTGTCGAAATTATGACTTTCACAGTACTCCTGCTAGGGGTTCCTCCAGTTTACCAAAGTATTTCGCCTGTTGACGAACCATTTGGCTACCTTAAGAGAGTCATAGTTACTCCTTTCAGTTGCTCCCCGTTTTACTACAGTCACATTTTCAATCTTATTCTGGCCAGTTCACCTGAAGCGATACGCCATTATCGGTCAACCTAAAGAATTTCACAGTACTCTTGCCGGGAGCTCTCGAGTTTGCCGATGTATTTCGCCTGTTGACGAGGCATTTGGTTACCTTAAGAGAGTCATAGTTACCCCTTGCTGTTGCTCCCCATTTTACAACAGGCACATCTACAAGCTTACTCTGGCCAATTCTCCTGAAGCGATACGCTAATATCTATTGACATAAAGACTTTCACAGTACTCCTGCCGGGAGCTTTTCGACTTTGCCGATGTATTTCGCCTATTGACGAGGCGTTTGGCTACCTTAAGAGAGTCATAGTTACTCCTGCCAGTGTCTCTCCGTTAAACCACAGTCACATCTACCATTTTCCTCTGCCCCTTTCACCAGACGCGATACGCCATTATTTGTCGACATCATGACTTTCAAAGTACTCCTGCTAGGGGCTCCTCCAGTCTACCAATGTATTTCGCCTGTTGACGAGGCATTTGGCTACCTTAAGAGAGTCATACTTACTCCTGTCAGTTGCTCCCCGTTTTACCACAGTCACATTTTCAATCTTATTCTGGCCAGTTCACCTGAAGCGATACGCCATTATCGGTCAACCTAAAGAATTTCACAGTACTCTTGCCGGGAGCTCTCGAGTTTGCCGATGTATTTCGCCTGTTGACGAGGCATTTGGTTACCTTAAGAGAGTCATAGTTACCCCTTGCTGTTGCTCCCCATTTTACAACAGGCACATCTACAAGCTTACTCTGGCCAATTCTCCTGAAGCGATACGCTAATATCTATTGACATAAAGACTTTCACAGTACTCCTGCCGGGAGCTTTTCGACTTTGCCGATGTATTTCGCCTATTGACGAGGCGTTTGGCTACCTTAAGAGAGTCATAGTTACTCCTGCCAGTGTCTCTCCGTTAAACCACAGTCACATCTACCATTTTCCTCTGCCCCTTTCACCAGACGCGATACGCCATTATTTGTCGACATCATGACTTTCAAAGTACTCCTGCTAGGGGCTCCTCCAGTCTACCAATGTATTTCGCCTGTTGACGAGGCATTTGGCTACCTTAAGAGAGTCATACTTACTCCTGTCAGTTGCTCCCCGTTTTACCACAGTCACATTTTCAATCTTATTCTGGCCAGTTCACCCGAAGCGATACGCCACTTGACGAGGCATTTGGCTACCTTAAGAGAGTCATAGTTACTCCTGTCAGTTGCTCCCCGTTAAACCACAGTCACATCTACGATTTTCCTCTGCCGCTTTCACCAGCCGCGATACGCCATTATTTGTTGAAATTATGACTTTCACAGTACTCCTGCTAGGGGTTCCTCCAGTTTACCAATGTATTTCGCCTGTTGACGAAGCATTTGGCTACCTTAAGAGAGTCATAGTTACTCCTGTCAGTTGCTCCCCGTTAAACCACAGTCACATCTACGATTTTCCTCTGCCGCTTTCACCAGCCGCGATACGCCATTATTTGTTGAAATTATGACTTTCACAGTACTCCTGCTAGGGGTTCCTCCAGTTTACCAATGTATTTCGCCTGTTGACGAAGCATTTGGCTACCTTAAGAGAGTCATAGTTACTCCTGTCAGTTGCTCCCCGTTTTACCACAGTCACATTTTCAATCTTATTCTGGCCAGTTCACCTGATGCGATACGCTGTTATCAGTCAACCTAAAGAATATCACAGTACTCCTGCCGGAAGCTTCTCGAGTTTGCCGAAGTATTTCGCCTGTTGACGAAGCATTTGGATACCTTAAGAGAGTCATAGTTACTCCTTGCTGTTGCTCCCCATTTTACAACAGGCACATCTACAAGCTTACTCTGGCCAATTCTCCTGAAGCGATACGCTAATATCTGTAGACATAAAGACTTTCACAGTACTCCTGCTGGGAGCTTCTCTACTTTGCCGATGTATTTCGCCTATTGACGAGGCATTTGGCTACCTTAAGAGAGTCATAGTTACTCCTGTCAGTTGCTCCCCGTTAAACCACAGTCACATCTACGATTTTCCTCTGCCGCTTTCACCAGACGCGATACGCCATTATTTGTCGAAATTATGACTTTCACAGTACTCCTGCTAGGGGTTCCTCCAGTTTACCAAAGTATTTCGCCTGTTGACGGCCCATTTGGCTACCTTAAGAGAGTCATAGTTACTCCTGTCAGTTGCTCCCCGTTTTACCACAGTCACATTTTCAATCTTATTCTGGCCAGTTCACCTGAAGCGATACGCCATTATCGGTCAACCTAAAGAATTTCACAGTACTCTTGCCGGGAGCTCTCGAGTTTGCCGATGTATTTCGCCTGTTGACGAGGCATTTGGTTACCTTAAGAGAGTCATAGTTACCCCTTGCTGTTGCTCCCCATTTTACAACAGGCACATCTACAAGCTTACTCTGGCCAATTCTCCTGAAGCGATACGCTAATATCTATTGACATAAAGACTTTCACAGTACTCCTGCCGGGAGCTTTTCGACTTTGCCGATGTATTTCGCCTATTGACGAGGCGTTTGGCTACCTTAAGAGAGTCATAGTTACTCCTGCCAGTGTCTCTCCGTTAAACCACAGTCACATCTACCATTTTCCTCTGCCCCTTTCACCAGACGCGATACGCCATTATTTGTCGACATCATGACTTTCAAAGTACTCCTGCTAGGGGCTCCTCCAGTCTACCAATGTATTTCGCCTGTTGACGAGGCATTTGGCTACCTTAAGAGAGTCATACTTACTCCTGTCAGTTGCTCCCCGTTTTACCACAGTCACATTTTCAATCTTATTCTGGCCAGTTCACCCGAAGCGATACGCCACTTGACGAGGCATTTGGCTACCTTAAGAGAGTCATAGTTACTCCTGTCAGTTGCTCCCCGTTAAACCACAGTCACATCTACGATTTTCCTCTGCCGCTTTCACCAGCCGCGATACGACATTATTTGTTGAAATTATGACTTTCACAGTACTCCTGCTAGGGGTTCCTCCAGTTTACCAATGTATTTCGCCTGTTGACGAAGCATTTGGCTACCTTAAGAGAGTCATAGTTACTCCTGTCAGTTGCTCCCCGTTAAACCACAGTCACATCTACGATTTTCCTCTGCCGCTTTCACCAGCCGCGATACGCCATTATTTGTTGAAATTATGACTTTCACAGTACTCCTGCTAGGGGTTCCTCCAGTTTACCAATGTATTTCGCCTGTTGACGAAGCATTTGGCTACCTTAAGAGAGTCATAGTTACTCCTGTCAGTTGCTCCCCGTTTTACCACAGTCACATTTTCAATCTTATTCTGGCCAGTTCACCTGATGCGATACGCTGTTATCAGTCAACCTAAAAAATATCACAGTACTCCTGCCGGAAGCTTCTCGAGTTTGCCGAAGTATTTCGCCTGTTGACGAAGCATTTGGATACCTTAAGAGAGTCATAGTTACTCCTTGCTGTTGCTCCCCATTTTACAACAGGCACATCTACAAGCTTACTCTGGCCAATTCTCCTGAAGCGATACGCTAATATCTGTAGACATAAAGACTTTCACAGTACTCCTGCTGGGAGCTTCTCTACTTTGCCGATGTATTTCGCCTATTGACGAGGCATTTGGCTACCTTAAGAGAGTCATAGTTACTCCTGTCAGTTGCTCCCCGTTAAACCACAGTCACATCTACGATTTTCCTATTCCGCTTTCACCAGACGCGATACGCCATTATTTGTCGAAATTATGACTTTCACAGTACTCCTGCTAGGGGTTCCTCCAGTTTACCAAAGTATTTCGCCTGTTGACGAACCATTTGGCTACCTTAAGAGAGTCATAGTTACTCCTGTCAGTTGCTCCCCGTTTTACCACAGTCACATTTTCAATCTTATTCTGGCCAGTTCACCTGAAGCGATACGCCATTATCGGTCAACCTAAAGAATTTCGCAGTACTCTTGCCGGGAGCTCTCGAGTTTGCCGATGTATTTCGCCTGTTGACGAGGCATTTGGTTACCTTAAGAGAGTCATAGTTACCCCTTGCTGTTGCTCCCCATTTTACAACAGGCACATCTACAAGCTTACTCTGGCCAATTCTCCTGAAGCGATACGCTAATATCTATTGACATAAAGACTTTCACAGTACTCCTGCCGGGAGCTTTTCGACTTTGCCGATGTATTTCGCCTATTGACGAGGCGTTTGGCTACCTTAAGAGAGTCATAGTTACTCCTGCCAGTGTCTCTCCGTTAAACCACAGTCACATCTACCATTTTCCTCTGCCCCTTTCACCAGACGCGATACGCCATTATTTGTCGACATCATGACTTTCAAAGTACTCCTGCTAGGGGCTCCTCCAGTATACCAATGTATTTCGCCTGTTGACGAGGCATTTGGCTACCTTAAGAGAGTCATACTTACTCCTGTCAGTTGCTCCCCGTTTTACCACAGTCACATTTTCAATCTTATTCTGGCCAGTTCACCCGAAGCGATACGCCACTTGACGAGGCATTTGGCTACCTTAAGAGAGTCATAGTTACTCCTGTCAGTTGCTCCCCGTTAAACCACAGTCACATCTACGATTTTCCTCTGCCGCTTTCACCAGCCGCGATACGCCATTATTTGTTGAAATTATGACTTTCACAGTACTCCTGCTAGGGGTTCCTCCAGTTTACCAATGTATTTCGCCTGTTGACGAAGCATTTGGCTACCTTAAGAGAGTCATAGTTACTCCTGTCAGTTGCTCCCCGTTTTACCACAGTCACATTTTCAATCTTATTCTGGCCAGTTCACCTGATGCGATACGCTGTTATCAGTCAACCTAAGAAATATCACAGTACTCCTGCCGGAAGCTTCTCGAGTTTGCCGAAGTATTTCGCCTGTTGACGAAGCATTTGGATACCTTAAGAGAGTCATAGTTACTCCTTGCTGTTGCTCCCAATTTTACAACAGGCACATCTACAAGCTTACTCTGGCCAATTCTCCTGAAGCGATACGCTAATATCTGTAGACATAAAGACGTTCACAGTACTCCTGCTGGGAGCTTCTCTACTTTGCCGATGTATTTCGCCTATTGACGAGGCATTCGGCTACCTTAAGAGAGTCATAGTTACTCCTGTCAGTTGCTCCCCGTTAAACCACAGTCACATCTACGATTTTCCTCTGCCGCTTTCACCAGACGCGATACGCCATTATTTGTCGAAATTATGACTTTCACAGTACTCCTGCTAGGGGTTCCTCCAGTTTACCAAAGTATTTCGCCTGTTGACGAACCATTTGGCTACCTTAAGAGAGTCATAGTTACTCCTGTCAGTTGCTCCCCGTTTTACTACAGTCACATTTTCAATCTTATTCTGGCCAGTTCACCTGAAGCGATACGCCATTATCGGTCAACCTAAAGAATTTCACAGTACTCTTGCCGGGAGCTCTCGAGTTTGCCGATGTATTTCGCCTGTTGACGAGGCATTTGGTTACCTTAAGAGAGTCATAGTTACCCCTTGCTGTTGCTCCCCATTTTACAACAGGCACATCTACAAGCTTACTCTGGCCAATTCTCCTGAAGCGATACGCTAATATCTATTGACATAAAGACTTTCACAGTACTCCTGCCGGGAGCTTTTCGACTTTGCCGATGTATTTCGCCTATTGACGAGGCGTTTGGCTACCTTAAGAGAGTCATAGTTACTCCTGCCAGTGTCTCTCCGTTAAACCACAGTCACATCTACCATTTTCCTCTGCCCCTTTCACCAGACGCGATACGCCATTATTTGTCGACATCATGACTTTCAAAGTACTCCTGCTAGGGGCTCCTCCAGTCTACCAATGTATTTCGCCTGTTGACGAGGCATTTGGCTACCTTAAGAGAGTCATACTTACTCCTGTCAGTTGCTCCCCGTTTTACCACAGTCACATTTTCAATCTTATTCTGGCCAGTTCACCTGAAGCGATACGCCATTATCGGTCAACCTAAAGAATTTCACAGTACTCTTGCCGGGAGCTCTCGAGTTTGCCGATGTATTTCGCCTGTTGACGAGGCATTTGGTTACCTTAAGAGAGTCATAGTTACCCCTTGCTGTTGCTCCCCATTTTACAACAGGCACATCTACAAGCTTACTCTGGCCAATTCTCCTGAAGCGATACGCTAATATCTATTGACATAAAGACTTTCACAGTACTCCTGCCGGGAGCTTTTCGACTTTGCCGATGTATTTCGCCTATTGACGAGGCGTTTGGCTACCTTAAGAGAGTCATAGTTACTCCTACCAGTGTCTCTCCGTTAAACCACAGTCACATCTACCATTTTCCTCTGCCCCTTTCACCAGACGCGATACGCCATTATTTGTTGAAATTATGACTTTCACAGTACTCCTGCTAGGGGTTCCTCCAGTTTACCAATGTATTTCGCCTGTTGACGAAGCATTTGGCTACCTTAAGAGAGTCATACTTACTCCTGTAAGTTGCTCCCCGTTTTACCACAGTCACATTTTCAATCTTATTCTGGCCAGTTCACCCGAAGCGATACGCCACTTGACGAGGCATTTGGCTACGTTAAGAGAGTCATAGTTACTCCTGTCAGTTGCTCCCCGTTAAACCACAGTCACATCTACGATTTTCCTCTGCCGCTTTCACCAGCCGCGATACGCCATTATTTGTTGAAATTATGACTTTCACAGTACTCCTGCTAGGGGTTCCTCCAGTTTACCAATGTATTTCGCCTGTTGACGAAGCATTTGGCTACCTTAAGAGAGTCATAGTTACTCCTGTCAGTTGCTCCCCGTTAAACCACAGTCACATCTACGATTTTCCTCTGCCGCTTTCACCAGCCGCGATACGCCATTATTTGTTGAAATTATGACTTTCACAGTACTCCTGCTAGGGGTTCCTCCAGTTTACCAATGTATTTCGCCTGTTGACGAAGCATTTGGCTACCTTAAGAGAGTCATAGTTACTCCTGTCAGTTGCTCCCCGTTTTACCACAGTCACATTTTCAATCTTATTCTGGCCAGTTCACCTGATGCGATACGCTGTTATCAGTCAACCTAAGAAATATCACAGTACTCCTGCCGGAAGCTTCTCGAGTTTGCCGAAGTATTTCGCCTGTTGACGAAGGATTTGGATACCTTAAGAGAGTCATAGTTACTCCTTGCTGTTGCTCCCAATTTTACAACAGGCACATCTACAAGCTTACTCTGGCCAATTCTCCTGAAGCGATACGCTAATATCTGTAGACATAAAGACGTTCACAGTACTCCTGCTGGGAGCTTCTCTACTTTGCCGATGTATTTCGCCTATTGACGAGGCATTCGGCTACCTTAAGAGAGTCATAGTTACTCCTGTCAGTTGCTCCCCGTTAAACCACAGTCACATCTACGATTTTCCTCTGCCGCTTTCACCAGACGCGATACGCCATTATTTGTCGAAATTATGACTTTCACAGTACTCCTGCTAGGGGTTCCTCCAGTTTACCAAAGTATTTCGCCTGTTGACGAACCATTTGGCTACCTTAAGAGAGTCATAGTTACTCCTGTCAGTTGCTCCCCGTTTTACTACAGTCACATTTTCAATCTTATTCTGGCCAGTTCACCTGAAGCGATACGCCATTATCGGTCAACCTAAAGAATTTCACAGTACTCTTGCCGGGAGCTCTCGAGTTTGCCGATGTATTTCGCCTGTTGACGAGGCATTTGGTTACCTTAAGAGAGTCATAGTTACCCCTTGCTGTTGCTCCCCATTTTACAACAGGCACATCTACAAGCTTACTCTGGCCAATTCTCCTGAAGCGATACGCTAATATCTATTGACATAAAGACTTTCACAGTACTCCTGCCGGGAGCTTTTCGACTTTGCCGATGTATTTCGCCTATTGACGAGGCGTTTGGCTACCTTAAGAGAGTCATAGTTACTCCTGCCAGTGTCTCTCCGTTAAACCACAGTCACATCTACCATTTTCCTCTGCCCCTTTCACCAGACGCGATACGCCATTATTTGTCGACATCATGACTTTCAAAGTACTCCTGCTAGGGGCTCCTCCAGTCTACCAATGTATTTCGCCTGTTGACGAGGCATTTGGCTACCTTAAGAGAGTCATACTTACTCCTGTCAGTTGCTCCCCGTTTTACCACAGTCACATTTTCAATCTTATTCTGGCCAGTTCACCTGAAGCGATACGCCATTATCGGTCAACCTAAAGAATTTCACAGTACTCTTGCCGGGAGCTCTCGAGTTTGCCGATGTATTTCGCCTGTTGACGAGGCATTTGGTTACCTTAAGAGAGTCATAGTTACCCCTTGCTGTTGCTCCCCATTTTACAACAGGCACATCTACAAGCTTACTCTGGCCAATTCTCCTGAAGCGATACGCTAATATCTATTGACATAAAGACTTTCACAGTACTCCTGCCGGGAGCTTTTCGACTTTGCCGATGTATTTCGCCTATTGACGAGGCGTTTGGCTACCTTAAGAGAGTCATAGTTACTCCTGCCAGTGTCTCTCCGTTAAACCACAGTCACATCTACCATTTTCCTCTGCCCCTTTCACCAGACGCGATACGCCATTATTTGTCGACATCATGACTTTCAAAGTACTCCTGCTAGGGGCTCCTCCAGTCTACCAATGTATTTCGCCTGTTGACGAGGCATTTGGCTACCTTAAGAGAGTCATACTTACTCCTGTCAGTTGCTCCCCGTTTTACCACAGTCACATTTTCAATCTTATTCTGGCCAGTTCACCCGAAGCGATACGCCATTTGACGAGGCATTTGGCTACCTTAAGAGAGTCATAGTTACTCCTGTCAGTTGCTCCCCGTTAAACCACAGTCACATCTACGATTTTCCTCTGCCGCTTTCACCAGCCGCGATACGCCATTATTTGTTGAAATTATGACTTTCACAGTACTCCTGCTAGGGGTTCCTCCAGTTTACCAATGTATTTCGCCTGTTGACGAAGCATTTGGCTACCTTAAGAGAGTCATAGTTACTCCTGTCAGTTGCTCCCCGTTAAACCACAGTCACATCTACGATTTTCCTCTGCCGCTTTCACCAGCCGCGATACGCCATTATTTGTTGAAATTATGACTTTCACAGTACTCCTGCTAGGGGTTCCTCCAGTTTACCAATGTATTTCGCCTGTTGACGAAGCATTTGGCTACCTTAAGAGAGTCATAGTTACTCCTGTCAGTTGCTCCCCGTTTTACCACAGTCACATTTTCAATCTTATTCTGGCCAGTTCACCTGATGCGATACGCTGTTATCAGTCAACCTAAAAAATATCACAGTACTCCTGCCGGAAGCTTCTCGAGTTTGCCGAAGTATTTCGCCTGTTGACGAAGCATTTGGATACCTTAAGAGAGTCATAGTTACTCCTTGCTGTTGCTCCCCATTTTACAACAGGCACATCTACAAGCTTACTCTGGCCAATTCTCCTGAAGCGATACGCTAATATCTGTAGACATAAAGACTTTCACAGTACTCCTGCTGGGAGCTTCTCTACTTTGCCGATGTATTTCGCCTATTGACGAGGCATTTGGCTACCTTAAGAGAGTCATAGTTACTCCTGTCAGTTGCTCCCCGTTAAACCACAGTCACATCTACGATTTTCCTCTGCCGCTTTCACCAGACGCGATACGCCATTATTTGTCGAAATTATGACTTTCACAGTACTCCTGCTAGGGGTTCCTCCAGTTTACCAAAGTATTTCGCCTGTTGACGGCCCATTTGGCTACCTTAAGAGAGTCATAGTTACTCCTGTCAGTTGCTCCCCGTTTTACCACAGTCACATTTTCAATCTTATTCTGGCCAGTTCACCTGAAGCGATACGCCATTATCGGTCAACCTAAAGAATTTCACAGTACTCTTGCCGGGAGCTCTCGAGTTTGCCGATGTATTTCGCCTGTTGACGATGCATTTGGTTACCTTAAGAGAGTCATAGTTACCCCTTGCTGTTGCTCCCCATTTTACAACAGGCACATCTACAAGCTTACTCTGGCCAATTCTCCTGAAGCGATACGCTAATATCTATTGACATAAAGACTTTCACAGTACTCCTGCCGGGAGCTTTTCGACTTTGCCGATGTATTTCGCCTATTGACGAGGCGTTTGGCTACCTTAAGAGAGTCATAGTTACTCCTGCCAGTGTCTCTCCGTTAAACCACAGTCACATCTACCATTTTCCTCTGCCCCTTTCACCAGACGCGATACGCCATTATTTGTCGACATCATGACTTTCAAAGTACTCCTGCTAGGGGCTCCTCCAGTCTACCAATGTATTTCGCCTGTTGACGAGGCATTTGGCTACCTTAAGAGAGTCATACTTACTCCTGTCAGTTGCTCCCCGTTTTACCACAGTCACATTTTCAATCTTATTCTGGCCAGTTCACCCGAAGCGATACGCCACTTGACGAGGCATTTGGCTACCTTAAGAGAGTCATAGTTACTCCTGTCAGTTGCTCCCCGTTAAACCACAGTCACATCTACGATTTTCCTCTGCCGCTTTCACCAGCCGCGATACGCCATTATTTGTTGAAATTATGACTTTCACAGTACTCCTGCTAGGGGTTCCTCCAGTTTACCAATGTATTTCGCCTGTTGACGAAGCATTTGGCTACCTTAAGAGAGTCATAGTTACTCCTGTCAGTTGCTCCCCGTTAAACCACAGTCACATCTACGATTTTCCTCTGCCGCTTTCACCAGCCGCGATACGCCATTATTTGTTGAAATTATGACTTTCACAGTACTCCTGCTAGGGGTTCCTCCAGTTTACCAATGTATTTCGCCTGTTGACGAAGCATTTGGCTACCTTAAGAGAGTCATAGTTACTCCTGTCAGTTGCTCCCCGTTTTACCACAGTCACATTTTCAATCTTATTCTGGCCAGTTCACCTGATGCGATACGCTGTTATCAGTCAACCTAAAAAATATCACAGTACTCCTGCCGGAAGCTTCTCGAGTTTGCCGAAGTATTTCGCCTGTTGACGAAGCATTTGGATACCTTAAGAGAGTCATAGTTACTCCTTGCTGTTGCTCCCCATTTTACAACAGGCACATCTACAAGCTTACTCTGGCCAATTCTCCTGAAGCGATACGCTAATATCTGTAGACATAAAGACTTTCACAGTACTCCTGCTGGGAGCTTCTCTACTTTGCCGATGTATTTCGCCTATTGACGAGGCATTTGGCTACCTTAAGAGAGTCATAGTTACTCCTGTCAGTTGCTCCCCGTTAAACCACAGTCACATCTACGATTTTCCTATTCCGCTTTCACCAGACGCGATACGCCATTATTTGTCGAAATTATGACTTTCACAGTACTCCTGCTAGGGGTTCCTCCAGTTTACCAAAGTATTTCGCCTGTTGACGAACCATTTGGCTACCTTAAGAGAGTCATAGTTACTCCTGTCAGTTGCTCCCCGTTTTACCACAGTCACATTTTCAATCTTATTCTGGCCAGTTCACCTGAAGCGATACGCCATTATCGGTCAACCTAAAGAATTTCGCAGTACTCTTGCCGGGAGCTCTCGAGTTTGCCGATGTATTTCGCCTGTTGACGAGGCATTTGGTTACCTTAAGAGAGTCATAGTTACCCCTTGCTGTTGCTCCCCATTTTACAACAGGCACATCTACAAGCTTACTCTGGCCAATTCTCCTGAAGCGATACGCTAATATCTATTGACATAAAGACTTTCACAGTACTCCTGCCGGGAGCTTTTCGACTTTGCCGATGTATTTCGCCTATTGACGAGGCGTTTGGCTACCTTAAGAGAGTCATAGTTACTCCTGCCAGTGTCTCTCCGTTAAACCACAGTCACATCTACCATTTTCCTCTGCCCCTTTCACCAGACGCGATACGCCATTATTTGTCGACATCATGACTTTCAAAGTACTCCTGTTAGGGGCTCCTCCAGTATACCAATGTATTTCGCCTGTTGACGAGGCATTTGGCTACCTTAAGAGAGTCATACTTACTCCTGTCAGTTGCTCCCCGTTTTACCACAGTCACATTTTCAATCTTATTCTGGCCAGTTCACCCGAAGCGATACGCCACTTGACGAGGCATTTGGCTACCTTAAGAGAGTCATAGTTACTCCTGTCAGTTGCTCCCCGTTAAACCACAGTCACATCTACGATTTTCCTCTGCCGCTTTCACCAGCCGCGATACGCCATTATTTGTTGAAATTATGACTTTCACAGTACTCCTGCTAGGGGTTCCTCCAGTTTACCAATGTATTTCGCCTGTTGACGAAGCATTTGGCTACCATAAGAGTGTCATAGTTACTCCTGTCAGTTGCTCCCCGTTAAACCACAGTCACATCTACGATTTTCCTCTGCCGCTTTCACCAGCCGCGATACGCCATTATTTGTTGAAATTATGACTTTCACAGTCCTCCTGCTAGGGGTTCCTCCAGTTTACCAATGTATTTCGCCTGTTGACGAAGCATTTGGCTACCTTAAGAGAGTCATAGTTACTCCTGTCAGTTGCTCCCCGTTTTACCACAGTCACATTTTCAATCTTATTCTGGCCAGTTCACCTGATGCGATACGCTGTTATCAGTCAACCTAAGAAATATCACAGTACTCCTGCCGGAAGCTTCTCGAGTTTGCCGAAGTATTTCGCCTGTTGACGAAGCATTTGGATACCTTAAGAGAGTCATAGTTACTCCTTGCTGTTGCTCCCAATTTTACAACAGGCACATCAACAAGCTTACTCTGGCCAATTCTCCTGAAGCGATACGCTAATATCTGTAGACATAAAGACGTTCACAGTACTCCTGCTGGGAGCTTCTCTACTTTGCCGATGTATTTCGCCTATTGACGAGGCATTCGGCTACCTTAAGAGAGTCATAGTTACTCCTGTCAGTTGCTCCCCGTTAAACCACAGTCACATCTACGATTTTCCTCTGCCGCTTTCACCAGACGCGATACGCCATTATTTGTCGAAATTATGACTTTCACAGTACTCCTGCTAGGGGTTCCTCCAGTTTACCAAAGTATTTCGCCTGCTGACGAACCATTTGGCTACCTTAAGAGAGTCATAGTTACTCCTGTCAGTTGCTCCCCGTTTTACTACAGTCACATTTTCAATCTTATTCTGGCCAGTTCACCTGAAGCGATACGCCATTATCGGTCAACCTAAAGAATTTCACAGTACTCTTGCCGGGAGCTCTCGAGTTTGCCGATGTATTTCGCCTGTTGACGAGGCATTTGGTTACCTTAAGAGAGTCATAGTTACCCCTTGCTGTTGCTCCCCATTTTACAACAGGCACATCTACAAGCTTACTCTGGCCAATTCTCCTGAAGCGATACGCTAATATCTATTGACATAAAGACTTTCACAGTACTCCTGCCGGGAGCTTTTCGACTTTGCCGATGTATTTCGCCTATTGACGAGGCGTTTGGCTACCTTAAGAGAGTCATAGTTACTCCTGCCAGTGTCTCTCCGTTAAACCACAGTCACATCTACCATTTTCCTCTGCCCCTTTCACCAGACGCGATACGCCATTATTTGTCGACATCATGACTTTCAAAGTACTCCTGCTAGGGGCTCCTCCAGTCTACCAATGTATTTCGCCTGTTGACGAGGCATTTGGCTACCTTAAGAGAGTCATACTTACTCCTGTCAGTTGCTCCCTGTTTTACCACAGTCACATTTTCAATCTTATTCTGGCCAGTTCACCTGAAGCGATACGCCATTATCGGTCAACCTAAAGAATTTCACAGTACTCTTGCCGGGAGCTCTCGAGTTTGCCGATGTATTTCGCCTGTTGACGAGGCATTTGGTTACCTTAAGAGAGTCATAGTTACCCCTTGCTGTTGCTCCCCATTTTACAACAGGCACATCTACAAGCTTACTCTGGCCAATTCTCCTGAAGCGATACGCTAATATCTATTGACATAAAGACTTTCACAGTACTCCTGCCGGGAGCTTTTCGACTTTGCCGATGTATTTCGCCTATTGACGAGGCGTTTGGCTACCTTAAGAGAGTCATAGTTACTCCTACCAGTGTCTCTCCGTTAAACCACAGTCACATCTACCATTTTCCTCTGCCCCTTTCACCAGACGCGATACGCCATTATTTGTTGAAATTATGACTTTCACAGTACTCCTGCTAGGGGTTCCTCCAGTTTACCAATGTATTTCGCCTGTTGACGAAGCATTTGGCTACCTTAAGAGAGTCATACTTACTCCTGTCAGTTGCTCCCCGTTTTACCACAGTCACATTTTCAATCTTATTCTGGCCAGTTCACCCGAAGCGATACGCCACTTGACGAGGCATTTGGCTACCTTAAGAGAGTCATAGTTACTCCTGTCAGTTGCTCCCCGTTAAACCACAGTCACATCTACGATTTTCCTCTGCCGCTTTCACCAGCCGCGATACGCCATTATTTGTTGAAATTATGACTTTCACAGTACTCCTGCTAGGGGTTCCTCCAGTTTACCAATGTATTTCGCCTGTTGACGAAGCATTTGGCTACCTTAAGAGAGTCATAGTTACTCCTGTCAGTTGCTCCCCGTTAAACCACAGTCACATCTACGATTTTCCTCTGCCGCTTTCACCAGCCGCGATACGCCATTATTTGTTGAAATTATGACTTTCACAGTACTCCTGCTAGGGGTTCCTCCAGTTTACCAATGTATTTCGCCTGTTGACGAAGCATTTGGCTACCTTAAGAGAGTCATAGTTACTCCTGTCAGTTGCTCCCCGTTTTACCACAGTCACATTTTCAATCTTATTCTGGCCAGTTCACCTGATGCGATACGCTGTTATCAGTCAACCTAAAAAATATCACAGTACTCCTGCCGGAAGCTTCTCGAGTTTGCCGAAGTATTTCGCCTGTTGACGAAGCATTTGGATACCTTAAGAGAGTCATAGTTACTCCTTGCTGTTGCTCCCCATTTTACAACAGGCACATCTACAAGCTTACTCTGGCCAATTCTCCTGAAGCGATACGCTAATATCTGTAGACATAAAGACTTTCACAGTACTCCTGCTGGGAGCTTCTCTACTTTGCCGATGTATTTCGCCTATTGACGAGGCATTTGGCTACCTTAAGAGAGTCGTAGTTACTCCTGTCAGTTGCTCCCCGTTAAACCACAGTCACATCTACGATTTTCCTATTCCGCTTTCACCAGACGCGATACGCCATTATTTGTCGAAATTATGACTTTCACAGTACTCCTGCTAGGGGTTCCTCCAGTTTACCAAAGTATTTCGCCTGTTGACGAACCATTTGGCTACCTTAAGAGAGTCATAGTTACTCCTGTCAGTTGCTCCCCGTTTTACCACAGTCACATTTTCAATCTTATTCTGGCCAGTTCACCTGAAGCGATACGCCATTATCGGTCAACCTAAAGAATTTCACAGTACTCTTGCCGGGAGCTCTCGAGTTTGCCGATGTATTTCGCCTGTTGACGAGGCATTTGGTTACCTTAAGAGAGTCATAGTTACCCCTTGCTGTTGCTCCCCATTTTACAACAGGCACATCTACAAGCTTACTCTGGCCAATTCTCCTGAAGCGATACGCTAATATCTATTGACATAAAGACTTTCACAGTACTCCTGCCGGGAGCTTTTCGACTTTGCCGATGTATTTCGCCTATTGACGAGGCGTTTGGCTACCTTAAGAGAGTCATAGTTACTCCTGCCAGTGTCTCTCCGTTAAACCACAGTCACATCTACCATTTTTTTCTGCCCCTTTCACCAGACGCGATACGCCATTATTTGTCGACATCATGACTTTCAAAGTACTCCTGCTAGGGGCTGCTCCAGTCTACCAATGTATTTCGCCTGTTGACGAGGCATTTGGCTACCTTAAGAGAGTCATACTTACTCCTGTCAGTTGCTCCCCGTTTTACCACAGTCACATTTTCAATCTTATTCTGGCCAGTTCACCCGAAGCGATACGCCACTTGACGAGGCATTTGGCTACCTTAAGAGAGTCATAGTTACTCCTGTCAGGTGCTCCCCGTTAAACCACAGTCACATCTACGATTTTCCTCTGCCGCTTTCACCAGCCGCGATACGCCATTATTTGTTGAAATTATGACTTTCACAGTACTCCTGCTAGGGGTTCCTCCAGTTTACCAATGTATTTCGCCTGTTGACGAAGCATTTGGCTACCTTAAGAGAGTCATAGTTACTCCTGTCAGTTGCTCCCCGTTTTACCACAGTCACATTTTCAATCTTATTCTGGCCAGTTCACCTGATGCGATACGCTGTTATCAGTCAACCTAAAAAATATCACAGTACTCCTGCCGGAAGCTTCTCGAGTTTGCCGAAGTATTTCGCCTGTTGACGAAGCATTTGGATACCTTAAGAGAGTCATAGTTACTCCTTGCTGTTGCTCCCAATTTTACAACAGGCACATCTACAAGCTTACTCTGGCCAATTCTCCTGAAGCGATACGCTAATATCTGTAGACATAAAGACTTTCACAGTACTCCTGCTGGGAGCTTCTCTACTTTGCCGATGTATTTCGCCGATTGACGAGGCATTTGGCTACCTTAAGAGAGTCATAGTTACTCCTGTCAGTTGCTCCCCGTTAAACCACAGTCACATCTACGATTTTCCTCTGCCGCTTTCACCAGACGCGATACGCCATTATTTGTCGAAATTATGACTTTCACAGTACTCCTGCTAGGGGTTCCTCCAGTTTACCAAAGTATTTCGCCTGTTGACGAACCATTTGGCTACCTTAAGAGAGTCATAGTTACTCCTGTCAGTTGCTCCCCGTTTTACCACATTCACATTTTCAATCTTATTCTGGCCAGTTCACCTGAAGCGATACGCCATTATCGGTCAACCTAAAGAATTTCACAGTACTCTTGCCGGGAGCTCTCGAGTTTGCCGATGTATTTCGCCTGTTGACGAGGCATTTGGTTACCTTAAGAGAGTCATAGTTACCCCTTGCTGTTGCTCCCCATTTTACAACAGGCACATCTACAAGCTTACTCTGGCCAATTCTCCTGAAGCGATACGCTAATATCTATTGACATAAAGACTTTCACAGTACTCCTGCCGGGAGCTTTTCGACTTTGCCGATGTATTTCGCCTATTGACGAGGCGTTTGGCTACCTTAAGAGAGTCATAGTTACTCCTGCCAGTGTCTCTCCGTTAAACCACAGTCACATCTGCCATTTTCCTCTGCCCCTTTCACCAGACGCGATACGCCATTATTTGTCGACATCATGACTTTCAAAGTACTCCTGCTAGGGGCTCCTCCAGTCTACCAATGTATTTCGCCTGTTGACGAGGCATTTGGCTACCTTAAGAGAGTCATACTTACTCCTGTCAGTTGCTCCCTGTTTTACCACAGTCACATTTTCAATCTTATTCTGGCCAGTTCACCTGAAGCGATACGCCATTATCGGTCAACCTAAAGAATTTCACAGTACTCTTGCCGGGAGCTCTCGAGTTTGCCGATGTATTTCGCCTGTTGACGAGGCATTTGGTTACCTTAAGAGAGTCATAGTTACCCCTTGCTGTTGCTCCCCATTTTACAACAGGCACATCTACAAGCTTACTCTGGCCAATTCTCCTGAAGCGATACGCTAATATCTATTGACATAAAGACTTTCACAGTACTCCTGCCGGGAGCTTTTCGACTTTGCCGATGTATTTCGCCTATTGACGAGGCGTTTGGCTACCTTAAGAGAGTCATAGTTACTCCTACCAGTGTCTCTCCGTTAAACCACAGTCACATCTACCATTTTCCTCTGCCCCTTTCACCAGACGCGATACGCCATTATTTGTTGAAATTATGACTTTCACAGTACTCCTGCTAGGGGTTCCTCCAGTTTACCAATGTATTTCGCCTGTTGACGAAGCATTTGGCTACCTTAAGAGAGTCATACTTACTCCTGTCAGTTGCTCCCCGTTTTACCACAGTCACATTTTCAATCTTATTCTGGCCAGTTCACCCGAAGCGATACGCCACTTGACGAGGCATTTGGCTACCTTAAGAGAGTCATAGTTACTCCTGTCAGTTGCTCCCCGTTAAACCACAGTCACATCTACGATTTTCCTCTGCCGCTTTCACCAGCCGCGATACGCCATTATTTGTTGAAATTATGACTTTCACAGTACTCCTGCTAGGGGTTCCTCCAGTTTACCAATGTATTTCGCCTGTTGACGAAGCATTTGGCTACCTTAAGAGAGTCATAGTTACTCCTGTCAGTTGCTCCCCGTTAAACCACAGTCACATCTACGATTTTCCTCTGCCGCTTTCACCAGCCGCGATACGCCATTATTTGTTGAAATTATGACTTTCACAGTACTCCTGCTAGGGGTTCCTCCAGTTTACCAATGTATTTCGCCTGTTGACGAAGCATTTGGCTACCTTAAGAGAGTCATAGTTACTCCTGTCAGTTGCTCCCCGTTTTACCACAGTCACATTTTCAATCTTATTCTGGCCAGTTCACCTGATGCGATACGCTGTTATCAGTCAACCTAAAAAATATCACAGTACTCCTGCCGGAAGCTTCTCGAGTTTGCCGAAGTATTTCGCCTGTTGACGAAGCATTTGGATACCTTAAGAGAGTCATAGTTACTCCTTGCTGTTGCTCCCCATTTTACAACAGGCACATCTACAAGCTTACTCTGGCCAATTCTCCTGAAGCGATACGCTAATATCTGTAGACATAAAGACTTTCACAGTACTCCTGCTGGGAGCTTCTCTACTTTGCCGATGTATTTCGCCTATTGACGAGGCATTTGGCTACCTTAAGAGAGTCGTAGTTACTCCTGTCAGTTGCTCCCCGTTAAACCACAGTCACATCTACGATTTTCCTATTCCGCTTTCACCAGACGCGATACGCCATTATTTGTCGAAATTATGACTTTCACAGTACTCCTGCTAGGGGTTCCTCCAGTTTACCAAAGTATTTCGCCTGTTGACGAACCATTTGGCTACCTTAAGAGAGTCATAGTTACTCCTGTCAGTTGCTCCCCGTTTTACCACAGTCACATTTTCAATCTTATTCTGGCCAGTTCACCTGAAGCGATACGCCATTATCGGTCAACCTAAAGAATTTCACAGTACTCTTGCCGGGAGCTCTCGAGTTTGCCGATGTATTTCGCCTGTTGACGAGGCATTTGGTTACCTTAAGAGAGTCATAGTTACCCCTTGCTGTTGCTCCCCATTTTACAACAGGCACATCTACAAGCTTACTCTGGCCAATTCTCCTGAAGCGATACGCTAATATCTATTGACATAAAGACTTTCACAGTACTCCTGCCGGGAGCTTTTCGACTTTGCCGATGTATTTCGCCTATTGACGAGGCGTTTGGCTACCTTAAGAGAGTCATAGTTACTCCTGCCAGTGTCTCTCCGTTAAACCACAGTCACATCTACCATTTTTTTCTGCCCCTTTCACCAGACGCGATACGCCATTATTTGTCGACATCATGACTTTCAAAGTACTCCTGCTAGGGGCTGCTCCAGTCTACCAATGTATTTCGCCTGTTGACGAGGCATTTGGCTACCTTAAGAGAGTCATACTTACTCCTGTCAGTTGCTCCCCGTTCTACCACAGTCACATTTTCAATCTTATTCTGGCCAGTTCACCCGAAGCGATACGCCACTTGACGAGGCATTTGGCTACCTTAAGAGAGTCATAGTTACTCCTGTCAGGTGCTCCCCGTTAAACCACAGTCACATCTACGATTTTCCTCTGCCGCTTTCACCAGCCGCGATACGCCATTATTTGTTGAAATTATGACTTTCACAGTACTCCTGCTAGGGGTTCCTCCAGTTTACCAATGTATTTCGCCTGTTGACGAAGCATTTGGCTACCATAAGAGTGTCATAGTTACTCCTGTCAGTTGCTCCCCGTTAAACCACAGTCACATCTACGATTTTCCTCTGCCGCTTTCACCAGCCGCGATACGCCATTATTTGTTGAAATTATGACTTTCACAGTACTCCTGCTAGGGGTTCCTCCAGTTTACCAATGTATTTCGCCTGTTGACGAAGCATTTGGCTACCTTAAGAGAGTCATAGTTACTCCTGTCAGTTGCTCCCCGTTTTACCACAGTCACATTTTCAATCTTATTCTGGCCAGTTCACCTGATGCGATACGCTGTTATCAGTCAACCTAAAAAATATCACAGTACTCCTGCCGGAAGCTTCTCGAGTTTGCCGAAGTATTTCGCCTGTTGACGAAGCATTTGGATACCCTAAGAGAGTCATAGTTACTCCTTGCTGTTGCTCCCAATTTTACAACAGGCACATCTACAAGCTTACTCTGGCCAATTCTCCTGAAGCGATACGCTAATATCTGTAGACATAAAGACTTTCACAGTACTCCTGCTGGGAGCTTCTCTACTTTGCCGATGTATTTCGCCGATTGACGAGGCATTTGGCTACCTTAAGAGAGTCATAGTTACTCCTGTCAGTTGCTCCCCGTTAAACCACAGTCACATCTACGATTTTCCTCTGCCGCTTTCACCAGACGCGATACGCCATTATTTGTCGAAATTATGACTTTCACAGTACTCCTGCTAGGGGTTCCTCCAGTTTACCAAAGTATTTCGCCTGTTGACGAACCATTTGGCTACCTTAAGAGAGTCATAGTTACTCCTGTCAGTTGCTCCCCGTTTTACCACATTCACATTTTCAATCTTATTCTGGCCAGTTCACCTGAAGCGATACGCCATTATCGGTCAACCTAAAGAATTTCACAGTACTCTTGCCGGGAGCTCTCGAGTTTGCCGATGTATTTCGCCTGTTGACGAGGCATTTGGTTACCTTAAGAGAGTCATAGTTACCCCTTGCTGTTGCTCCCCATTTTACAACAGGCACATCTACAAGCTTACTCTGGCCAATTCTCCTGAAGCGATACGCTAATATCTATTGACATAAAGACTTTCACAGTACTCCTGCCGGGAGCTTTTCGACTTTGCCGATGTATTTCGCCTATTGACGAGGCGTTTGGCTACCTTAAGAGAGTCATAGTTACTCCTGCCAGTGTCTCTCCGTTAAACCACAGTCACATCTGCCATTTTCCTCTGCCCCTTTCACCAGACGCGATACGCCATTATTTGTCGACATCATGACTTTCAAAGTACTCCTGCTAGGGGCTCCTCCAGTCTACCAATGTATTTCGCCTGTTGACGAGGCATTTGGCTACCTTAAGAGAGTCATACTTACTCCAGTCAGTTGCTCCCCGTTTTACCACAGTCACATTTTCAATCTTATTCTGGCCAGTTCACCTGAAGCGATACGCCATTATCGGTCAACCTAAAGAATTTCACAGTACTCTTGCCGGGAGCTCTCGAGTTTGCCGATGTATTTCGCCTGTTGACGAGGCATTTGGTTACCTTAAGAGAGTCATAGTTACCCCTTGCTGTTGCTCCCCATTTTACAACAGGCACATCTACAAGCTTACTCTGGCCAATTCTCCTGAAGCGATACGCTAATATCTATTGACATAAAGACTTTCACAGTACTCCTGCCGGGAGCTTTTCGACTTTGCCGATGTATTTCGCCTATTGACGAGGCGTTTGGCTACCTTAAGAGAGTCATAGTTACTCCTACCAGTGTCTCTCCGTTAAACCACAGTCACATCTACCATTTTCCTCTGCCCCTTTCACCAGACGCGATACGCCATTATTTGTCGACATCATGACTTTCAAAGTACTCCTGCTAGGGGCTCCTCCAGTCTACCAATGTATTTCGCCTGTTGACGAGGCATTTGGCTACCTTAAGAGAGTCATACTTACTCCTGTCAGTTGCTCCCCGTTTTACCACAGTCACATTTTCAATCTTATTCTGGCCAGTTCACCCGAAGCGATACGCCACTTGACGAGGCATTTGGCTACCTTAAGAGAGTCATAGTTACTCCTGTCAGTTGCTCCCCGTTAAACCACAGTCACATCTACGATTTTCCTCTGCCGCTTTCACCAGCCGCGATACGCCATTATTTGTTGAAATTATGACTTTCACAGTACTCCTGCTAGGGGTTCCTCCAGTTTACCAATGTATTTCGCCTGTTGACGAAGCATTTGGCTACCATAAGAGTGTCATAGTTACTCCTGTCAGTTGCTCCCCGTTAAACCACAGTCACATCTACGATTTTCCTCTGCCGCTTTCACCAGCCGCGATACGCCATTATTTGTTGAAATTATGACTTTCACAGTACTCCTGCTAGGGGTTCCTCCAGTTTACCAATGTATTTCGCCTGTTGACGAAGCATTTGGCTACCTTAAGAGAGTCATAGTTACTCCTGTCAGTTGCTCCCCGTTTTACCACAGTCACATTTTCAATCTTATTCTGGCCAGTTCACCTGATGCGATACGCTGTTATCAGTCAACCTAAAAAATATCACAGTACTCCTGCCGGAAGCTTCTCGAGTTTGCCGAAGTATTTCGCCTGTTGACGAAGCATTTGGATACCTTAAGAGAGTCATAGTTACTCCTTGCTGTTGCTCCCAATTTTACAACAGGCACATCTACAAGCTTACTCTGGCCAATTCTCCTGAAGCGATACGCTAATATCTGTAGACATAAAGACTTTCACAGTACTCCTGCTGGGAGCTTCTCTACTTTGCCGATGTATTTCGCCTATTGACGAGGCATTTGGCTACCTTAAGAGAGTCATAGTTACTCCTGTCAGTTGCTCCCCGTTAAACCACAGTCACATCTACGATTTTCCTCTGCCGCTTTCACCAGACGCGATACGCCATTATTTGTCGAAATTATGACTTTCACAGTACTCCTGCTAGGGGTTCCTCCAGTTTACCAAAGTATTTCGCCTGTTGACGAACCATTTGGCTACCTTAAGAGAGTCATAGTTACTCCTGTCAGTTGCTCCCCGTTTTACCACAGTCACATTTTCAATCTTATTCTGGCCAGTTCACCCGAAGCGATACGCCACTTGACGAGGCATTTGGCTACCTTAAGAGAGTCATAGTTACTCCTGTCAGTTGCTCCCCGTTAAACCACAGTCACATCTACGATTTTCCTCTGCCGCTTTCACCAGCCGCGATACGCCATTATTTGTTGAAATTATGACTTTCACAGTACTCCTGCTAGGGGTTCCTCCAGTTTACCAATGTATTTCGCCTGTTGACGAAGCATTTGGCTACCTTAAGAGAGTCATAGTTACTCCTGTCAGTTGCTCCCCGTTAAACCACAGTCACATCTACGATTTTCCTCTGCCGCTTTCACCAGCCGCGATACGCCATTATTTGTTGAAATTATGACTTTCACAGTACTCCTGCTAGGGGTTCCTCCAGTTTACCAATGTATTTCGCCTGTTGACGAAGCATTTGGCTACCTTAAGAGAGTCATAGTTACTCCTGTCAGTTGCTCCCCGTTTTACCACAGTCACATTTTCAATCTTATTCTGGCCAGTTCACCTGATGCGATACGCTGTTATCAGTCAACCTAAAAAATATCACAGTACTCCTGCCGGAAGCTTCTCGAGTTTGCCGAAGTATTTCGCCTGTTGACGAAGCATTTGGATACCTTAAGAGAGTCATAGTTACTCCTTGCTGTTGCTCCCCATTTTACAACAGGCACATCTACAAGCTTACTCTGGCCAATTCTCCTGAAGCGATACGCTAATATCTGTAGACATAAAGACTTTCACAGTACTCCTGCTGGGAGCTTCTCTACTTTGCCGATGTATTTCGCCTATTGACGAGGCATTTGGCTACCTTAAGAGAGTCATAGTTACTCCTGTCAGTTGCTCCCCGTTAAACCACAGTCACATCTACGATTTTCCTCTGCCGCTTTCACCAGACGCGATACGCCATTATTTGTCGAAATTATGACTTTCACAGTACTCCTGCTAGGGGTTCCTCCAGTTTACCAAAGTATTTCGCCTGTTGACGGCCCATTTGGCTACCTTAAGAGAGTCATAGTTACTCCTGTCAGTTGCTCCCCGTTTTACCACAGTCACATTTTCAATCTTATTCTGGCCAGTTCACCTGAAGCGATACGCCATTATCGGTCAACCTAAAGAATTTCACAGTACTCTTGCCGGGAGCTCTCGAGTTTGCCGATGTATTTCGCCTGTTGACGAGGCATTTGGTTACCTTAAGAGAGTCATAGTTACCCCTTGCTGTTGCTCCCCATTTTACAACAGGCACATCTACAAGCTTACTCTGGCCAATTCTCCTGAAGCGATACGCTAATATCTATTGACATAAAGACTTTCACAGTACTCCTGCCGGGAGCTTTTCGACTTTGCCGATGTATTTCGCCTATTGACGAGGCGTTTGGCTACCTTAAGAGAGTCATAGTTACTCCTGCCAGTGTCTCTCCGTTAAACCACAGTCACATCTACCATTTTCCTCTGCCCCTTTCACCAGACGCGATACGCCATTATTTGTCGACATCATGACTTTCAAAGTACTCCTGCTAGGGGCTCCTCCAGTCTACCAATGTATTTCGCCTGTTGACGAGGCATTTGGCTACCTTAAGAGAGTCATACTTACTCCTGTCAGTTGCTCCCCGTTTTACCACAGTCACATTTTCAATCTTATTCTGGCCAGTTCACCCGAGGCGATACGCCACTTGACGAGGCATTTGGCTACCTTAAGAGAGTCATAGTTACTCCTGTCAGTTGCTCCCCGTTAAACCACAGTCACATCTACGATTTTCCTCTGCCGCTTTCACCAGCCGCGATACGCCATTATTTGTTGAAATTATGACTTTCACAGTACTCCTGCTAGGGGTTCCTCCAGTTTACCAATGTATTTCGCCTGTTGACGAAGCATTTGGCTACCTTAAGAGAGTCATAGTTACTCCTGTCAGTTGCTCCCCGTTAAACCACAGTCACATCTACGATTTTCCTCTGCCGCTTTCACCAGCCGCGATACGCCATTATTTGTTGAAATTATGACTTTCACAGTACTCCTGCTAGGGGTTCCTCCAGTTTACCAATGTATTTCGCCTGTTGACGAAGCATTTGGCTACCTTAAGAGAGTCATAGTTACTCCTGTCAGTTGCTCCCCGTTTTACCACAGTCACATTTTCAATCTTATTCTGGCCAGTTCACCTGATGCGATACGCTGTTATCAGTCAACCTAAAAAATATCACAGTACTCCTGCCGGAAGCTTCTCGAGTTTGCCGAAGTATTTCGCCTGTTGACGAAGCATTTGGATACCTTAAGAGAGTCATAGTTACTCCTTGCTGTTGCTCCCCATTTTACAACAGGCACATCTACAAGCTTACTCTGGCCAATTCTCCTGAAGCGATACGCTAATATCTGTAGACATAAAGACTTTCACAGTACTCCTGCTGGGAGCTTCTCTACTTTGCCGATGTATTTCGCCTATTGACGAGGCATTTGGCTACCTTAAGAGAGTCATAGTTACTCCTGTCAGTTGCTCCCCGTTAAACCACAGTCACATCTACGATTTTCCTATTCCGCTTTCACCAGACGCGATACGCCATTATTTGTCGAAATTATGACTTTCACAGTACTCCTGCTAGGGGTTCCTCCAGTTTACCAAAGTATTTCGCCTGTTGACGAACCATTTGGCTACCTTAAGAGAGTCATAGTTACTCCTGTCAGTTGCTCCCCGTTTTACCACAGTCACATTTTCAATCTTATTCTGGCCAGTTCACCTGAAGCGATACGCCATTATCGGTCAACCTAAAGAATTTCGCAGTACTCTTGCCGGGAGCTCTCGAGTTTGCCGATGTATTTCGCGTGTTGACGAGGCATTTGGTTACCTTAAGAGAGTCATAGTTACCCCTTGCTGTTGCTCCCCATTTTACAACAGGCACATCTACAAGCTTACTCTGGCCAATTCTCCTGAAGCGATACGCTAATATCTATTGACATAAAGACTTTCACAGTACTCCTGCCGGGAGCTTTTCGACTTTGCCGATGTATTTCGCCTATTGACGAGGCGTTTGGCTACCTTAAGAGAGTCATAGTTACTCCTGCCAGTGTCTCTCCGTTAAACCACAGTCACATCTACCATTTTCCTCTGCCCCTTTCACCAGACGCGATACGCCATTATTTGTCGACATCATGACTTTCAAAGTACTCCTGCTAGGGGCTCCTCCAGTCTACCAATGTATTTCGCCTGTTGACGAGGCATTTGGCTACCTTAAGAGAGTCATACTTACTCCTGTCAGTTGCTCCCCGTTTTACCACAGTCACATTTTCAATCTTATTCTGGCCAGTTCACCCGAAGCGATACGCCACTTGACGAGGCATTTGGCTACCTTAAGAGAGTCATAGTTACTCCTGTCAGTTGCTCCCCGTTAAACCACAGTCACATCTACGATTTTCCTCTGCCGCTTTCACCAGCCGCGATACGCCATTATTTGTTGAAATTATGACTTTCACAGTACTCCTGCTAGGGGTTCCTCCAGTTTACCAATGTATTTCGCCTGTTGACGAAGCATTTGGCTACCATAAGAGTGTCATAGTTACTCCTGTCAGTTGCTCCCCGTTAAACCACAGTCACATCTACGATTTTCCTCTGCCGCTTTCACCAGCCGCGATACGCCATTATTTGTTGAAATTATGACTTTCACAGTACTCCTGCTAGGGGTTCCTCCAGTTTACCAATGTATTTCGCCTGTTGACGAAGCATTTGGCTACCTTAAGAGAGTCATAGTTACTCCTGTCAGTTGCTCCCCGTTTTACCACAGTCACATTTTCAATCTTATTCTGGCCAGTTCACCTGATGCGATACGCTGTTATCAGTCAACCTAAAAAATATCACAGTACTCCTGCCGGAAGCTTCTCGAGTTTGCCGAAGTATTTCGCCTGTTGACGAAGCATTTGGATACCTTAAGAGAGTCATAGTTACTCCTTGCTGTTGCTCCCAATTTTACAACAGGCACATCTACAAGCTTACTCTGGCCAATTCTCCTGAAGCGATACGCTAATATCTGTAGACATAAAGACGTTCACAGTACTCCTGCTGGGAGCTTCTCTACTTTGCCGATGTATTTCGCCTATTGACGAGGCATTTGGCTACCTTAAGAGAGTCATAGTTACTCCTGTCAGTTGCTCCCCGTTAAACCACAGTCACATCTACGATTTTCCTCTGCCGCTTTCACCAGACGCGATACGCCATTATTTGTCGAAATTATGACTTTCACAGTACTCCTGCTAGGGGTTCCTCCAGTTTACCAAAGTATTTCGCCTGTTGACGGCCCATTTGGCTACCTTAAGAGAGTCATAGTTACTCCTGTCAGTTGCTCCCCGTTTTACCACAGTCACATTTTCAATCTTATTCTGGCCAGTTCACCTGAAGCGATACGCCATTATCGGTCAACCTAAAGAATTTCACAGTACTCTTGCCGGGAGCTCTCGAGTTTGCCGATGTATTTCGCCTGTTGACGAGGCATTTGGTTACCTTAAGAGAGTCATAGTTACCCCTTGCTGTTGCTCCCCATTTTACAACAGGCACATCTACAAGCTTACTCTGGCCAATTCTCCTGAAGCGATACCCTAATATCTATTGACATAAAGACTTTCACAGTACTCCTGCCGGGAGCTTTTCGACTTTGCCGATGTATTTCGCCTATTGACGAGGCGTTTGGCTACCTTAAGAGAGTCATAGTTACTCCTGCCAGTGTCTCTCCGTTAAACCACAGTCACATCTACCATTTTCCTCTGCCCCTTTCACCAGACGCGATACGCCATTATTTGTCGACATCATGACTTTCAAAGTACTCCTGCTAGGGGCTCCTCCAGTCTACCAATGTATTTCGCCTGTTGACGAGGCATTTGGCTACCTTAAGAGAGTCATAGTTACTCCTGTCAGTTGCTCCCCGTTTTACCACAGTCACATTTTCAATCTTATTCTGGCCAGTTCACCCGAAGCGATACGCCACTTGACGAGGCATTTGGCTACCTTAAGAGAGTCATAGTTACTCCTGTCAGTTGCTCCCCGTTAAACCACAGTCACATCTACGATTTTCCTCTGCCGCTTTCACCAGCCGCGATACGCCATTATTTGTTGAAATTATGACTTTCACAGTACTCCTGCTAGGGGTTCCTCCAGTTTACCAATGTATTTCGCCTGTTGACGAAGCATTTGGCTACCATAAGAGTGTCATAGTTACTCCTGTCAGTTGCTCCCCGTTAAACCACAGTCACATCTACGATTTTCCTCTGCCGCTTTCACCAGCCGCGATACGCCATTATTTGTTGAAATTATGACTTTCACAGTACTCCTGCTAGGGGTTCCTCCAGTTTACCAATGTATTTCGCCTGTTGACGAAGCATTTGGCTACCTTAAGAGAGTCATAGTTACTCCTGTCAGTTGCTCCCCGTTTTACCACAGTCACATTTTCAATCTTATTCTGGCCAGTTCACCTGATGCGATACGCTGTTATCAGTCAACCTAAAAAATATCACAGTACTCCTGCCGGAAGCTTCTCGAGTTTGCCGAAGTATTTCGCCTGTTGACGAAGCATTTGGATACCTTAAGAGAGTCATAGTTACTCCTTGCTGTTGCTCCCCATTTTACAACAGGCACATCTACAAGCTTACTCTGGCCAATTCTCCTGAAGCGATACGCTAATATCTGTAGACATAAAGACTTTCACAGTACTCCTGCTGGGAGCTTCTCTACTTTGCCGATGTATTTCGCCTATTGACGAGGCATTTGGCTGCCTTAAGAGAGTCATAGTTACTCCTGTCAGTTGCTCCCCGTTAAACCACAGTCACATCTACGATTTTCCTCTGCCGCTTTCACCAGACGCGATACGCCATTATTTGTCGAAATTATGACTTTCACAGTACTCCTGCTAGGGGTTCCTCCAGTTTACCAAAGTATTTCGCCTGTTGACGGCCCATTTGGCTACCTTAAGAGAGTCATAGTTACTCCTGTCAGTTGCTCCCCTTTTTACCACAGTCACATTTTCAATCTTATTCTGGCCAGTTCACCTGAAGCGATACGCCATTATCGGTCAACCTAAAGAATTTCACAGTACTCTTGCCGGGAGCTCTCGAGTTTGCCGATGTATTTCGCCTGTTGACGAGGCATTTGGTTACCTTAAGAGAGTCATAGTTACCCCTTGCTGTTGCTCCCCATTTTACAACAGGCACATCTACAAGCTTACTCTGGCCAATTCTCCTGAAGCGATACGCTAATATCTATTGACATAAAGACTTTCACAGTACTCCTGCCGGGAGCTTTTCGACTTTGCCGATGTATTTCGCCTATTGACGAGGCGTTTGGCTACCTTAAGAGAGTCATAGTTACTCCTGCCAGTGTCTCTCCGTTAAACCACAGTCACATCTACCATTTTCCTCTGCCCCTTTCACCAGACGCGATACGCCATTATTTGTCGACATCATGACTTTCAAAGTACTCCTGCTAGGGGCTCCTCCAGTCTACCAATGTATTTCGCCTGTTGACGAGGCATTTGGCTACCTTAAGAGAGTCATACTTACTCCTGTCAGTTGCTCCCCGTTTTACCACAGTCACATTTTCAATCTTATTCTGGCCAGTTCACCCGAAGCGATACGCCACTTGACGAGGCATTTGGCTACCTTAAGAGAGTCATAGTTACTCCTGTCAGTTGCTCCCCGTTAAACCACAGTCACATCTACGATTTTCCTCTGCCGCTTTCACCAGCCGCGATACGCCATTATTTGTTGAAATTATGACTTTCACAGTACTCCTGCTAGGGGTTCCTCCAGTTTACCAATGTATTTCGCCTGTTGACGAAGCATTTGGCTACCTTAAGAGAGTCATAGTTACTCCTGTCAGTTGCTCCCCGTTAAACCACAGTCACATCTACGATTTTCCTCTGCCGCTTTCACCAGCCGCGATACGCCATTATTTGTTGAAATTATGACTTTCACAGTACTCCTGCTAGGGGTTCCTCCAGTTTACCAATGTATTTCGCCTGTTGACGAAGCATTTGGCTACCTTAAGAGAGTCATAGTTACTCCTGTCAGTTGCTCCCCGTTTTACCACAGTCACATTTTCAATCTTATTCTGGCCAGTTCACCTGATGCGATACGCTGTTATCAGTCAACCTAAAAAATATCACAGTACTCCTGCCGGAAGCTTCTCGAGTTTGCCGAAGTATTTCGCCTGTTGACGAAGCATTTGGATACCTTAAGAGAGTCATAGTTACTCCTTGCTGTTGCTCCCCATTTTACAACAGGCACATCTACAAGCTTACTCTGGCCAATTCTCCTGAAGCGATACGCTAATATCTGTAGACATAAAGACTTTCACAGTACTCCTGCTGGGAGCTTCTCTACTTTGCCGATGTATTTCGCCTATTGACGAGGCATTTGGCTACCTTAAGAGAGTCATAGTTACTCCTGTCAGTTGCTCCCCGTTAAACCACAGTCACATCTACGATTTTCCTCTGCCGCTTTCACCAGACGCGATACGCCATTATTTGTCGAAATTATGACTTTCACAGTACTCCTGCTAGGGGTTCCTCCAGTTTACCAAAGTATTTCGCCTGTTGACGAACCATTTGGCTACCTTAAGAGAGTCATAGTTACTCCTGTCAGTTGCTCCCCGTTTTACCACAGTCACATTTTCAATCTTATTCTGGCCAGTTCACCTGAAGCGATACGCCATTATCGGTCAACCTAAAGAATTTCGCAGTACTCTTGCCGGGAGCTCTCGAGTTTGCCGATGTATTTCGCCTGTTGACGAGGCATTTGGTTACCTTAAGAGAGTCATAGTTACCCCTTGCTGTTGCTCCCCATTTTACAACAGGCACATCTACAAGCTTACTCTGGCCAATTCTCCTGAAGCGATACGCTAATATCTATTGACATAAAGACTTTCACAGTACTCCTGCCGGGAGCTTTTCGACTTTGCCGATGTATTTCGCCTATTGACGAGGCGTTTGGCTACCTTAAGAGAGTCATAGTTACTCCTGCCAGTGTCTCTCCGTTAAACCACAGTCACATCTACCATTTTCCTCTGCCCCTTTCACCAGACGCGATACGCCATTATTTGTCGACATCATGACTTTCAAAGTACTCCTGCTAGGGGCTCCTCCAGTCTACCAATGTATTTCGCCTGTTGACGAGGCATTTGGCTACCTTAAGAGAGTCATACTTACTCCTGTCAGTTGCTCCCCGTTTTACCACAGTCACATTTTCAATCTTATTCTGGCCAGTTCACCCGAAGCGATACGCCACTTGACGAGTCATTTGGCTACCTTAAGAGAGTCATAGTTACTCCTGTCAGTTGCTCCCCGTTAAACCACAGTCACATCTACGATTTTCCTCTGCCGCTTTCACCAGCCGCGATACGCCATTATTTGTTGAAATTATGACTTTCACAGTACTCCTGCTAGGGGTTCCTCCAGTTTACCAATGTATTTCGCCTGTTGACGAAGCATTTGGCTACCTTAAGAGAGTCATAGTTACTCCTGTCAGTTGCTCCCCGTTAAACCACAGTCACATCTACGATTTTCCTCTGCCGCTTTCACCAGCCGCGATACGCCATTATTTGTTGAAATTATGACTTTCACAGTACTCCTGCTAGGGGTTCCTCCAGTTTACCAATGTATTTCGCCTGTTGACGAAGCATTTGGCTACCTTAAGAGAGTCATAGTTACTCCTGTCAGTTGCTCCCCGTTTTACCACAGTCACATTTTCAATCTTATTCTGGCCAGTTCACCTGATGCGATACGCTGTTATCAGTCAACCTAAAAAATATCACAGTACTCCTGCCGGAAGCTTCTCGAGTTTGCCGAAGTATTTCGCCTGTTGACGAAGCATTTGGATACCTTAAGAGAGTCATAGTTACTCCTTGCTGTTGCTCCCCATTTTACAACAGGCACATCTACAAGCTTACTCTGGCCAATTCTCCTGAAGCGATACGCTAATATCTGTAGACATAAAGACTTTCACAGTACTCCTGCTGGGAGCTTCTCTACTTTGCCGATGTATTTCGCCTATTGACGAGGCATTTGGCTACCTTAAGAGAGTCATAGTTACTCCTGTCAGTTGCTCCCCGTTAAACCACAGTCACATCTACGATTTTCCTCTGCCGCTTTCACCAGACGCGATACGCCATTATTTGTCGAAATTATGACTTTCACAGTACTCCTGCTAGGGGTTCCTCCAGTTTACCAAAGTATTTCGCCTGTTGACGAACCATTTGGCTACCTTAAGAGAGTCATAGTTACTCCTGTCAGTTGCTCCCCGTTTTACCACAGTCACATTTTCAATCTTATTCTGGCCAGTTCACCTGAAGCGATACGCCATTATCGGTCAACCTAAAGAATTTCGCAGTACTCTTGCCGGGAGCTCTCGAGTTTGCCGATGTATTTCGCCTGTTGACGAGGCATTTGGTTACCTTAAGAGAGTCATAGTTACCCCTTGCTGTTGCTCCCCATTTTACAACAGGCACATCTACAAGCTTACTCTGGCCAATTCTCCTGAAGCGATACGCTAATATCTATTGACATAAAGACTTTCACAGTACTCCTGCCGGGAGCTTTTCGACTTTGCCGATGTATTTCGCCTATTGACGAGGCGTTTGGCTACCTTAAGAGAGTCATAGTTACTCCTGCCAGTGTCTCTCCGTTAAACCACAGTCACATCTACCATTTTCCTCTGCCCCTTTCACCAGACGCGATACGCCATTATTTGTCGACATCATGACTTTCAAAGTACTCCTGCTAGGGGCTCCTCCAGTCTACCAATGTATTTCGCCTGTTGACGAGGCATTTGGCTACCTTAAGAGAGTCATACTTACTCCTGTCAGTTGCTCCCCGTTTTACCACAGTCACATTTTCAATCTTATTCTGGCCAGTTCACCCGAAGCGATACGCCACTTGACGAGTCATTTGGCTACCTTAAGAGAGTCATAGTTACTCCTGTCAGTTGCTCCCCGTTAAACCACAGTCACATCTACGATTTTCCTCTGCCGCTTTCACCAGCCGCGATACGCCATTATTTGTTGAAATTATGACTTTCACAGTACTCCTGCTAGGGGTTCCTCCAGTTTACCAATGTATTTCGCCTGTTGACGAAGCATTTGGCTACCTTAAGAGAGTCATAGTTACTCCTGTCAGTTGCTCCCCGTTAAACCACAGTCACATCTACGATTTTCCTCTGCCGCTTTCACCAGCCGCGATACGCCATTATTTGTTGAAATTATGACTTTCACAGTACTCCTGCTAGGGGTTCCTCCAGTTTACCAATGTATTTCGCCTGTTGACGAAGCATTTGGCTACCTTAAGAGAGTCATAGTTACTCCTGTCAGTTGCTCCCCGTTTTACCACAGTCACATTTTCAATCTTATTCTGGCCAGTTCACCTGATGCGATACGCTGTTATCAGTCAACCTAAAAAATATCACAGTACTCCTGCCGGAAGCTTCTCGAGTTTGCCGAAGTATTTCGCCTGTTGACGAAGCATTTGGATACCTTAAGAGAGTCATAGTTACTCCTTGCTGTTGCTCCCCATTTTACAACAGGCACATCTACAAGCTTACTCTGGCCAATTCTCCTGAAGCGATACGCTAATATCTGTAGACATAAAGACTTTCACAGTACTCCTGCTGGGAGCTTCTCTACTTTGCCGATGTATTTCGCCTATTGACGAGGCATTTGGCTACCTTAAGAGAGTCATAGTTACTCCTGTCAGTTGCTCCCCGTTAAACCACAGTCACATCTACGATTTTCCTATTCCGCTTTCACCAGACGCGATACGCCATTATTTGTCGAAATTATGACTTTCACAGTACTCCTGCTAGGGGTTCCTCCAGTTTACCAAAGTATTTCGCCTGTTGACGAACCATTTGGCTACCTTAAGAGAGTCATAGTTACTCCTGTCAGTTGCTCCCCGTTTTACCACAGTCACATTTTCAATCTTATTCTGGCCAGTTCACCTGAAGCGATACGCCATTATCGGTCAACCTAAAGAATTTCGCAGTACTCTTGCCGGGAGCTCTCGAGTTTGCCGATGTATTTCGCCTGTTGACGAGGCATTTGGTTACCTTAAGAGAGTCATAGTTACCCCTTGCTGTTGCTCCCCATTTTACAACAGGCACATCTACAAGCTTACTCTGGCCAATTCTCCTGAAGCGATACGCTAATATCTATTGACATAAAGACTTTCACAGTACTCCTGCCGGGAGCTTTTCGACTTTGCCGATGTATTTCGCCTATTGACGAGGCGTTTGGCTACCTTAAGAGAGTCATAGTTACTCCTGCCAGTGTCTCTCCGTTAAACCACAGTCACATCTACCATTTTCCTCTGCCCCTTTCACCAGACGCGATACGCCATTATTTGTCGACATCATGACTTTCAAAGTACTCCTGCTAGGGGCTCCTCCAGTCTACCAATGTATTTCGCCTGTTGACGAGGCATTTGGCTACCTTAAGAGAGTCATACTTACTCCTGTCAGTTGCTCCCCGTTTTACCACAGTCACATTTTCAATCTTATTCTGGCCAGTTCACCCGAAGCGATACGCCACTTGACGAGGCATTTGGCTACCTTAAGAGAGTCATAGTTACTCCTGTCAGTTGCTCCCCGTTAAACCACAGTCACATCTACGATTTTCCTCTGCCGCTTTCACCAGCCGCGATACGCCATTATTTGTTGAAATTATGACTTTCACAGTACTCCTGCTAGGGGTTCCACCAGTTTACCAATGTATTTCGCCTGTTGACGAAGCATTTGGCTACCATAAGAGTGTCATAGTTACTCCTGTCAGTTGCTCCCCGTTAAACCACAGTCACATCTACGATTTTCCTCTGCCGCTTTCACCAGCCGCGATACGCCATTATTTGTTGAAATTATGACTTTCACAGTCCTCCTGCTAGGGGTTCCTCCAGTTTACCAATGTATTTCGCCTGTTGACGAAGCATTTGGCTACCTTAAGAGAGTCATAGTTACTCCTGTCAGTTGCTCCCCGTTTTACCACAGTCACATTTTCAATCTTATTCTGGCCAGTTCACCTGATGCGATACGCTGTTATCAGTCAACCTAAAAAATATCACAGTACTCCTGCCGGAAGCTTCTCGAGTTTGCCGAAGTATTTCGCCTGTTGACGAAGCATTTGGATACCTTAAGAGAGTCATAGTTACTCCTTGCTGTTGCTCCCAATTTTACAACAGGCACATCTACAAGCTTACTCTGGCCAATTCTCCTGAAGCGATACGCTAATATCTGTAGACATAAAGACGTTCACAGTACTCCTGCTGGGAGCTTCTCTACTTTGCCGATGTATTTCGCCTATTGACGAGGCATTTGGCTACCTTAAGAGAGTCATAGTTACTCCTGTCAGTTGCTCCCCGTTAAACCACAGTCACATCTACGATTTTCCTCTGCCGCTTTCACCAGACGCGATACGCCGTTATTTGTCGAAATTATGACTTTCACAGTACTCCTGCTAGGGGTTCCTCCAGTTTACCAAAGTATTTCGCCTGTTGACGAACCATTTGGCTACCTTAAGAGAGTCATAGTTACTCCTGTCAGTTGCTCCCCGTTTTACCACAGTCACATTTTCAATCTTATTCTGGCCAGTTCACCTGAAGCGATACGCCATTATCGGTCAACCTAAAGAATTTCACAGTACTCTTGCCGGGAGCTCTCGAGTTTGCCGATGTATTTCGCCTGTTGACGAGGCATTTGGTTACCTTAAGAGAGTCATAGTTACCCCTTGCTGTTGCTCCCCATTTTACAACAGGCACATCTACAAGCTTACTCTGGCCAATTCTCCTGAAGCGATACGCTAATATCTATTGTTATAAAGACTTTCACAGTACTCCTGCCGGGAGCTTTTCGACTTTGCCGATGTATTTCGCCTATTGACGAGGCGTTTGGCTACCTTAAGAGAGTCATAGTTACTCCTGCCAGTGTCTCTCCGTTAAACCACAGTCACATCTACCATTTTCCTCTGCCCCTTTCACCAGACGCGATACGCCATTATTTGTCGACATCATGACTTTCAAAGTACTCCTGCTAGGGGCTCCTCCAGTCTACCAATGTATTTCGCCTGTTGACGAGGCATTTGGCTACCTTAAGAGAGTCATACTTACTCCTGTCAGTTGCTCCCCGTTTTACCACAGTCACATTTTCAATCTTATTCTGGCCAGTTCACCTGAAGCGATACGCCATTATCGGTCAACCTAAAGAATTTCACAGTACTCTTGCCGGGAGCTCTCGAGTTTGCCGATGTATTTCGCCTGTTGACGAGGCATTTGGTTACCTTAAGAGAGTCATAGTTACCCCTTGCTGTTGCTCCCCATTTTACAACAGGCACATCTACAAGCTTACTCTGGCCAATTCTCCTGAAGCGATACGCTAATATCTATTGACATAAAGACTTTCACAGTACTCCTGCCGGGAGCTTTTCGACTTTGCCGATGTATTTCGCCTATTGACGAGGCGTTTGTCTACCTTAAGAGAGTCATAGTTACTCCTACCAGTGTCTCTCCGTTAAACCACAGTCACATCTACCATTTTCCTCTGCCCCTTTCACCAGACGCGATACGCCATTATTTGTTGAAATTATGACTTTCACAGTACTCCTGCTAGGGGTTCCTCCAGTTTACCAATGTATTTCGCCTGTTGACGAAGCATTTGGCTACCTTAAGAGAGTCATAGTTACTCCTGTCAGTTGCTCCCCGTTAAACCACAGTCACATCTACGATTTTCCTCTGCCGCTTTCACCAGCCGCGATACGCCATTATTTGTTGAAATTATGACTTTCACAGTACTCCTGCTAGGGGTTCCTCCAGTTTACCAATGTATTTCGCCTGTTGACGAAGCATTTGGCTACCTTAAGAGAGTCATAGTTACTCCTGTCAGTTGCTCCCCGTTTTACCACAGTCACATTTTCAATCTTATTCTGGCCAGTTCACCTGATGCGATACGCTGTTATCAGTCAACCTAAAAAATATCACAGTACTCCTGCCGGAAGCTTCTCGAGTTTGCCGAAGTATTTCGCCTGTTGACGAAGCATTTGGATACCTTAAGAGAGTCATAGTTACTCCTTGCTGTTGCTCCCCATTTTACAACAGGCACATCTACAAGCTTACTCTGGCCAATTCTCCTGAAGCGATACGCTAATATCTGTAGACATAAAGACTTTCACAGTACTCCTGCTGGGAGCTTCTCTACTTTGCCGATGTATTTCGCCTATTGACGAGGCATTTGGCTACCTTAAGAGAGTCATAGTTACTCCTGTCAGTTGCTCCCCGTTAAACCACAGTCACATCTACGATTTTCCTATTCCGCTTTCACCAGACGCGATACGCCATTATTTGTCGAAATTATGACTTTCACAGTACTCCTGCTAGGGGTTCCTCCAGTTTACCAAAGTATTTCGCCTGTTGACGAACCATTTGGCTACCTTAAGAGAGTCATAGTTACTCCTGTCAGTTGCTCCCCGTTTTACCACAGTCACATTTTCAATCTTATTCTGGCCAGTTCACCTGAAGCGATACGCCATTATCGGTCAACCTAAAGAATTTCGCAGTACTCTTGCCGGGAGCTCTCGAGTTTGCCGATGTATTTCGCCTGTTGACGAGGCATTTGGTTACCTTAAGAGAGTCATAGTTACCCCTTGCTGTTGCTCCCCATTTTACAACAGGCACATCTACAAGCTTACTCTGGCCAATTCTCCTGAAGCGATACGCTAATATCTATTGACATAAAGACTTTCACAGTACTCCTGCCGGGAGCTTTTCGACTTTGCCGATGTATTTCGCCTATTGACGAGGCGTTTGGCTACCTTAAGAGAGTCATAGTTACTCCTGCCAGTGTCTCTCCGTTAAACCACAGTCACATCTACCATTTTCCTCTGCCCCTTTCACCAGACGCGATACGCCATTATTTGTCGACATCATGACTTTCAAAGTACTCCTGCTAGGGGCTCCTCCAGTCTACCAATGTATTTCGCCTGTTGACGAGGCATTTGGCTACCTTAAGAGAGTCATACTTACTCCTGTCAGTTGCTCCCCGTTTTACCACAGTCACATTTTCAATCTTATTCTGGCCAGTTCACCCGAAGCGATACGCCACTTGACGAGGCATTTGGCTACCTTAAGAGAGTCATAGTTACTCCTGTCAGTTGCTCCCCGTTAAACCACAGTCACATCTACGATTTTCCTCTGCCGCTTTCACCAGCCGCGATACGCCATTATTTGTTGAAATTATGACTTTCACAGTACTCCTGCTAGGGGTTCCACCAGTTTACCAATGTATTTCGCCTGTTGACGAAGCATTTGGCTACCATAAGAGTGTCATAGTTACTCCTGTCAGTTGCTCCCCGTTAAACCACAGTCACATCTACGATTTTCCTCTGCCGCTTTCACCAGCCGCGATACGCCATTATTTGTTGAAATTATGACTTTCACAGTCCTCCTGCTAGGGGTTCCTCCAGTTTACCAATGTATTTCGCCTGTTGACGAAGCATTTGGCTACCTTAAGAGAGTCATAGTTACTCCTGTCAGTTGCTCCCCGTTTTACCACAGTCACATTTTCAATCTTATTCTGGCCAGTTCACCTGATGCGATACGCTGTTATCAGTCAACCTAAAAAATATCACAGTACTCCTGCCGGAAGCTTCTCGAGTTTGCCGAAGTATTTCGCCTGTTGACGAAGCATTTGGATACCTTAAGAGAGTCATAGTTACTCCTTGCTGTTGCTCCCAATTTTACAACAGGCACATCTACAAGCTTACTCTGGCCAATTCTCCTGAAGCGATACGCTAATATCTGTAGACATAAAGACGTTCACAGTACTCCTGCTGGGAGCTTCTCTACTTTGCCGATGTATTTCGCCTATTGACGAGGCATTTGGCTACCTTAAGAGAGTCATAGTTACTCCTGTCAGTTGCTCCCCGTTAAACCACAGTCACATCTACGATTTTCCTCTGCCGCTTTCACCAGACGCGATACGCCGTTATTTGTCGAAATTATGACTTTCACAGTACTCCTGCTAGGGGTTCCTCCAGTTTACCAAAGTATTTCGCCTGTTGACGAACCATTTGGCTACCTTAAGAGAGTCATAGTTACTCCTGTCAGTTGCTCCCCGTTTTACCACAGTCACATTTTCAATCTTATTCTGGCCAGTTCACCTGAAGCGATACGCCATTATCGGTCAACCTAAAGAATTTCACAGTACTCTTGCCGGGAGCTCTCGAGTTTGCCGATGTATTTCGCCTGTTGACGAGGCATTTGGTTACCTTAAGAGAGTCATAGTTACCCCTTGCTGTTGCTCCCCATTTTACAACAGGCACATCTACAAGCTTACTCTGGCCAATTCTCCTGAAGCGATACGCTAATATCTATTGTTATAAAGACTTTCACAGTACTCCTGCCGGGAGCTTTTCGACTTTGCCGATGTATTTCGCCTATTGACGAGGCGTTTGGCTACCTTAAGAGAGTCATAGTTACTCCTGCCAGTGTCTCTCCGTTAAACCACAGTCACATCTACCATTTTCCTCTGCCCCTTTCACCAGACGCGATACGCCATTATTTGTCGACATCATGACTTTCAAAGTACTCCTGCTAGGGGCTCCTCCAGTCTACCAATGTATTTCGCCTGTTGACGAGGCATTTGGCTACCTTAAGAGAGTCATACTTACTCCTGTCAGTTGCTCCCCGTTTTACCACAGTCACATTTTCAATCTTATTCTGGCCAGTTCACCTGAAGCGATACGCCATTATCGGTCAACCTAAAGAATTTCACAGTACTCTTGCCGGGAGCTCTCGAGTTTGCCGATGTATTTCGCCTGTTGACGAGGCATTTGGTTACCTTAAGAGAGTCATAGTTACCCCTTGCTGTTGCTCCCCATTTTACAACAGGCACATCTACAAGCTTACTCTGGCCAATTCTCCTGAAGCGATACGCTAATATCTATTGACATAAAGACTTTCACAGTACTCCTGCCGGGAGCTTTTCGACTTTGCCGATGTATTTCGCCTATTGACGAGGCGTTTGTCTACCTTAAGAGAGTCATAGTTACTCCTACCAGTGTCTCTCCGTTAAACCACAGTCACATCTACCATTTTCCTCTGCCCCTTTCACCAGACGCGATACGCCATTATTTGTTGAAATTATGACTTTCACAGTACTCCTGCTAGGGGTTCCTCCAGTTTACCAATGTATTTCGCCTGTTGACGAAGCATTTGGCTACCTTAAGAGAGTCATAGTTACTCCTGTCAGTTGCTCCCCGTTAAACCACAGTCACATCTACGATTTTCCTCTGCCGCTTTCACCAGCCGCGATACGCCATTATTTGTTGAAATTATGACTTTCACAGTACTCCTGCTAGGGGTTCCTCCAGTTTACCAATGTATTTCGCCTGTTGACGAAGCATTTGGCTACCTTAAGAGAGTCATAGTTACTCCTGTCAGTTGCTCCCCGTTTTACCACAGTCACATTTTCAATCTTATTCTGGCCAGTTCACCTGATGCGATACGCTGTTATCAGTCAACCTAAAAAATATCACAGTACTCCTGCCGGAAGCTTCTCGAGTTTGCCGAAGTATTTCGCCTGTTGACGAAGCATTTGGATACCTTAAGAGAGTCATAGTTACTCCTTGCTGTTGCTCCCCATTTTACAACAGGCACATCTACAAGCTTACTCTGGCCAATTCTCCTGAAGCGATACGCTAATATCTGTAGACATAAAGACTTTCACAGTACTCCTGCTGGGAGCTTCTCTACTTTGCCGATGTATTTCGCCTATTGACGAGGCATTTGGCTACCTTAAGAGAGTCATAGTTACTCCTGTCAGTTGCTCCCCGTTAAACCACAGTCACATCTACGATTTTCCTCTGCCGCTTTCACCAGACGCGATACGCCATTATTTGTCGAAATTATGACTTTCACAGTACTCCTGCTAGGGGTTCCTCCAGTTTACCAAAGTATTTCGCCTGTTGACGAACCATTTGGCTACCTTAAGAGAGTCATAGTTACTCCTGTCAGTTGCTCCCCGTTTTACCACAGTCACATTTTCAATCTTATTCTGGCCAGTTCACCTGAAGCGATACGCCATTATCGGTCAACCTAAAGAATTTCGCAGTACTCTTGCCGGGAGCTCTCGAGTTTGCCGATGTATTTCGCCTGTTGACGAGGCATTTGGTTACCTTAAGAGAGTCATAGTTACCCCTTGCTGTTGCTCCCCATTTTACAACAGGCACATCTACAAGCTTACTCTGGCCAATTCTCCTGAAGCGATACGCTAATATCTATTGACATAAAGACTTTCACAGTACTCCTGCCGGGAGCTTTTCGACTTTGCCGATGTATTTCGCCTATTGACGAGGCGTTTGGCTACCTTAAGAGAGTCATAGTTACTCCTGCCAGTGTCTCTCCGTTAAACCACAGTCACATCTACCATTTTCCTCTGCCCCTTTCACCAGACGCGATACGCCATTATTTGTCGACATCATGACTTTCAAAGTACTCCTGCTAGGGGCTCCTCCAGTCTACCAATGTATTTCGCCTGTTGACGAGGCATTTGGCTACCTTAAGAGAGTCATACTTACTCCTGTCAGTTGCTCCCCGTTTTACCACAGTCACATTTTCAATCTTATTCTGGCCAGTTCACCCGAAGCGATACGCCACTTGACGAGTCATTTGGCTACCTTAAGAGAGTCATAGTTACTCCTGTCAGTTGCTCCCCGTTAAACCACAGTCACATCTACGATTTTCCTCTGCCGCTTTCACCAGCCGCGATACGCCATTATTTGTTGAAATTATGACTTTCACAGTACTCCTGCTAGGGGTTCCTCCAGTTTACCAATGTATTTCGCCTGTTGACGAAGCATTTGGCTACCTTAAGAGAGTCATAGTTACTCCTGTCAGTTGCTCCCCGTTAAACCACAGTCACATCTACGATTTTCCTCTGCCGCTTTCACCAGCCGCGATACGCCATTATTTGTTGAAATTATGACTTTCACAGTACTCCTGCTAGGGGTTCCTCCAGTTTACCAATGTATTTCGCCTGTTGACGAAGCATTTGGCTACCTTAAGAGAGTCATAGTTACTCCTGTCAGTTGCTCCCCGTTTTACCACAGTCACATTTTCAATCTTATTCTGGCCAGTTCACCTGATGCGATACGCTGTTATCAGTCAACCTAAAAAATATCACAGTACTCCTGCCGGAAGCTTCTCGAGTTTGCCGAAGTATTTCGCCTGTTGACGAAGCATTTGGATACCTTAAGAGAGTCATAGTTACTCCTTGCTGTTGCTCCCAATTTTACAACAGGCACATCTACAAGCTTACTCTGGCCAATTCTCCTGAAGCGATACGCTAATATCTGTAGACATAAAGACGTTCACAGTACTCCTGCTGGGAGCTTCTCTACTTTGCCGATGTATTTCGCCTATTGACGAGGCATTTGGCTACCTTAAGAGAGTCATAGTTACTCCTGTCAGTTGCTCCCCGTTAAACCACAGTCACATCTACGATTTTCCTCTGCCGCTTTCACCAGACGCGATACGCCATTATTTGTCGAAATTATGACTTTCACAGTACTCCTGCTAGGGGTTCCTCCAGTTTACCAAAGTATTTCGCCTGTTGACGAACCATTTGGCTACCTTAAGAGAGTCATAGTTACTCCTGTCAGTTGCTCCCCGTTTTACCACAGTCACATTTTCAATCTTATTCTGGCCAGTTCACCTGAAGCGATACGCCATTATCGGTCAACCTAAAGAATTTCACAGTACTCTTGCCGGGAGCTCTCGAGTTTGCCGATGTATTTCGCCTGTTGACGAGGCATTTGGTTACCTTAAGAGAGTCATAGTTACCCCTTGCTGTTGCTCCCCATTTTACAACAGGCACATCTACAAGCTTACTCTGGCCAATTCTCCTGAAGCGATACGCTAATATCTATTGTTATAAAGACTTTCACAGTACTCCTGCCGGGAGCTTTTCGACTTTGCCGATGTATTTCGCCTATTGACGAGGCGTTTGGCTACCTTAAGAGAGTCATAGTTACTCCTGCCAGTGTCTCTCCGTTAAACCACAGTCACATCTACCATTTTCCTCTGCCCCTTTCACCAGACGCGATACGCCATTATTTGTCGACATCATGACTTTCAAAGTACTCCTGCTAGGGGCTCCTCCAGTCTACCAATGTATTTCGCCTGTTGACGAGGCATTTGGCTACCTTAAGAGAGTCATACTTACTCCTGTCAGTTGCTCCCCGTTTTACCACAGTCACATTTTCAATCTTATTCTGGCCAGTTCACCTGAAGCGATACGCCATTATCGGTCAACCTAAAGAATTTCACAGTACTCTTGCCGGGAGCTCTCGAGTTTGCCGATGTATTTCGCCTGTTGACGAGGCATTTGGTTACCTTAAGAGAGTCATAGTTACCCCTTGCTGTTGCTCCCCATTTTACAACAGGCACATCTACAAGCTTACTCTGGCCAATTCTCCTGAAGCGATACGCTAATATCTATTGACATAAAGACTTTCACAGTACTCCTGCCGGGAGCTTTTCGACTTTGCCGATGTATTTCGCCTATTGACGAGGCGTTTGTCTACCTTAAGAGAGTCATAGTTACTCCTACCAGTGTCTCTCCGTTAAACCACAGTCACATCTACCATTTTCCTCTGCCCCTTTCACCAGACGCGATACGCCATTATTTGTTGAAATTATGACTTTCACAGTACTCCTGCTAGGGGTTCCTCCAGTTTACCAATGTATTTCGCCTGTTGACGAAGCATTTGGCTACCTTAAGAGAGTCATACTTACTCCTGTCAGTTGCTCCCCGTTTTACCACAGTCTCATTTTCAATCTTATTCTGGCCAGTTCACCCGAAGCGATACGCCACTTGACGAGGCATTTGGCTACCTTAAGAGAGTCATAGTTACTCCTGTCAGTTGCTCCCCGTTAAACCACAGTCACATCTACGATTTTCCTCTGCCGCTTTCACCAGCCGCGATACGCCATTATTTGTTGAAATTATGACTTTCACAGTACTCCTGCTAGGGGTTCCTCCAGTTTACCAATGTATTTCGCCTGTTGACGAAGCATTTGGCTACCTTAAGAGAGTCATAGTTACTCCTGTCAGTTGCTCCCCGTTAAACCACAGTCACATCTACGATTTTCCTCTGCCGCTTTCACCAGCCGCGATACGCCATTATTTGTTGAAATTATGACTTTCACAGTACTCCTGCTAGGGGTTCCTCCAGTTTACCAATGTATTTCGCCTGTTGACGAAGCATTTGGCTACCTTAAGAGAGTCATAGTTACTCCTGTCAGTTGCTCCCCGTTTTACCACAGTCACATTTTCAATCTTATTCTGGCCAGTTCACCTGATGCGATACGCTGTTATCAGTCAACCTAAAAAATATCACAGTACTCCTGCCGGAAGCTTCTCGAGTTTGCCGAAGTATTTCGCCTGTTGACGAAGCATTTGGATACCTTAAGAGAGTCATAGTTACTCCTTGCTGTTGCTCCCCATTTTACAACAGGCACATCTACAAGCTTACTCTGGCCAATTCTCCTGAAGCGATACGCTAATATCTGTAGACATAAAGACTTTCACAGTACTCCTGCTGGGAGCGTCTCTACTTTGCCGATGTATTTCGCCTATTGACGAGGCATTTGGCTACCTTAAGAGAGTCATAGTTACTCCTGTCAGTTGCTCCCCGTTAAACCACAGTCACATCTACGATTTTCCTATTCCGCTTTCACCAGACGCGATACGCCATTATTTGTCGAAATTATGACTTTCACAGTACTCCTGCTAGGGGTTCCTCCAGTTTACCAAAGTATTTCGCCTGTTGACGAACCATTTGGCTACCTTAAGAGAGTCATAGTTACTCCTGTCAGTTGCTCCCCGTTTTACCACAGTCACATTTTCAATCTTATTCTGGCCAGTTCACCTGAAGCGATACGCCATTATCGGTCAACCTAAAGAATTTCACAGTACTCTTGCCGGGAGCTCTCGAGTTTGCCGATGTATTTCGCCTGTTGACGAGGCATTTGGTTACCTTAAGAGAGTCATAGTTACCCCTTGCTGTTGCTCCCCATTTTACAACAGGCACATCTACAAGCTTACTCCGGCCAATTCTCCTGAAGCGATACGCTAATATCTATTGACATAAAGACTTTCACAGTACTCCTGCCGGGAGCTTTTCGACTTTGCCGATGTATTTCGCCTATTGACGAGGCGTTTGGCTACCTTAAGAGAGTCATAGTTACTCCTACCAGTGTCTCTCCGTTAAACCACAGTCACATCTACCATTTTCCTCTGCCCCTTTCACCAGACGCGATACGCCATTATTTGTTGAAATTATGACTTTCACAGTACTCCTGCTAGGGGTTCCTCCAGTTTACCAATGTATTTCGCCTGTTGACGAAGCATTTGGCTACCTTAAGAGAGTCATACTTACTCCTGTCAGTTGCTCCCCGTTTTACCACAGTCACATTTTCAATCTTATTCTGGCCAGTTCACCCGAAGCGATACGCCACTTGACGAGGCATTTGGCTACCTTACGAGAGTCATAGTTACTCCTGTCAGTTGCTCCCCGTTAAACCACAGTCACATCTACGATTTTCCTCTGCCGCTTTCACCAGCCGCGATACGCCATTATTTGTTGAAATTATGACTTTCACAGTACTCCTGCTAGGGGTTCCTCCAGTTTACCAATGTATTTCGCCTGTTGACGAAGCATTTGGCTACCTTAAGAGAGTCATAGTTACTCCTGTCAGTTGCTCCCCGTTAAACCACAGTCACATCTACGATTTTCCTCTGCCGCTTTCACCAGCCGCGATACGCCATTATTTGTTGAAATTATGACTTTCACAGTACTCCTGCTAGGGGTTCCTCCAGTTTACCAATGTATTTCGCCTGTTGACGAAGCATTTGGCTACCTTAAGAGAGTCATAGTTACTCCTGTCAGTTGCTCCCCGTTTTACCACAGTCACATTTTCAATCTTATTCTGGCCAGTTCACCTGATGCGATACGCTGTTATCAGTCAACCTAAAAAATATCACAGTACTCCTGCCGGAAGCTTCTCGAGTTTGCCGAAGTATTTCGCCTGTTGACGAAGCATTTGGATACCTTAAGAGAGTCATAGTTACTCCTTGCTGTTGCTCCCCATTTTACAACAGGCACATCTACAAGCTTACTCTGGCCAATTCTCCTGAAGCGATACGCTAATATCTGTAGACATAAAGACTTTCACAGTACTCCTGCTGGGAGCGTCTCTACTTTGCCGATGTATTTCGCCTATTGACGAGGCATTTGGCTACCTTAAGAGAGTCATAGTTACTCCTGTCAGTTGCTCCCCGTTAAACCACAGTCACATCTACGATTTTCCTATTCCGCTTTCACCAGACGCGATACGCCATTATTTGTCGAAATTATGACTTTCACAGTACTCCTGCTAGGGGTTCCTCCAGTTTACCAAAGTATTTCGCCTGTTGACGAACCATTTGGCTACCTTAAGAGAGTCATAGTTACTCCTGTCAGTTGCTCCCCGTTTTACCACAGTCACATTTTCAATCTTATTCTGGCCAGTTCACCTGAAGCGATACGCCATTATCGGTCAACCTAAAGAATTTCACAGTACTCTTGCCGGGAGCTCTCGAGTTTGCCGATGTATTTCGCCTGTTGACGAGGCATTTGGTTACCTTAAGAGAGTCATAGTTACCCCTTGCTGTTGCTCCCCATTTTACAACAGGCACATCTACAAGCTTACTCTGGCCAATTCTCCTGAAGCGATACGCTAATATCTATTGACATAAAGACTTTCACAGTACTCCTGCCGGGAGCTTTTCGACTTTGCCGATGTATTTCGCCTATTGACGAGGCGTTTGGCTACCTTAAGAGAGTCATAGTTACTCCTGCCAGTGTCTCTCCGTTAAACAACAGTCACATCTACCATTTTCCTCTGCCCCTTTCACCAGACGCGATACGCCATTATTTGTCGACATCATGACTTTCAAAGTACTCCTGCTAGGGGCTCCTCCAGTCTACCAATGTATTTCGCCTGTTGACGAGGCATTTGGCTACCTTAAGAGAGTCATACTTACTCCTGTCAGTTGCTCCCCGTTTTACCACAGTCACATTTTCAATCTTATTCTGGCCAGTTCACCCGAAGCGATACGCCACTTGACGAGGCATTTGGCTACCTTAAGAGAGTCATAGTTACTCCTGTCAGTTGCTCCCCGTTAAACCACAGTCACATCTACGATTTTCCTCTGCCGCTTTCACCAGCCGCGATACGCCATTATTTGTTGAAATTATGACTTTCACAGTACTCCTGCTAGGGGTTCCTCCAGTTTACCAATGTATTTCGCCTGTTGACGAAGCATTTGGCTACCTTAAGAGAGTCATAGTTACTCCTGTCAGTTGCTCCCCGTTAAACCACAGTCACATCTACGATTTTCCTCTGCCGCTTTCACCAGCCGCGATACGCCATTATTTGTTGAAATTATGACTTTCACAGTACTCCTGCTAGGGGTTCCTCCAGTTTACCAATGTATTTCGCCTGTTGACGAAGCATTTGGCTACCTTAAGAGAGTCATAGTTACTCCTGTCAGTTGCTCCCCGTTTTACCACAGTCACATTTTCAATCTTATTCTGGCCAGTTCACCTGATGCGATACGCTGTTATCAGTCAACCTAAAAAATATCACAGTACTCCTGCCGGAAGCTTCTCGAGTTTGCCGAAGTATTTCGCCTGTTGACGAAGCATTTGGATACCTTAAGAGAGTCATAGTTACTCCTTGCTGTTGCTCCCCATTTTACAACAGGCACATCTACAAGCTTACTCTGGCCAATTCTCCTGAAGCGATACGCTAATATCTGTAGACATAAAGACTTTCACAGTACTCCTGCTGGGAGCGTCTCTACTTTGCCGATGTATTTCGCCTATTGACGAGGCATTTGGCTACCTTAAGAGAGTCATAGTTACTCCTGTCAGTTGCTCCCCGTTAAACCACAGTCACATCTACGATTTTCCTATTCCGCTTTCACCAGACGCGATACGCCATTATTTGTCGAAATTATGACTTTCACAGTACTCCTGCTAGGGGTTCCTCCAGTTTACCAAAGTATTTCGCCTGTTGACGAACCATTTGGCTACCTTAAGAGAGTCATAGTTACTCCTGTCAGTTGCTCCCCGTTTTACCACAGTCACATTTTCAATCTTATTCTGGCCAGTTCACCTGAAGCGATACGCCATTATCGGTCAACCTAAAGAATTTCACAGTACTCTTGCCGGGAGCTCTCGAGTTTGCCGATGTATTTCGCCTGTTGACGAGGCATTTGGTTACCTTAAGAGAGTCATAGTTACCCCTTGCTGTTGCTCCCCATTTTACAACAGGCACATCTACAAGCTTACTCTGGCCAATTCTCCTGAAGCGATACGCTAATATCTATTGACATAAAGACTTTCACAGTACTCCTGCCGGGAGCTTTTCGACTTTGCCGATGTATTTCGCCTATTGACGAGGCGTTTGGCTACCTTAAGAGAGTCATAGTTACTCCTGCCAGTGTCTCTCCGTTAAACCACAGTCACATCTACCATTTTCCTCTGCCCCTTTCACCAGACGCGATACGCCATTATTTGTCGACATCATGACTTTCAAAGTACTCCTGCTAGGGGCTCCTCCAGTCTACCAATGTATTTCGCCTGTTGACGAGGCATTTGGCTACCTTAAGAGAGTCATACTTACTCCTGTCAGTTGCTCCCCGTTTTACCACAGTCACATTTTCAATCTTATTCTGGCCAGTTCACCCGAAGCGATACGCCACTTGACGAGGCATTTGGCTACCTTAAGAGAGTCATAGTTACTCCTGTCAGTTGCTCCCCGTTAAACCACAGTCACATCTACGATTTTCCTCTGCCGCTTTCACCAGCCGCGATACGCCATTATTTGTTGAAATTATGACTTTCACAGTACTCCTGCTAGGGGTTCCTCCAGTTTACCAATGTATTTCGCCTGTTGACGAAGCATTTGGCTACCATAAGAGTGTCATAGTTACTCCTGTCAGTTGCTCCCCGTTAAACCACAGTCACATCTACGATTTTCCTCTGCCGCTTTCACCAGCCGCGATACGCCATTATTTGTTGAAATTATGACTTTCACAGTACTCCTGCTAGGGGTTCCTCCAGTTTACCAATGTATTTCGCCTGTTGACGAAGCATTTGGCTACCTTAAGAGAGTCATAGTTACTCCTGTCAGTTGCTCCCCGTTTTACCACAGTCACATTTTCAATCTTATTCTGGCCAGTTCACCTGATGCGATACGCTGTTATCAGTCAACCTAAAAAATATCACAGTACTCCTGCCGGAAGCTTCTCGAGTTTGCCGAAGTATTTCGCCTGTTGACGAAGCATTTGGATACCTTAAGAGAGTCATAGTTACTCCTTGCTGTTGCTCCCAATTTTACAACAGGCACATCTACAAGCTTACTCTGGCCAATTCTCCTGAAGCGATACGCTAATATCTGTAGACATAAAGACTTTCACAGTACTCCTGCTGGGAGCTTCTCTACTTTGCCGATGTATTTCGCCTATTGACGAGGCATTTGGCTACCTTAAGAGAGTCATAGTTACTCCTGTCAGTTGCTCCCCGTTAAACCACAGTCACATCTACGATTTTCCTCTGCCGCTTTCACCAGACGCGATACGCCATTATTTGTCGAAATTATGACTTTCACAGTACTCCTGCTAGGGGTTCCTCCAGTTTACCAAAGTATTTCGCCTGTTGACGAACCATTTGGCTACCTTAAGAGAGTCATTGTTACTCCTGTCAGTTGCTCCCCGTTTTACCACAGTCACATTTTCAATCTTATTCTGGCCAGTTCACCTGAAGCGATACGCCATTATCGGTCAACCTAAAGAATTTCACAGTACTCTTGCCGGGAGCTCTCGAGTTTGCCGATGTATTTCGCCTGTTGACGAGGCATTTGGTTACCTTAAGAGAGTCATAGTTACCCCTTGCTGTTGCTCCCCATTTTACAACAGGCACATCTACAAGCTTACTCTGGCCAATTCTCCTGAAGCGATACGCTAATATCTATTGACATAAAGACTTTCACAGTACTCCTGCCGGGAGCTTTTCGACTTTGCCGATGTATTTCGCCTATTGACGAGGCGTTTGGCTACCTTAAGAGAGTCATAGTTACTCCTACCAGTGTCTCTCCGTTAAACCACAGTCACATCTACCATTTTCCTCTGCCCCTTTCACCAGACGCGATACGCCATTATTTGTCGACATCATGACTTTCAAAGTACTCCTGCTTGGGGCTCCTCCAGTCTACCAATGTATTTCGCCTGTTGACGAGGCATTTGGCTACCTTAAGAGAGTCATACTTACTCCTGTCAGTTGCTCCCCGTTTTACCACAGTCACATTTTCAATCTTATTCTGGCCAGTTCACCTGAAGCGATACGCCATTATCGGTCAACCTAAAGAATTTCACAGTACTCTTGCCGGGAGCTCTCGAGTTTGCCGATGTATTTCGCCTGTTGACGAGGCATTTGGTTACCTTAAGAGAGTCATAGTTACCCCTTGCTGTTGCTCCCCATTTTACAACAGGCTCATCTACAAGCTTACTCTGGCCAATTCTCCTGAAGCGATACGCTAATATCTATTGACATAAAGACTTTCACAGTACTCCTGCCGGGAGCTTTTCGACTTTGCCGATGTATTTCGCCTATTGACGAGGCGTTTGGCTACCTTAAGAGAGTCATAGTTACTCCTACCAGTGTCTCTCCGTTAAACCACAGTCACATCTACCATTTTCCTCTGCCCCTTTCACCAGACGCGATACGCCATTATTTGTCGACATCATGACTTTCAAAGTACTCCTGCTAGGGGCTCCTCCAGTCTACCAATGTATTTCGCCTGTTGCCGAGGCATTTGGCTACCTTAAGAGAGTCATACTTACTCCTGTCAGTTGCTCCCCGTTTTACCACAGTCACATTTTCAATCTTATTCTGGCCAGTTCACCCGAAGCGATACGCCACTTGACGAGGCATTTGGCTACCTTAAGAGAGTCATAGTTACTCCTGTCAGTTGCTCCCCGTTAAACCACAGTCACATCTACGATTTTCCTCTGCCGCTTTCACCAGCCGCGATACGCCATTATTTGTTGAAATTATGACTTTCACAGTACTCCTGCTAGGGGTTCCTCCAGTTTACCAATGTATTTCGCCTGTTGACGAAGCATTTGGCTACCATAAGAGTGTCATAGTTACTCCTGTCAGTTGCTCCCCGTTAAACCACAGTCACATCTACGATTTTCCTCTGCCGCTTTCACCAGCCGCGATACGCCATTATTTGTTGAAATTATGACTTTCACAGTACTCCTGCTAGGGGTTCCTCCAGTTTACCAATGTATTTCGCCTGTTGACGAAGCATTTGGCTACCTTAAGAGAGTCATAGTTACTCCTGTCAGTTGCTCCCCGTTTTACCACAGTCACATTTTCAATCTTATTCTGGCCAGTTCACCTGATGCGATACGCTGTTATCAGTCAACCTAAAAAATATCACAGTACTCCTGCCGGAAGCTTCTCGAGTTTGCCGAAGTATTTCGCCTGTTGACGAAGCATTTGGATACCTTAAGAGAGTCATGGTTACTCCTTGCTGTTGCTCCCAATTTTACAACAGGCACATCTACAAGCTTACTCTGGCCAATTCTCCTGAAGCGATACGCTAATATCTGTAGACATAAAGACTTTCACAGTACTCCTGCTGGGAGCTTCTCTACTTTGCCGATGTATTTCGCCTATTGACGAGGCATTTGGCTACCTTAAGAGAGTCATAGTTACTCCTGTCAGTTGCTCCCCGTTAAACCACAGTCACATCTACGATTTTCCTCTGCCGCTTTCACCAGACGCGATACGCCATTATTTGTCGAAATTATGACTTTCACAGTACTCCTGCTAGGGGTTCCTCCAGTTTACCAAAGTATTTCGCCTGTTGACGAACCATTTGGCTACCTTAAGAGAGTCATAGTTACTCCTGTCAGTTGCTCCCCGTTTTACCACAGTCACATTTTCAATCTTATTCTGGCCAGTTCACCTGAAGCGATACGCCATTATCGGTCAACCTAAAGAATTTCACAGTACTCTTGCCGGGAGCTCTCGAGTTTGCCGATGTATTTCGCCTGTTGACGAGGCATTTGGTTACCTTAAGAGAGTCATAGTTACCCCTTGCTGTTGCTCCCCATTTTACAACAGGCACATCTACAAGCTTACTCTGGCCAATTCTCCTGAAGCGATACGCTAATATCTATTGACATAAAGACTTTCACAGTACTCCTGCCGGGAGCTTTTCGACTTTGCCGATGTATTTCGCCTATTGACGAGGCGTTTGGCTACCTTAAGAGAGTCATAGTTACTCTTGCCAGTGTCTCTCCGTTAAACCACAGTCACATCTACCATTTTCCTCTGCCCCTTTCACCAGACGCGATACGCCATTATTTGTCGACATCATGACTTTCAAAGTACTCCTGCTAGGGGCTCCTCCAGTCTACCAATGTATTTCGCCTGTTGACGAGGCATTTGGCTACCTTAAGAGAGTCATACTTACTCCTGTCAGTTGCTCCCCGTTTTACCACAGTCACATTTTCAATCTTATTCTGGCCAGTTCACCTGAAGCGATACGCCATTATCGGTCAACCTAAAGAATTTCACAGTACTCTTGCCGGGAGCTCTCGAGTTTGCCGATGTATTTCGCCTGTTGACGAGGCATTTGGTTACCTTAAGAGAGTCATAGTTACCCCTTGCTGTTGCTCCCCATTTTACAACAGGCACATCTACAAGCTTACTCTGGCCAATTCTCCTGAAGCGATACGCTAATATCTATTGACATAAAGACTTTCACAGTACTCCTGCCGGGAGCTTTTCGACTTTGCCGATGTATTTCGCCTATTGACGAGGCGTTTGGCTACCTTAAGAGAGTCATAGTTACTCCTACCAGTGTCTCTCCGTTAAACCACAGTCACATCTACCATTTTCTTCTGCCCCTTTCACCAGACGCGATACGCCATTATTTGTCGACATCATGACTTTCAAAGTACTCCTGCTAGGGGCTCCTCCAGTCTACCAATGTATTTCGCCTGTTGACGAGGCATTTGGCTACCTTAAGAGAGTCATACTTACTCCTGTCAGTTGCTCCCCGTTTTACCACAGTCACATTTTCAATCTTATTCTGGCCAGTTCACCCGAAGCGATACGCCACTTGACGAGGCATTTGGCTACCTTAAGAGAGTCATAGTTACTCCTGTCAGTTGCTCCCCGTTAAACCACAGTCACATCTACGATTTTCCTCTGCCGCTTTCACCAGCCGCGATACGCCATTATTTGTTGAAATTATGACTTTCACAGTACTCCTGCTATGGGTTCCTCCAGTTTACCAATGTATTTCGCCTGTTGACGAAGCATTTGGCTACCTTAAGAGAGTCATAGTTACTCCTGTCAGTTGCTCCCCGTTTTACCACAGTCACATTTTCAATCTTATTCTGGCCAGTTCACCTGATGCGATACGCCGTTATCAGTCAACATAAGAAATATCACAGTACTCCTGCCGGAAGCTTCTCGAGTTTGCCGAAGTATTTCGCCTGTTGACGAAGCATTTGGATACCTTAAGAGAGTCATAGTTACTCCTTGCTGTTGCTCCCCATTTTACAACAGGCACATCTACAAGCTTACTCTGGCCAATTCTCCTGAAGCGATACGCTAATATTTGTTGACATAAAGACTTTCACAGTACTCCTGCTGGGAGCTTCTCAACTTTGCCGATGTATTTCGCCTATTGACGAGGCATTTGGCTACCTTAAGAGAGTCATAGTTACTCCTGTCAGTTGCTCCCCGTTAAACCACAGTCACATCTACGATTTTCCTCTGCCGCTTTCACCAGACGCGATACGCCATTATTTGTCGAAATTATGACTTTCACAGTACTCCTGCTAGGGGTTCCTCCAGTTTACCAATGTATCTCGCCTGTTGACGAACCATTTGGCTACCTTAAGAGAGTCATAGTTACTCCTGTCAGTTGCTCCCCGTTTTACCACAGTCACATTTTCAATCTTATTCTGGCCAGTTCACCTGAAGTGATACGCCATTATCGGTCAAAATAAAGTATTTCACAGTACTCTTGCCGGGAGCTCTCGAGTTTGCCGATGTATTTCGCCTGTTGACGAGGCATTTGGTTACCTTAAGAGAGTCATAGTTACCCCTTGCTGTTGCTCCCCATTTTACAACAGGCACATCTACAAGCTTACTCTGGCCAATTCTCCTGAAGCGATACGCTAATATCTATTGACATAAAGACTTTCACAGTGCTCCTGCCGGGAGCTTTTCGACTTTGCCGATGTATTTCGCCTATTGACGAGGCATTTGGCTACCTTAAGAGAGTCATAGTTACTCCTGTCAGTTGCTCCCCGTTAAACCACAGTCACATCTACGATTTTCCTCTGCCGCTTTCACCAGCCGCGATACGCCATTATTTGTTGAAATTATGACTTTCACAGTACTCCTGCTAGGGGTTCCTCCAGTTTACCAATGTATTTCGCCTGTTGACGAAGCATTTGGCTACCATAAGAGTGTCATAGTTACTCCTGTCAGTTGCTCCCCGTTAAACCACAGTCACATCTACGATTTTCCTCTGCCGCTTTCACCAGCCGCGATACGCCATTATTTGTTGAAATTATGACTTTCACAGTACTCCTGCTAGGGGTTCCTCCAGTTTACCAATGTATTTCGCCTGTTGACGAAGCATTTGGCTACCTTAAGAGAGTCATAGTTACTCCTGTCAGTTGCTCCCCGTTTTACCACAGTCACATTTTCAATCTTATTCTGGCCAGTTCACCTGATGCGATACGCTGTTATCAGTCAACCTAAAAAATATCACAGTACTCCTGCCGGAAGCTTCTCGAGTTTGCCGAAGTATTTCGCCTGTTGACGAAGCATTTGGATACCTTAAGAGAGTCATAGTTACTCCTTGCTGTTGCTCCCAATTTTACAACAGGCACATCTACAAGCTTACTCTGGCCAATTCTCCTGAAGCGATACGCTAATATCTGTAGACATAAAGACGTTCACAGTACTCCTGCTGGGAGCTTCTCTACTTTGCCGATGTATTTCGCCTATTGACGAGGCATTTGGCTACCTTAAGAGAGTCATAGTTACTCCTGTCAGTTGCTCCCCGTTAAACCACAGTCACATCTACGATTTTCCTCTGCCGCTTTCACCAGACGCGATACGCCATTATTTGTCGAAATTATGACTTTCACAGTACTCCTGCTAGGGGTTCCTCCAGTTTACCAAAGTATTTCGCCTGTTGACGAACCATTTGGCTACCTTAAGAGAGTCATAGTTACTCCTGTCAGTTGCTCCCCGTTTTACCACAGTCACATTTTCAATCTTATTCTGGCCAGTTCACCTGAAGCGATACGCCATTATCGGTCAACCTAAAGAATTTCACAGTACTCTTGCCGGGAGCTCTCGAGTTTGCCGATGTATTTCGCCTGTTGACGAGGCATTTGGTTACCTTAAGAGAGTCATAGTTACCCCTTGCTGTTGCTCCCCATTTTACAACAGGCACATCTACAAGCTTACTCTGGCCAATTCTCCTGAAGCGATACGCTAATATCTATTGACATAAAGACTTTCACAGTACTCCTGCCGGGAGCTTTTCGACTTTGCCGATGTATTTCGCCTATTGACGAGGCGTTTGGCTACCTTAAGAGAGTCATAGTTACTCCTGTCAGTGTCTCTCCGTTAAACCACAGTCACATCTACCATTTTCCTCTGCCCCTTTCACCAGACGCGATACGCCATTATTTGTCGACATCACGACTTTCAAAGTACTCCTGCTAGGGGCTCCTCCAGTCTACCAATGTATTTCGCCTGTTGACGAGGCATTTGGCTACCTTAAGAGAGTCATACTTACTCCTGTCAGTTGCTCCCCGTTTTACCACAGTCACATTTTCAATCTTATTCTGGCCAGTTCACCTGAAGCGATACGCCATTATCGGTCAACCTAAAGAATTTCACAGTCCTCTTGCCGGGAGCTCTCGAGTTTGCCGATGTATTTCGCCTGTTGACGAGGCATTTGGTTACCTTAAGAGAGTCATAGTTACCCCTTGCTGTTGCTCCCCATTTTACAACAGGCACATCTACAAGCTTACTCTGGCCAATTCTCCTGAAGCGATACGCTAATATCTATTGACATAAAGACTTTCACAGTACTCCTGCCGGGAGCTTTTCGACTTTGCCGATGTATTTCGCCTATTGACGAGGCGTTTGGCTACCTTAAGAGAGTCATAGTTACTCCTACCAGTGTCTCTCCGTTAAACCACAGTCACATCTACCATTTTCTTCTGCCCCTTTCACCAGACGCGATACGCCATTATTTGTCGACATCATGACTTTCAAAGTACTCCTGCTAGGGGCTCCTCCAGTCTACCAATGTATTTCGCCTGTTGACGAGGCATTTGGCTACCTTAAGAGAGTCATACTTACTCCTGTCAGTTGCTCCCCGTTTTACCACAGTCACATTTTCAATCTTATTCTGGCCAGTTCACCCGAAGCGATACGCCACTTGACGAGGCATTTGGCTACCTTAAGAGAGTCATAGTTACTCCTGTCGGTTGCTCCCCGTTAAACCACAGTCACATCTACGATTTTCCTCTGCCGCTTTCACCAGCCGCGATACGCCATTATTTGTTGAAATTATGACTTTCACAGTACTCCTGCTATGGGTTCCTCCAGTTTACCAATGTATTTCGCCTGTTGACGAAGCATTTGGCTACCTTAAGAGAGTCATAGTTACTCCTGTCAGATGCTCCCCGTTTTACCACAGTCACATTTTCAATCTTATTCTGGCCAGTTCACCTGATGCGATACGCCGTTATCAGTCAACATAAGAAATATCACAGTACTCCTGCCGGAAGCTTCTCGAGTTTGCCGAAGTATTTCGCCTGTTGACGAAGCATTTGGATACCTTAAGAGAGTCATAGTTACTCCTTGCTGTTGCTCCCCATTTTACAACAGGCACATCTACAAGCTTACTCTGGCCAATTCTCCTGAAGCGATACGCTAATATTTGTTGACATAAAGACTTTCACAGTACTCCTGCTGGGAGCTTCTCAACTTTGCCGATGTATTTCGCCTATTGACGAGGCATTTGGCTACCTTAAGAGAGTCATAGTTACTCCTGTCAGTTGCTCCCCGTTAAACCACAGTCACATCTACGATTTTCCTCTGCCGCTTTCACCAGACGCGATACGCCATTATTTGTCGAAATTATGACTTTCACAGTACTCCTGCTAGGGGTTCCTCCAGTTTACCAATGTATTTCGCCTGTTGACGAACCATTTGGCTACCTTAAGAGAGTCATAGTTACTCCTGTCAGTTGCTCCCCGTTTTACCACAGTCACATTTTCAATCTTATTCTGGCCAGTTCACCTGAAGCGATACGCCATTATCGGTCAACCTAAAGAATTTCACAGTACTCTTGCCGGGAGCTCTCGAGTTTGCCGATGTATTTCGCCTGTTGACGAGGCATTTGGTTACCTTAAGAGAGTCATAGTTACCCCTTGCTGTTGCTCCCCATTTTACAACAGGCACATCTACAAGCTTACTCTGGCCAATTCTCCTGAAGCGATACGCTAATATCTGTAGACATAAAGACTTTCACAGTACTCCTGCTGGGAGCTTCTCAACTTTGCCGATGTATTTCGCCTATTGACGAGGCGTTTGGCTACCTTAAGAGAGTCATAGTTACTCCTGCCAGTGTCTCTCCGTTAAACCACAGTCACATCTACCATTTTCCTCTGCCCCTTTCACCAGACGCGATACGCCATTATTTGTCGACATCATGACTTTCAAAGTACTCCTGCTAGGGGCTCCTCCAGTTTACCAATGTATTTCGCCTGTTGACGAGGCATTTGGCTACCTTAAGAGAGTCATACTTACTCCTGTCAGTTGCTCCCCGTTTTACCACAGTCACATTTTCAATCTTATTCTGGCCAGTTCAGCTGATGCGATACGCCGTTATCAGTCAACCTAAAAAATATCAAAGTACTCTTGCCGGAAGCTTCTCGAGTTTGCCGAAGTATTTCGCCTGTTGACGAAGCATTTGGATACCTTAAGAGAGTCATAGTTACTCCTTGCTGTTGCTCCCCATTTTACAACAGGCACATCTACAAGCTTACTCTGGCCAATTCTCCTGAAGCGATACGCTAATATCTATTGACATAAAGACTTTCACAGTGCTCCTGCCGGGAGCTTTTCGACTTTGCCGATGTATTTCGCCTATTGACGAGGCATTTGGCTACCTTAAGAGAGTCATAGTTACTCCTGTCAGTTGCTCCCCGTTAAACCACAGTCACATCTACGATTTTCCTCTGCCGCTTTCACCAGCCGCGATACGCCATTATTTGTTGAAATTATGACTTTCACAGTACTCCTGCTAGGGGTTCCTCCAGTTTACCAATGTATTTCGCCTGTTGACGAAGCATTTGGCTACCATAAGAGTGTCATAGTTACTCCTGTCAGTTGCTCCCCGTTAAACCACAGTCACATCTACGATTTTCCTCTGCCGCTTTCACCAGCCGCGATACGCCATTATTTGTTGAAATTATGACTTTCACAGTACTCCTGCTAGGGGTTCCTCCAGTTTACCAATGTATTTCGCCTGTTGACGAAGCATTTGGCTACCTTAAGAGAGTCATAGTTACCCCTTGCTGTTGCTCCCCATTTTACAACAGGCACATCTACAAGCTTACTCTGGCCAATTCTCCTGAAGCGATACGCTAATATCTATTGACATAAAGACTTTCACAGTACTCCTGCCGGGAGCTTTTCGACTTTGCCGATGTATTTCGCCTATTGACGAGGCGTTTGGCTACCTTAAGAGAGTCATAGTTACTCCTGCCAGTGTCTCTCCGTTAAACCACAGTCACATCTACCATTTTCCTCTGCCCCTTTCACCAGACGCGATACGCCATTATTTGTCGACATCATGACTTTCAAAGTACTCCTGCTAGGGGTTCCTCCAGTTTACCAATGTATTTCGCCTGTTGACGAAGCATTTGGCTACCTTAAGAGAGTCATAGTTACTCCTGTCAGTTGCTCCCCGTTTTACCACAGTCACATTTTCAATCTTATTCTGGCCAGTTCACCTGATGCGATACGCCGTTATCAGTCAACCTAAAAAATATCACAGTACTCCTGCCGGAAGCTTCTCGAGTTCGCCGAAGTATTTCGCCAGTTGACGAAGCATTTGGATACCTTAAGAGAGTCATAGTTACTCCTTGCTGTTGCTTCCCATTTTACAACAGGCACATCTACAAGCTTACTCTGGCCAATTCTCCTGAAGCGATACGCTAATATCTATTGACATAAAGACTTTCACAGTACTCCTGCCGGGAGCTTTTCGACTTTGCCGATGTATTTCGCCTATTGACGAGGCGTTTGGCTACCTTAAGAGAGTCATAGTTACTCCTGTCAGTGTCTCTCCGTTAAACCACAGTCACATCTACCATTTTCCTCTGCCCCTTTCACCAGACGCGATACGCCATTATTTGTCGACATCACGACTTTCAAAGTACTCCTGCTAGGGGCTCCTCCAGTCTACCAATGTATTTCGCCTGTTGACGAGGCATTTGGCTACCTTAAGAGAGTCATACTTACTCCTGTCAGTTGCTCCCCGTTTTACCACAGTCACATTTTCAATCTTATTCTGGCCAGTTCACCTGAAGCGATACGCCATTATCGGTCAACCTAAAGAATTTCACAGTCCTCTTGCCGGGAGCTCTCGAGTTTGCCGATGTATTTCGCCTGTTGACGAGGCATTTGGTTACCTTAAGAGAGTCATAGTTACCCCTTGCTGTTGCTCCCCATTTTACAACAGGCACATCTACAAGCTTACTCTGGCCAATTCTCCTGAAGCGATACGCTAATATCTATTGACATAAAGACTTTCACAGTACTCCTGCCGGGAGCTTTTCGACTTTGCCGATGTATTTCGCCTATTGACGAGGCGTTTGGCTACCTTAAGAGAGTCATAGTTACTCCTACCAGTGTCTCTCCGTTAAACCACAGTCACATCTACCATTTTCTTCTGCCCCTTTCACCAGACGCGATACGCCATTATTTGTCGACATCATGACTTTCAAAGTACTCCTGCTAGGGGCTCCTCCAGTCTACCAATGTATTTCGCCTGTTGACGAGGCATTTGGCTACCTTAAGAGAGTCATACTTACTCCTGTCAGTTGCTCCCCGTTTTACCACAGTCACATTTTCAATCTTATTCTGGCCAGTTCACCCGAAGCGATACGCCACTTGACGAGGCATTTGGCTACCTTAAGAGAGTCATAGTTACTCCTGTCGGTTGCTCCCCGTTAAACCACAGTCACATCTACGATTTTCCTCTGCCGCTTTCACCAGCCGCGATACGCCATTATTTGTTGAAATTATGACTTTCACAGTACTCCTGCTATGGGTTCCTCCAGTTTACCAATGTATTTCGCCTGTTGACGAAGCATTTGGCTACCTTAAGAGAGTCATAGTTACTCCTGTCAGATGCTCCCCGTTTTACCACAGTCACATTTTCAATCTTATTCTGGCCAGTTCACCTGATGCGATACGCCGTTATCAGTCAACATAAGAAATATCACAGTACTCCTGCCGGAAGCTTCTCGAGTTTGCCGAAGTATTTCGCCTGTTGACGAAGCATTTGGATACCTTAAGAGAGTCATAGTTACTCCTTGCTGTTGCTCCCCATTTTACAACAGGCACATCTACAAGCTTACTCTGGCCAATTCTCCTGAAGCGATACGCTAATATTTGTTGACATAAAGACTTTCACAGTACTCCTGCTGGGAGCTTCTCAACTTTGCCGATGTATTTCGCCTATTGACGAGGCATTTGGCTACCTTAAGAGAGTCATAGTTACTCCTGTCAGTTGCTCCCCGTTAAACCACAGTCACATCTACGATTTTCCTCTGCCGCTTTCACCAGACGCGATACGCCATTATTTGTCGAAATTATGACTTTCACAGTACTCCTGCTAGGGGTTCCTCCAGTTTACCAATGTATTTCGCCTGTTGACGAACCATTTGGCTACCTTAAGAGAGTCATAGTTACTCCTGTCAGTTGCTCCCCGTTTTACCACAGTCACATTTTCAATCTTATTCTGGCCAGTTCACCTGAAGCGATACGCCATTATCGGTCAACCTAAAGAATTTCACAGTACTCTTGCCGGGAGCTCTCGAGTTTGCCGATGTATTTCGCCTGTTGACGAGGCATTTGGTTACCTTAAGAGAGTCATAGTTACCCCTTGCTGTTGCTCCCCATTTTACAACAGGCACATCTACAAGCTTACTCTGGCCAATTCTCCTGAAGCGATACGCTAATATCTGTAGACATAAAGACTTTCACAGTACTCCTGCTGGGAGCTTCTCAACTTTGCCGATGTATTTCGCCTATTGACGAGGCGTTTGGCTACCTTAAGAGAGTCATAGTTACTCCTGCCAGTGTCTCTCCGTTAAACCACAGTCACATCTACCATTTTCCTCTGCCCCTTTCACCAGACGCGATACGCCATTATTTGTCGACATCATGACTTTCAAAGTACTCCTGCTAGGGGCTCCTCCAGTTTACCAATGTATTTCGCCTGTTGACGAGGCATTTGGCTACCTTAAGAGAGTCATACTTACTCCTGTCAGTTGCTCCCCGTTTTACCACAGTCACATTTTCAATCTTATTCTGGCCAGTTCAGCTGATGCGATACGCCGTTATCAGTCAACCTAAAAAATATCAAAGTACTCTTGCCGGAAGCTTCTCGAGTTTGCCGAAGTATTTCGCCTGTTGACGAAGCATTTGGATACCTTAAGAGAGTCATAGTTACTCCTTGCTGTTGCTCCCCATTTTACAACAGGCACATCTACAAGCTTACTCTGGCCAAATCTCCTGAAGCGATACGCTAATATCTGTTGACATAAAGACTTTCACAGTACTCCTGCTGGGAGCTTCTCAACTTTGCCGATGTATTTCGCCTATTGACGAGGCATTTGGCTACCTTAAGAGAGTCATAGTTACTCCTATCAGTTGCTCCCCGTTAAACCACAGTCACATCTACGATTTTCCTCTGCCGCTTTCACCAGACGCGATACGCCATTATTTGTCGAAATTATGACTTTCACAGTACTCCTGCTAGGGGTTCCTCCAGTTTACCAATGTATTTCGCCTGTTGACGAACCATTTGGCTACCTTAAGAGAGTCATAGTTACTCCTGTCAGTTGCTCCCCGTTTTACCACAGTCACATTTTCAATCTTATTCTGGCCAGTTCACCTGAAGTGATACGCCATTATCGGTCAAAATAAAGTATTTCACAGTACTCTTGCCGGGATCTCTCGAGTTTGCCGATGTATTTCGCCTGTTGACGAGGCATTTGGTTACCTTAAGAGAGTCATAGTTACCCCTTGCTGTTGCTCCCCATTTTACAACAGGCACATCTACAAGCTTACTCTGGCCAATTCTCCTGAAGCGATACGCTAATATCTATTGACATAAAGACTTTCACAGTGCTCCTGCCGGGAGCTTTTCGACTTTGCCGATGTATTTCGCCTATTGACGAGGCATTTGGCTACCTTAAGAGAGTCATAGTTACTCCTGTCAGTTGCTCCCCGTTAAACCACAGTCACATCTACGATTTTCCTCTGCCGCTTTCACCAGCCGCGATACGCCATTATTTGTTGAAATTATGACTTTCACAGTACTCCTGCTAGGGGTTCCTCCAGTTTACCAATGTATTTCGCCTGTTGACGAAGCATTTGGCTACCATAAGAGTGTCATAGTTACTCCTGTCAGTTGCTCCCCGTTAAACCACAGTCACATCTACGATTTTCCTCTGCCGCTTTCACCAGCCGCGATACGCCATTATTTGTTGAAATTATGACTTTCACAGTACTCCTGCTAGGGGTTCCTCCAGTTTACCAATGTATTTCGCCTGTTGACGAAGCATTTGGCTACCTTAAGAGAGTCATAGTTACCCCTTGCTGTTGCTCCCCATTTTACAACAGGCACATCTACAAGCTTACTCTGGCCAATTCTCCTGAAGCGATACGCTAATATCTATTGACATAAAGACTTTCACAGTACTCCTGCCGGGAGCTTTTCGACTTTGCCGATGTATTTCGCCTATTGACGAGGCGTTTGGCTACCTTAAGAGAGTCATAGTTACTCCTGCCAGTGTCTCTCCGTTAAACCACAGTCACATCTACCATTTTCCTCTGCCCCTTTCACCAGACGCGATACGCCATTATTTGTCGACATCATGACTTTCAAAGTACTCCTGCTAGGGGTTCCTCCAGTTTACCAATGTATTTCGCCTGTTGACGAAGCATTTGGCTACCTTAAGAGAGTCATAGTTACTCCTGTCAGTTGCTCCCCGTTTTACCACAGTCACATTTTCAATCTTATTCTGGAAAGTTCACCTGATGCGATACGCCGTTATCAGTCAACCTAAAAAATATCACAGTACTCCTGCCGGAAGCTTCTCGAGTTCGCCGAAGTATTTCGCCAGTTGACGAAGCATTTGGATACCTTAAGAGAGTCATAGTTACTCCTTGCTGTTGCTTCCCATTTTACAACAGGCACATCTACAAGCTTACTCTGGCCAATTCTCCTGAAGCGATACGCTAATATCTGTTGACATAAAGTCTTTCACAGTACTCCTGCTGGGAGCTTCTCAACTTTGCCGATGTATTTCGCCTATTGACGAGGCATTTGGCTACCTTAAGAGCGTCATAGTTACTCCTGTCAGTTGCTCCCCGTTAAACCACAGTCACATCTACGATTTTCCTCTGCCGCTTTCACCAGCCGCGATACGCCATTATTTGTTGAAATTATGACTTTCACAGTACTCCTGCTATGGGTTCCTCCAGTTTACCAATGTATTTCGCCTGTTGACGAAGCATTTGGCTACCTTAAGAGAGTCATAGTTTCTCCTGTCAGTTGCTCCCCGTTTTACCACAGTCACATTTTCAATCTTATTCTGGCCAGTTCACCTGATGCGATACGCCGTTATCAGTCAACCTAAGAAATATCACAGTACTCCTGCCGGAAGCTTCTCGAGTTTGCCGAAGTATTTCGCCTGTTGACGAAGCATTTGGATACCTTAAGAGAGTCATAGTTACTCCTTGCTGTTGCTCCCCATTTTACAACAGGCACATCTACAAGCTTACTCTGGCCAATTCTCCTGAAGCGATACGCTAATATCTGTTGACATAAAGACTTTCACAGTACTCCTGCTGGGAGCTTCTCAACTTTGACGATGTATTTCGCCTATTGACGAGGCATTTGGCTACCTTAAGAGAGTCATAGTTACTCCTGTCAGTTGCTCCCCGTTAAACCACAGTCACATCTACGATTTTCCTCTGCCGCTTTCACCAGACGCGATACGCCATTATTTGTCGAAATTATGACTTTCACAGTACTCCTGCTAGGGGTTCCTCCAGTTTACCAATGTATTTCGCCTGTTGACGAACCATTTGGCTACCTTAAGAGAGTCATAGTTACTCCTGTCAGTTGCTCCCCGTTTTACCACAGTCACATTTTCAATCTTATTCTGGCCAGTTCACCTGAAGTGATACGCCATTATCGGTCAAAATAAAGTATTTCACAGTACTCTTGCCGGGAGCTCTCGAGTTTGCCGATGTATTTCGCCTGTTGACGAGGCATTTGGTTACCTTAAGAGAGTCATAGTTACCCCTTGCTGTTGCTCCCCATTTTACAACAGGCACATCTACAAGCTTACTCTGGCCAATTCTCCTGAAGCGATACGCTAATATCTATTGACATAAAGACTTTCACAGTGCTCCTGCCGGGAGCTTTTCGACTTTGCCGATGTATTTCGCCTATTGACGAGGCATTTGGCTACCTTAAGAGAGTCATAGTTACTCCTGTCAGTTGCTCCCCGTTAAACCACAGTCACATCTACGATTTTCCTCTGCCGCTTTCACCAGCCGCGATACGCCATTATTTGTTGAAATTATGACTTTCACAGTACTCCTGCTAGGGGTTCCTCCAGTTTACCAATGTTTTTCGCCTGTTGACGAAGCATTTGGCTACCATAAGAGTGTCATAGTTACTCCTGTCAGTTGCTCCCCGTTAAACCACAGTCACATCTACGATTTTCCTCTGCCGCTTTCACCAGCCGCGATACGCCATTATTTGTTGAAATTATGACTTTCATAGTACTCCTGCTAGGGGTTCCTCCAGTTTACCAATGTATTTCGCCTGTTGACGAAGCATTTGGCTACCTTAAGAGAGTCATAGTTACTCCAGTCAGTTGCTCCCCGTTTTACCACAGTCACATTTTCAATCTTATTCTGGCCAGTTCACCTGAAGCGATACGCCATTATCGGTCAACCTAAAGAATTTCACAGTACTCTTGCCGGGAGCTCTCGAGTTTGCCGATGTATTTCGCCTGTTGACGAGGCATTTGGTTACGTTAAGAGAGTCATAGTTACCCCTTGCTGTTGCTCCCCATTTTACAACAGGCACATCTACAAGCTTACTCTGGCCAATTCTCCTGAAGCGATACGCTAATATCTATTGACATAAAGACTTTCACAGTACTCCTGCCGGGAGCTTTTCGACTTTGCCGATGTATTTCGCCTATTGACGAGGCGTTTGGCTACCTTAAGAGAGTCATAGTTACTCCTGCCAGTGTCTCTCCGTTAAACCACAGTCACATCTACCATTTTCCTCTGCCCCTTTCACCAGACGCGATACGCCATTATTTGTTGAAATTATGACTTTCACAGTACTCCTGCTAGGGGTTCCTCCAGTTTACCAATGTATTTCGCCTGTTGACGAAGCATTTGGCTACCTTAAGAGAGTCATACTTACTCCTGTCAGTTGCTCCCCGTTTTACCACAGTCACATTTTCAATCTTATTCTGGCCAGTTCACCCGAAGCGATACGCCACTTGACGAGGCATTTGGCTACCTTAAGAGAGTCATAGTTACTCCTGTCAGTTGCTCCCCGTTAAACCACAGTCACATCTACGATTTTCCTCTGCCGCTTTCACCAGCCGCGATACGCCATTATTTGTTGAAATTATGACTTTCACAGTACTCCTGCTAGGGGTTCCTCCAGTTTACCAATGTATTTCGCCTGTTGACGAAGCATTTGGCTACCTTAAGAGAGTCATAGTTACTCCTGTCAGTTGCTCCCCGTTAAACCACAGTCACATCTACGATTTTCCTCTGCCGCTTTCACCAGCCGCGATACGCCATTATTTGTTGAAATTATGACTTTCACAGTACTCCTGCTAGGGGTTCCTCCAGTTTACCAATGTATTTCGCCTGTTGACGAAGCATTTGGCTACCTTAAGAGAGTCATAGTTACTCCTGTCAGTTGCTCCCCGTTTTACCACAGTCACATTTTCAATCTTATTCTGGCCAGTTCACCTGACGCGATACGCTGTTATCAGTCAACCTAAAAAATATCACAGTACTCCTGCCGGAAGCTTCTCGAGTTTGCCGAAGTATTTCGCCTGTTGACGAAGCATTTGGATACCTTAAGAGAGTCATAGTTACTCCTTGCTGTTGCTCCCCATTTTACAACAGGCACATCTACAAGCTTACTCTGGCCAATTCTCCTGAAGCGATACGCTAATATCTGTAGACATAAAGACTTTCACAGTACTCCTGCTGGGAGCTTCTCTACTTTGCCGATGTATTTCGCCTATTGACGAGGCATTTGGCTACCTTAAGAGAGTCATAGTTACTCCTGTCAGTTGCTCCCCGTTAAACCACAGTCACATCTACGATTTTCCTATTCCGCTTTCACCAGACGCGATACGCCATTATTTGTCGAAATTATGACTTTCACAGTACTCCTGCTAGGGGTTCCTCCAGTTTACCAAAGTATTTCGCCTATTGACGAACCATTTGGCTACCTTAAGAGAGTCATAGTTACTCCTGTCAGTTGCTCCCCGTTTTACCACAGTCACATTTTCAATCTTATTCTTGCCAGTTCACCTGAAGCGATACGCCATTATCGGTCAACCTAAAGAATTTCACAGTACTCTTGCCAGGAGCTCTCGAGTTTGCCGATGTATTTCGCCTGTTGACGAGGCATTTGGTTACCTTAAGAGAGTCATAGTTACCCCTTGCTGTTGCTCCCCATTTTACAACAGGCACATCTACAAGCTTACTCTGGCCAATTCTCCTGAAGCGATACGCTAATATCTATTGACATAAAGACTTTCACAGTACTCCTGCCGGGAGCTTTTCGACTTTGCCGATGTATTTCGCCTATTGACGAGGCGTTTGGCTACCTTAAGAGAGTCATAGTTACTCCTGCCAGTGTCTCTCCGTTAAACCACAGTCACATCTACCATTTTCCTCTGCCCCTTTCACCAGACGCGATACGCCATTATTTGTCGACATCATGACTTTCAAAGTACTCCTGCTAGGGGTTCCTCCAGTTTACCAATGTATTTCGCCTGTTGACGAAGCATTTGGCTACCTTAAGAGAGTCATAGTTACTCCTGTCAGTTGCTCCCCGTTTTACCACAGTCACATTTTCAATCTTATTCTGGCCAGTTCACCTGATGCGATACGCCGTTATCAGTCAACCTAAAAAATATCACAGTACTCCTGCCGGAAGCTTCTCGAGTTCGCCGAAGTATTTCGCCAGTTGACGAAGCATTTGGATACCTTAAGAGAGTCATAGTTACTCCTTGCTGTTGCTTCCCATTTTACAACAGGCACATCTACAAGCTTACTCTGGCCAATTCTCCTGAAGCGATACGCTAATATCTGTTGACATAAAGTCTTTCACAGTACTCCTGCTGGGAGCTTCTCAACTTTGCCGATGTATTTCGCCTATTGACGAGGCATTTGGCTACCTTAAGAGAGTCATAGTTACTCCTGTCAGTTGCTCCCCGTTAAACCACAGTCACATCTACGATTTTCCTCTGCCGCTTTCACCAGCCGCGATACGCCATTATTTGTTGAAATTATGACTTTCACAGTACTCCTGCTATGGGTTCCTCCAGTTTACCAATGTATTTCGCCTGTTGACGAAGCATTTGGCTACCTTAAGAGAGTCATAGTTACTCCTGTCAGTTGCTCCCCGTTTTACCACAGTCACATTTTCAATCTTATTCTGGCCAGTTCACCTGATGCGATACGCCGTTATCAGTCAACCTAAGAAATATCACAGTACTCCTGCCGGAAGCTTCTCGAGTTTGCCGAAGTATTTCGCCTGTTGACGAAGCATTTGGATACCTTAAGAGAGTCATAGTTACTCCTTGCTGTTGCTCCCCATTTTACAACAGGCACATCTACAAGCTTACTCTGGCCAATACTCCTGAAGCGATACGCTAATATCTGTTGACATAAAGACTTTCACAGTACTCCTGCTGGGAGCTTCTCAACTTTGACGATGTATTTCGCCTATTGACGAGGCATTTGGCTACCTTAAGAGAGTCATAGTTACTCCTGTCAGTTGCTCCCCGTTAAACCACAGTCACATCTACGATTTTCCTCTGCCGCTTTCACCAGACGCGATACGCCATTATTTGTCGAAATTATGACTTTCACAGTACTCCTGCTAGGGGTTCCTCCAGTTTACCAATGTATTTCGCCTGTTGACGAACCATTTGGCTACCTTAAGAGAGTCATAGTTACTCCTGTCAGTTGCTCCCCGTTTTACCACAGTCACATTTTCAATCTTATTCTGGCCAGTTCACCTGAAGTGATACGCCATTATCGGTCAAAATAAAGTATTTCACAGTACTCTTGCCGGGAGCTCTCGAGTTTGCCGATGTATTTCGCCTGTTGACGAGGCATTTGGTTACCTTAAGAGAGTCATAGTTACCCCTTGCTGTTGCTCCCCATTTTACAACAGGCACATCTACAAGCTTACTCTGGCCAATTCTCCTGAAGCGATACGCTAATATCTATTGACATAAAGACTTTCACAGTGCTCCTGCCGGGAGCTTTTCGACTTTGCCGATGTATTTCGCCTATTGACGAGGCATTTGGCTACCTTAAGAGAGTCATAGTTACTCCTGTCAGTTGCTCCCCGTTAAACCACAGTCACATCTACGATTTTCCTCTGCCGCTTTCACCAGACGCGATACGCCATTATTTGTTGAAATTATGACTTTCACAGTACTCCTGCTAGGGGTTCCTCCAGTTTACCAATGTATTTCGCCTGTTGACGAAGCATTTGGCTACCATAAGAGTGTCATAGTTACTCCTGTCAGTTGCTCCCCGTTAAACCACAGTCACATCTACGATTTTCCTCTGCCGCTTTCACCAGCCGCGATACGCCATTATTTGTTGAAATTATGACTTTCACAGTACTCCTGCTAGGGGTTCCTCCAGTTTGCCAATGTATTTCGCCTGTTGACGAAGCATTTGGCTACCTTAAGAGAGTCATAGTTACTCCTGTCAGTTGCTCCCCGTTTTACCACAGTCACATTTTCAATCTTATTCTGGCCAGTTCACCTGATGCGATACGCTGTTATCAGTCAACCTAAAAAATATCACAGTACTCCTGCCGGAAGCTTCTCGAGTTTGCCGAAGTATTTCGCCTGTTGACGAAGCATTTGGATACCTTAAGAGAGTCATAGTTACTCCTTGCTGTTGCTCCCAATTTTACAACAGGCACATCTACAAGCTTACTCTGGCCAATTCTCCTGAAGCGATACGCTAATATCTGTAGACATAAAGACGTTCACAGTACTCCTGCTGGGAGCTTCTCTACTTTGCCGATGTATTTCGCCTATTGACGAGGCATTTGGCTACCTTAAGAGAGTCATAGTTACTCCTGTCAGTTGCTCCCCGTTAAACCACAGTCACATCTACGATTTTCCTCTGCCGCTTTCACCAGACGCGATACGCCATTATTTGTCGAAATTATGACTTTCACAGTAGTCCTGCTAGGGGTTCCTCCAGTTTACCAAAGTATTTCGCCTGTTGACGAACCATTTGGCTACCTTAAGAGAGTCATAGTTACTCCTGTCAGTTGCTCCCCGTTTTACCACAGTCACATTTTCAATCTTATTCTGGCCAGTTCACCTGAAGCGATACGCCATTATCGGTCAACCTAAAGAATTTCACAGTACTCTTGCCGGGAGCTCTCGAGTTTGCCGATGTATTTCGCCTGTTGACGAGGCATTTGGTTACCTTAAGAGAGTCATAGTTACCCCTTGCTGTTGCTCCCCATTTTACAACAGGCACATCTACAGGCTTACTCTGGCCAATTCTCCTGAAGCGATACGCCAATATCTATTGTTATAAAGACTTTCACAGTACTCCTGCCGGGAGCTTTTCGACTTTGCCGATGTATTTCGCCTATTGACGAGGCGTTTGGCTACCTTAAGAGAGTCATAGTTACTCCTGCCAGTGTCTCTCCGTTAAACCACAGTCACATCTACCATTTTCCTCTGCCCCTTTCACCAGACGCGATACGCCATTATTTGTCGACATCATGACTTTCAAAGTACTCCTGCTAGGGGCTCCTCCAGTCTACCAATGTATTTCGCCTGTTGACGAGGCATTTGGCTACCTTAAGAGAGTCATACTTACTCCTGTCAGTTGCTCCCCGTTTTACCACAGTCACATTTTCAATCTTATTCTGGCCAGTTCACCTGAAGCGATACGCCATTATCGGTCAACCTAAAGAATTTCACAGTACTCTTGCCGGGAGCTCTCGAGTTTGCCGATGTATTTCGCCTGTTGACGAGGCATTTGGTTACCTTAAGAGAGTCATAGTTACCCCTTGCTGTTGCTCCCCATTTTACAACAGGCACATCTACAAGCTTACTCTGGCCAATTCTCCTGAAGCGATACGCTAATATCTATTGACATAAAGACTTTCACAGTACTCCTGCCGGGAGCTTTTCGACTTTGCCGATGTATTTCGCCTATTGACGAGGCGTTTGGCTACCTTAAGAGAGTCATAGTTACTCCTACCAGTGTCTCTCCGTTAAACCACAGTCACATCTACCATTTTCCTCTGCCCCTTTCACCAGACGCGATACGCCATTATTTGTTGAAATTATGACTTTCACAGTACTCCTGCTAGGGGTTCCTCCAGTTTACCAATGTATTTCGCCTGTTGACGAAGCATTTGGCTACCTTAAGAGAGTCATACTTACTCCTGTCAGTTGCTCCCCGTTTTACCACAGTCACATTTTCAATCTTATTCTGGCCAGTTCACCCGAAGCGATACGCCACTTGACGAGGCATTTGGCTACCTTAAGAGAGTCATAGTTACTCCTGTCAGTTGCTCCCCGTTAAACCACAGTCACATCTACGATTTTCCTCTGCCGCTTTCACCAGCCGCGATACGCCATTATTTGTTGAAATTATGACTTTCACAGTACTCCTGCTAGGGGTTCCTCCAGTTTACCAATGTATTTCGCCTGTTGACGAAGCATTTGGCTACCTTAAGAGAGTCATAGTTACTCCTGTCAGTTGCTCCCCGTTAAACCACAGTCACATCTACGATTTTCCTCTGCCGCTTTCACCAGCCGCGATACGCCATTATTTGTTGAAATTATGACTTTCACAGTACTCCTGCTAGGGGTTCCTCCAGTTTACCAATGTATTTCGCCTGTTGACGAAGCATTTGGCTACCTTAAGAGAGTCATAGTTACTCCTGTCAGTTGCTCCCCGTTTTACCACAGTCACATTTTCAATCTTATTCTGGCCAGTTCACCTGATGCGATACGCTGTTATCAGTCAACCTAAAAAATATCACAGTACTCCTGCCGGAAGCTTCTCGAGTTTGCCGAAGTATTTCGCCTGTTGACGAAGCATTTGGATACCTTAAGAGAGTCATAGTTACTCCTTGCTGTTGCTCCCCATTTTACAACAGGCACATCTACAAGCTTACTCTGGCCAATTCTCCTGAAGCGATACGCTAATATCTGTAGACATAAAGACTTTCACAGTACTCCTGCTGGGAGCTTCTCTACTTTGCCGATGTATTTCGCCTATTGACGAGGCATTTGGCTACCTTAAGAGAGTCATAGTTACTCCTGTCAGTTGCTCCCCGTTAAACCACAGTCACATCTACGATTTTCCTATTCCGCTTTCACCAGACGCGATACGCCATTATTTGTCGAAATTATGACTTTCACAGTACTCCTGCTAGGGGTTCCTCCAGTTTACCAAAGTATTTCGCCTGTTGACGAACCATTTGGCTACCTTAAGAGAGTCATAGTTACTCCTGTCAGTTGCTCCCCGTTTTACCACAGTCACATTTTCAATCTTATTCTGGCCAGTTCACCTGAAGCGATACGCCATTAACGGTCAACCTAAAGAATTTCACAGTACTCTTGCCGGGAGCTCTCGAGTTTGCCGATGTATTTCGCCTGTTGACGAGGCATTTGGTTACCTTAAGAGAGTCATAGTTACCCCTTGCTGTTGCTCCCCATTTTACAACAGGCACATCTACAAGCTTACTCTGGCCAATTCTCCTGAAGCGATAAGCTAATATCTATTGACATAAAGACTTTCACAGTACTCCTGCCGGGAGCTTTTCGACTTTGCCGATGTATTTCGCCTATTGACGAGGCGTTTGGCTACCTTAAGAGAGTCATAGTTACTCCTGCCAGTGTCTCTCCGTTAAACCACAGTCACATCTACCATTTTCCTCTGCCCCTTTCACCAGACGCGATACGCCATTATTTGTCGACATCATGACTTTCAAAGTACTCCTGCTAGGGGCTCCTCCAGTCTACCAATGTATTTCGCCTGTTGACGAGGCATTTGGCTACCTTAAGAGAGTCATACTTACTCCTGTCAGTTGCTCCCCGTTTTACCACAGTCACATTTTCAACCTTATTCTGGCCAGTTCACCTGAAGCGATACGCCATTATCGGTCAACCTAAAGAATTTCACAGTACTCTTGCCGGGAGCTCTCGAGTTTGCCGATGTATTTCGCCTGTTGACGAGGCATTTGGTTACCTTAAGAGAGTCATAGTTACCCCTTGCTGTTGCTCCCCATTTTACAACAGGCACATCTACAAGCTTACTCTGGCCAATTCTCCTGAAGCGATACGCTAATATCTATTGACATAAAGACTTTCACAGTACTCCTGCCGGGAGCTTTTCGACTTTGCCGATGTATTTCGCCTATTGACGAGGCGTTTGGCTACCTTAAGAGAGTCATACTTACTCCTGTCAGTTGCTCCCCGTTTTACCACAGTCACATTTTCAATCTTATTCTGGCCAGTTCGCCCGAAGCGATACGCCACTTGACGAAGCATTTGGCTACCTTAAGAGAGTCATAGTTAGGTTAGGTTAGTGTTGTTTAACGTCCCGTCGACAACGAGGTCATTAGAGACGGAGCGCAAGCTCGGGTTAGGGAAGGATAGGGAAGGAAATCGGCCGTGCCCTTTCAAAGGAACCATCCCGGCATTTGCCTGAAACGATTTAGGGAAATCACGGAAAACCTAAATCATGATGGCTGGAGACGGGATTGAACCGTCGTCCTCCCGAATGCGAGTCCAGTGTGCTAACCACTGCGCCACCTCGCTCGGTAGAGTCATAGTTACTCCTGTCAGTTGCTCCCCATTAAACCACAGTCACATCTACGATTTTCCTCTGCCGCTTTCACCAGCCGCGATACGCCTTTATTTGTTGAAATTATGACTTTCACAGTACTCCTGCTAGGGGTTCCTCCAGTTTACCAATGTATTTCGCCTGTTGACGAAGCATTTGGCTACCTTAAGAGAGTCATAGTTACTCCTGTCAGTTGCTCCCCGTTAAACCACAGTCAGATCTACGATTTTCCTCTGCCGCTTTCACCAGCCGCGATACGCCATTATTTGTTGAAATTATGACTTTCACAGTACTCCTGCTAGGGGTTCCTCCAGTTTACCAATGTATTTCGCCTGTTGACGAAGCATTTGGCTACCTTAAGAGAGTCATAGTTACTCCTGTCAGTTGCTCCCCGTTTTACCACAGTCACATTTTCAATCTTATTCTGGCCAGTTCACCTGATGCGATACGCCGTTATCAGCCAACCTAAAAAATATCACAGTACTCCTGCCGGAAGCTTCTCGAGTTTGCCGAAGTATTTCGCCTGTTGACGAAGCATTTGGATACCTTAAGAGAGTCATAGTTACTCCTTGCTGTTGCTCCCCATTTTACAACAGGCACATCTACAAGCTTACTCTGGCCAATTCTCCTGAAGCGATACGCTAATATCTGTAGACATAAAGACTTTCACAGTACTCCTGCTGGGAGCTTCTCAACTTTGCCGATGTATTTCGCCTATTGACGAGGCGTTTGGCTACCTTAAGAGAGTCATAGTTACTCCTGCCAGTGTCTCTCCGTTAAACCACAGTCACATCTACCATTTTCCTCTGCCCCTTTCACCAGACGCGATACGCCATTATTTGTGGACATCATGACTTTCAAAGTACTCCTGCTAGGGGCTCCTCCAGTTTACCAATGTATTTCGCCTGTTGACGAGGCATTTGGCTACCTTAAGAGAGTCATACTTACTCCTGTCAGTTGCTCCCCGTTTTACCACAGTCACATTTTCAATCTTATTCTGGCCAGTTCACCTGAAGTGAAACGCCATTATCGGTCAACCTAAAGAATTTCACAGTACTCTTGCCGGGAGCTCTCGAGTTTGCCGATGTATTTCGCCTGTTGACGAGGCATATGGTTACCTTAAGAGAGTCATAGTTACCCCTTGCTGTTGCTCCCCATTTTACAACAGGCACATCTACAAGCTTACTCTGGCCAATTCTCCTGAAGCGATACGCTAATATCTATTGACATAAAGACTTTCACAGTACTCCTGCCGGGAGCTTTTCGACTTTGCCGATGTATTTCGCCTATTGACGAGGCGTTTGGCTACCTTAAGAGAGTCATAGTTACTCCTGTCAGTTGCTCCCCGTTAAACCACAGTCACATCTACGATTTTCCTCTGCCGCTTTCACCAGCCGCGATACGCCATTATTTGTTGAAATTATGACTTTCACAGTACTACTTCTAGGGGTTCCTCCAGTTTACCAATGTATTTCGCCTGTTGACGAAGCATTTGGCTACCTTAAGAGAGTCATAGTTACTCCTGTCAGTTGCTCCCCGTTTTACCACAGTCACATTTTCAATCTTATTCTGGCCAGTTCACCTGATGCGATACGCCGTTATCAGTCAACCTAAAAAATATCACAGTACTCCTGCCGGAAGCTTCTCGAGTTCGCCGAAGTATTTCGCCAGTTGACGAAGCATTTGGATACCTTAAGAGAGTCATAGTTACTCCTTGCTGTTGCTTCCCATTTTACAACAGGCACATCTACAAGCTTACTCTGGCCAATTCTCCTGAAGCGATACGCTAATATCTGTTGACATAAAGTCTTTCACAGTACTCCTGCTGGGAGCTTCTCAACTTTGCCGATGTATTTCGCCTATTGACGAGGCATTTGGCTACCTTAAGAGAGTCATAGTTACTCCTGTCAGTTGCTCCCCGTTAAACCACAGTCACATCTACGATTTTCCTCTGCCGCTTTCACCAGCCGCGATACGCCATTATTTGTTGAAATTATGACTTTCACAGTACTCCTGCTATGGGTTCCTCCAGTTTACCAATGTATTTCGCCTGTTGACGAAGCATTTGGCTACCTTAAGAGAGTCATAGTTACTCCTGTCAGTTGCTCCCCGTTTTACCACAGTCACATTTTCAATCTTATTCTGGCCAGTTCACCTGATGCGATACGCCGTTATCAGTCAACCTAAGAAATATCACAGTACTCCTGCCGGAAGCTTCTCGAGTTTGCCGAAGTATTTCGCCTGTTGACGAAGCATTTGGATACCTTAAGAGAGTCATAGTTACTCCTTGCTGTTGCTCCCCATTTTACAACAGGCACATCTACAAGCTTACTCTGGCCAATTCTCCTGAAGCGATACGCTAATATCTGTTGACATAAAGACTTTCACAGTACTCCTGCTGGGAGCTTCTCAACTTTGCCGATGTATTTCGCCTATTGACGAGGCATTTGGCTACCTTAAGAGAGTCATAGTTACTCCTGTCAGTTGCTCCCCGTTAAACCACAGTCACATCTACGATTTTCCTCTGCCGCTTTCACCAGACGTGATACGCCATTATTTGTCGAAATTATGACTTTCACAGTACTCCTGCTAGGGGTTCCTCCAGTTTACCAATGTATTTCGCCTGTTGACGAACCATTTGGCTACCTTAAGAGAGTCATAGTTACTCCTGTCATTTGCTCCCCGTTTTACCACAGTCACATTTTCAATCTTATTCTGGCCAGTTCACCTGAAGTGATACGCCATTATCGGTCAAAATAAAGTATTTCACAGTACTCTTGCCGGGAGCTCTCGAGTTTGCCGAAGTATTTCGCCTGTTGACGAGGCATTTGGTTACCTTAAGAGAGTCATAGTTACCCCTTTCTGTTGCTCCCCATTTTACAACAGGCACATCTACAAGCTTACTCTGGCCAATTCTCCTGAAGCGATACGCTAATATCTATTGACATAAAGACTTTCACAGTGCTCCTGCCGGGAGCTTTTCGACTTTGCCGATGTATTTCGCCTATTGACGAGGCATTTGGCTACCTTAAGAGAGTCATAGTTACTCCTGTCAGTTGCTCCCCGTTTTACCACAGTCACATTTTCAATCTTATTCTGGCCAGTTCACCTGAAGCGATACGCCATTATCGGTCAACCTAAAGAATTTCACAGTACTCTTGCCGGGAGCTCTCGAGTTTGCCGATGTATTTCGCCTGTTGACGAGGCATTTGGTTACCTTAAGAGAGTCATAGTTACCCCTTGCTGTTGCTCCCCATTTTACAACAGGCACATCTACAAGCTTACTCTGGCCAATTCTCCTGAAGCGATACGCCAATATCTATTGTTATAAAGACTTTCACAGTACTCCTGCCGGGAGCTTTTCGACTTTGCCGATGTATTTCGCCTATTGACGAGGCGTTTGGCTACCTTAAGAGAGTCATAGTTACTCCTGCCAGTGACTCTCCGTTAAACCACAGTCACATCTACCATTTTCCTCTGCCCCTTTCACCAGACGCGATACGCCATTATTTGTCGACATCATGACTTTCAAAGTACTCCTGCTAGGGGCTCCTCCAGTCTACCAATGTATTTCGCCTGTTGACGAGGCATTTGGCTACCTTAAGAGAGTCATACTTACTCCTGTCAGGTGCTCCCCGTTTTACCACAGTCACATTTTCAATCTTATTCTGGCCAGTTCACCTGAAGCGATACGCCATTATCGGTCAACCTAAAGAATTTCACAGTACTCTTGCCGGGAGCTCTCGAGTTTGCCGATGTATTTCGCCTGTTGACGAGGCATTTGGTTACCTTAAGAGAGTCATAGTTACCCCTTGCTGTTGCTCCCCATTTTACAACAGGCACATCTACAAGCTTACTCTGGCCAATTCTCCTGAAGCGATACGCTAATATCTATTGACATAAAGACTTTCACAGTACTCCTGCCGGGAGCTTTTCGACTTTGCCGATGTATATCGCCTATTGACGAGGCGTTTGGCTACCTTAAGAGAGTCATAGTTACTCCTACCAGTGTCTCTCCGTTAAACCACAGTCACATCTACCATTTTCCTCTGCCCCTTTCACCAGACGCGATACGCCATTATTTGTTGAAATTATGACTTTCACAGTACTCCTGCTAGGGGTTCCTCCAGTTTACCAATGTATTTCGCCTGTTGACGAAGCATTTGGCTACCTTAAGAGAGTCATACTTACTCCTGTCAGTTGCTCCCCGTTTTACCACAGTCACATTTTCAATCTTATTCTGGCCAGTTCACCCGAAGCGATACGCCACTTGACGAGGCATTTGGCTACCTTAAGAGAGTCATAGTTACTCCTGTCAGTTGCTCCCCGTTAAACCACAGTCACATCTACGATTTTCCTCTGCCGCTTTCACCAGCCGCGATACGCCATTATTTGTTGAAATTATGACTTTCACAGTAATCCTGCTAGGGGTTCCTCCAGTTTACCAATGTATTTCGCCTGTTGACGAAGCATTTGGCTACCTTAAGAGAGTCATAGTTACTCCTGTCAGTTGCTCCCCGTTAAACCACAGTCACATCTACGATTTTCCTCTGCCGCTTTCACCAGCCGCGATACGCCATTATTTGTTGAAATTATGACTTTCACAGTACTCCTGCTAGGGGTTCCTCCAGTTTACCAATGTATTTCGCCTGTTGACGAAGCATTTGGCTACCTTAAGAGAGTCATAGTTACTCCTGTCAGTTGCTCCCCGTTTTACCACAGTCACATTTTCAATCTTATTCTGGCCAGTTCACCTGATGCGATACGCTGTTATCAGTCAACCTAAAAAATATCACAGTACTCCTGCCGGAAGCTTCTCGAGTTTGCCGAAGTATTTCGCCTGTTGACGAAGCATTTGGATACCTTAAGAGAGTCATAGTTACTCCTTGCTGTTGCTCCCCATTTTACAACAGGCACATCTACAAGCTTACTCTGGCCAATTCTCCTGAAGCGATACGCTAATATCTGTAGACATAAAGACTTTCACAGTACTCCTGCTGGGAGCTTCTCTACTTTGCCGATGTATTTCGCCTATTGACGAGGCATTTGTCTACCTTAAGAGAGTCATAGTTACTCCTGTCAGTTGCTCCCCGTTAAACCACAGTCACACCTACGATTTTCCTATTCCGCTTTCACCAGACGCGATACGCCATTATTTGTCGAAATTATGACTTTCACAGTACTCCTGCTAGGGGTTCCTCCAGTTTACCAAAGTATTTCGCCTGTTGACGAACCATTTGGCTACCTTAAGAGAGTCATAGTTACTCCTGTCAGTTGCTCCCCGTTTTACCACAGTCACATTTTCAATCTTATTCTGGCCAGTTCAGCTGAAGCGATACGCCATTATCGGTCAACCTAAAGAATTTCACAGTACTCTTGCCAGGAGCTCTCGAGTTTGCCGATGTATTTCGCCTGTTGACGAGGCATTTGGTTACCTTAAGAGAGTCATAGTTACCCCTTGCTGTTGCTCCCCATTTTACAACAGGCACATCTACAAGCTTACTCTGGCCAATTCTCCTGAAGCGATACGCTAATATCTATTGACATAAAGACTTTCACAGTACTCCTGCCGGGAGCTTTTCGACTTTGCCGATGTATTTCGCCTATTGACGAGGCGTTTGGCTACCTTAAGAGAGTCATAGTTACTCCTGCCAGTGTCTCTCCGTTAAACCACAGTCACATCTACCATTTTCCTCTGCCCCTTTCACCAGACGCGATACGCCATTATTTGTCGACATCATGACTATCAAAGTACTCCTGCTAGGGGCTCCTCCAGTCTACCAATGTATTTCGCCTGTTGACGAGGCATTTGGCTACCTTAAGAGAGTCATACTTACTCCTGTCAGTTGCTCCCCGTTTTACCACAGTCACATTTTCAATCTTATTCTGGCCAGTTCACCCGAAGCGATACGCCACTTGACGAGGCATTTGGCTACCTTAAGAGAGTCATAGTTACTCCTGTCAGTTGCTCCCCGTTAAACCACAGTCACATCTACGATTTTCCTCTGCCGCTTTCACCAGCCGCGATACGCCATTATTTGTTGAAATTATGACTTTCACAGTACTCCTGCTAGGGGTTCCTCCAGTTTACCAATGAATTTCGCCTGTTGACGAAGCATTTGGGTACCATAAGAGTGTCATAGTTACTCCTGTCAGTTGCTCCCCGTTAAACCACAGTCACATCTACGATTTTCCTCTGCCGCTTTCACCAGCCGCGATACGCCATTATTTGTTGAAATTATGACTTTCACAGTACTCCTGCTAGGGGTTCCTCCAGTTTACCAATGTATTTCGCCTGTTGACGAAGCATTTGGCTACCTTAAGAGAGTCATAGTTACTCCTGTCAGTTGCTCCCCGTTTTACCACAGTCACATTTTCAATCTTATTCTGGCCAGTTCACCTGATGCGATACGCTGTTATCAGTCAACCTAAAAAATATCACAGTACTCCTGCCGGAAGCTTCTCGAGTTTGCCGAAGTATTTCGCCTGTTGACGAAGCATTTGGATACCTTAAGAGAGTCATAGTTACTCCTTGCTGTTGCTCCCAATTTTACAACAGGCACATCTACAAGCTTACTCTGGCCAATTCTCCTGAAGCGATACGCTAATATCTGTAGACATAAAGACTTTCACAGTACTCCTGCTGGGAGCTTCTCTACTTTGCCGATGTATTTCGCCTATTGACGAGGCATTTGGCTACCTTAAGAGAGTCATAGTTACTCCTGTCAGTTGCTCCCCGTTAAACCACAGTCACATCTACGATTTTCCTCTGCCGCTTTCACCAGACGCGATACGCCATTATTTGTCGAAATTATGACTTTCACAGTACTCCTGCTAGGGGTTCCTCCAGTTTACCAAAGTATTTCGCCTGTTGACGAACCATTTGGCTACCTTAAGAGAGTCATAGTTACTCCTGTCAGTTGCTCCCCGTTTTACCACAGTCACATTTTCAATCTTATTCTGGCCAGTTCACCTGAAGCGATACGCCATTAACGGTCAACCTAAAGAATTTCACAGTACTCTTGCCGGGAGCTCTCGAGTTTGCCGATGTATTTCGCCTGTTGACGAGGCATTTGGTTACCTTAAGAGAGTCATAGTTACCCCTTGCTGTTGCTCCCCATTTTACAACAGGCACATCTACAAGCTTACTCTGGCCAATTCTCCTGAAGCGATACGCTAATATCTATTGACATAAAGGCTTTCACAGTACTCCTGCCGGGAGCTTTTCGACTTTGCCGATGTATTTCGCCTATTGACGAGGCGTTTGGCTACCTTAAGAGAGTCATAGTTACTCCTGCCAGTGTCTCTCCGTTAAACCACAGTCACATCTACCATTTTCCTCTGCCCCTTTCACCAGACGCGATACGCCATTATTTGTCGACATCATGACTTTCAAAGTACTCCTGCTAGGGGCTCCTCCAGTCTACCAATGTATTTCGCCTGTTGACGAGGCATTTGGCTACCTTAAGAGAGTCATACTTACTCCTGTCAGTTGCTCCCCGTTTTACCACAGTCACATTTTCAATCTTATTCTGGCCAGTTCACCTGAAGCGATACGCCATTATCGGTCAACCTAAAGAATTTCACACTACTCTTGCCGGGAGCTCTCGAGTTTGCCGATGTATTTCGCCTGTTGACGAGGCATTTGGTTACCTTAAGAGAGTCATAGTTACCCCTTGCTGTTGCTCCCCATTTTACAACAGGCACATCTACAAGCTTACTCTGGCCAATTCTCCTGAAGCGATACGCTAATATCTATTGACATAAAGACTTTCACAGTACTCCTGCCGGGAGCTTTTCGACTTTGCCGATGTATTTCGCCTATTGACGAGGCGTTTGGCTACCTTAAGAGAGTCATAGTTACTCCTACCAGTGTCTCTCCGTTAAACCACAGTCACATCTACCATTTTCCTCTGCCCCTTTCACCAGACGCGATACGCCATTATTTGTCGACATCATGACTTTCAAAGTACTCCTGCTAGGGGCTCCTCCAGTCTACCAATGTATTTCGCCTGTTGACGAGGCATTTGGCTACCTTAAGAGAGTCATACTTACTCCTGTCAGTTGCTCCCCGTTTTACCACAGTCACATTTTCAATCTTATTCTGGCCAGTTCACCCGAAGCGATACGCCACTTGACGAGGCATTTGGCTACCTTAAGAGAGTCATAGTTAGGTTAGGTTAGTGTTGTTTAACGTCCCGTCGACAACGAAGTCATTAGAGACGGAGCGCAAGCTCGGGTTAGGGAAGGATAGGGAAGGAAATCGGCCGTGCCCTTTCAAAGGAACCATCCCGGCATTTGCCTGAAACGATTTAGGGAAATCACGGAAAACCTAAATCATGATGGCTGTAGACGGGATTGAACCGTCGTCCTCCCGAATGCGAGTCCAGTGTGCTAACCACTGCGCCACCTCGCTCGGTAGAGTCATAGTTACTCCTGTCAGTTGCTCCCCATTAAACCACAGTCACATCTACGATTTTCCTCTGCCGCTTTCACCAGCCGCGATACGCCTTTATTTGTTGAAATTATGACTTTCACAGTACTCCTGCTAGGGGTTCCTCCAGTTTACCAATGTATTTCGCCTGTTGACGAAGCATTTGGCTACCTTAAGAGAGTCATAGTTACTCCTGTCAGTTGCTCCCCGTTAAACCACAGTCACATCTACGATTTTCCTCTGCCGCTTTCACCAGCCGCGATACGCCATTATTTGTTGAAATTATGACTTTCACAGTACTCCTGCTAGGGGTTCCTCCAGTTTACCAATGTATTTCGCCTGTTGACGAAGCATTTGGCTACCTTAAGAGAGTCATAGTTACTCCTGTCAGTTGCTCCCCGTTTTACCACAGTCACATTTTCAATCTTATTCTGGCCAGTTCACCTGATGCGATACGCCGTTATCAGCCAACCTAAAAAATATCACAGTACTCCTGCCGGAAGCTTCTCGAGTTTGCCGAAGTATTTCGCCTGTTGACGAAGCATATGGATACCTTAAGAGAGTCATAGTTACTCCTTGCTGTTGCTCCCCATTTTACAACAGGCACATCTACAAGCTTACTCTGGCCAATTCTCCTGAAGCGATACGCTAATATCTGTAGACATAAAGACTTTCACAGTACTCCTGCTGGGAGCTTCTCAACTTTGCCGATGTATTTCGCCTATTGACGAGGCGTTTGGCTACCTTAAGAGAGTCATAGTTACTCCTGCCAGTGTCTCTCCGTTAAACCACAGTCACATCTACCATTTTCCTCTGCCCCTTTCACCAGACGCGATACGCCATTATTTGTGGACATCATGACTTTCAAAGTACTCCTGCTAGGGGCTCCTCCAGTTTACCAATGTATTTCGCCTGTTGACGAGGCATTTGGCTACCTTAAGAGAGTCATACTTACTCCTGTCAGTTGCTCCCCGTTTTACCACAGTCACATTTTCAATCTTATTCTGGCCAGTTCAGCTGATGCGATACGCCGTTATCAGTCAACCTAAAAAATATCACAGTACTCTTGCCGGAAGCTTCTCGAGTTTGCCGAAGTATTTCGCCTGTTGACGAAGCATTTGGATACCTTAAGAGAGTCATAGTTACTCCTTGCTGTTGCTCCCCATTTTACAACAGGCACATCTACAAGCTTACTCTGGCCAAATCTCCTGAAGCGATACGCTAATATCTGTTGACATAAAGACTTTCACAGTACTCCTGCTGGGAGCTTCTCAACTTTGCCGATGTATTTCGCCTATTGACGAGGCATTTGGCTATCTTAAGAGAGTCATAGTTACTCCTGTCAGTTGCTCCCCGTTAAACCACAGTCACATCTACGATTTTCCTCTGCCGCTTTCACCAGACGCGATACGCCATTATTTGTCGAAATTATGACTTTCACAGTACTCCTGCTAGGGGTTCCTCCAGTTTACCAATGTATTTCGCCTGTTGACGAACCATTTGGCTACCTTAAGAGAGTCATAGTTACTCCTGTCAGTTGCTCCCCGTTTTACCACAGTCACATTTTCAATCTTATTCTGGCCAGTTCACCTGAAGTGATACGCCATTATCGGTCAACCTAAAGAATTTCACAGTACTCTTGCCGGGAGCTCTCGAGTTTGCCGATGTATTTCGCCTGTTGACGAGGCATATGGTTACCTTAAGAGAGTCATAGTTACCCCTTGCTGTTGCTCCCCATTTTACAACAGGCACATCTACAAGCTTACTCTGGCCAATTCTCCTGAAGCGATACGCTAATATCTATTGACATAAAGACTTTCACAGTACTCCTGCCGGGAGCTTTTCGACTTTGCCGATGTATTTCGCCTATTGACGAGGCGTTTGGCTACCTTAAGAGAGTCATAGTTACTCCTGTCAGTTGCTCCCCGTTAAACCACAGTCACATCTACGATTTTCCTCTGCCGCTTTCACCACCCGCGATACGCCATTATTTGTTGAAATTATGACTTTCACAGTACTACTTCTAGGGGTTCCTCCAGTTTACCAATGTATTTCGCCTGTTGACGAAGCATTTGGCTACCTTAAGAGAGTCATAGTTACTCCTGTCAGTTGCTCCCCGTTTTACCACAGTCACATTTTCAATCTTATTCTGGCCAGTTCACCTGATGCGATACGCCGTTATCAGTCAACCTAAAAAATATCACAGTACTCCTGCCGGAAGCTTCTCGAGTTCGCCGAAGTATTTCGCCAGTTGACGAAGCATTTGGATACCTTAAGAGAGTCATAGTTACTCCTTGCTGTTGCTTCCCATTTTACAACAGGCACATCTACAAGCTTACTCTGGCCAATTCTCCTGAAGCGATACGCTAATATCTGTTGACATAAAGTCTTTCACAGTACTCCTGCTGGGAGCTTCTCAACTTTGCCGATGTATTTCGCCTATTGACGAGGCATTTGGCTACCTTAAGAGAGTCATAGTGACTCCTGTCAGTTGCTCCCCGTTAAACCACAGTCACATCTACGATTTTCCTCTGCCGCTTTCACCAGCCGCGATACGCCATTATTTGTTGAAATTATGACTTTCACAGTACTCCTGCTATGGGTTCCTCCAGTTTACCAATGTATTTCGCCTGTTGACGAAGCATTTGGCTACCTTAAGAGAGTCATAGTTACTCCTGTCAGTTGCTCCCCGTTTTACCACAGTCACATTTTCAATCTTATTCTGGCCAGTTCACCTGATGCGATACGCCGTTATCAGTCAACCTAAGAAATATCACAGTACTCCTGCCGGAAGCTTCTCGAGTTTGCCGAAGTATTTCGCCTGTTGACGAAGCATTTGGATACCTTAAGAGAGTCATAGTTACTCCTTGCTGTTGCTCCCCATTTTACAACAGGCACATCTACAAGCTTACTCTGGCCAATTCTCCTGAAGCGATACGCTAATATCTGTTGACATAAAGACTTTCACAGTACTCCTGCTGGGAGCTTCTCAACTTTGCCGATGTATTTCGCCTATTGACGAGGCATTTGGCTACCTTAAGAGAGTCATAGTTACTCCTGTCAGTTGCTCCCCGTTAAACCACAGTCACATCTACGATTTTCCTCTGCCGCTTTCACCAGACGCGATACGCCATTATTTGTCGAAATTATGACTTTCACAGTACTCCTGCTAGGGTTCCTCCAGTTTACCAATGTATTTCGCCTGTTGACGAACCATTTGGCTACCTTAAGAGAGTCATAGTTACTCCTGTCATTTGCTCCCCGTTTTACCACAGTCACATTTTCAATCTTATTCTGGCCAGTTCACCTGTAGTGATATGCCATTATCGGTCAAAATAAAGTATTTCACAGTACTCTTGCCGGGAGCTCTCGAGTTTGCCGAAGTATTTCGCCTGTTGACGAGGCATTTGGTTACCTTAAGAGAGTCATAGTTACCCCTTTCTATTGCTCCCCATTTTACAACAGGCACATCTACAAGCTTACTCTGGCCAATTCTCCTGAAGCGATACGCTAATATCTATTGACATAAAGACTTTCACAGTGCTCCTGCCGGGAGCTTTTCGACTTTGCCGATGTATTTCGCCTATTGACGAGGCATTTGGCTACCTTAAGAGAGTCATAGTTACTCCTGTCAGTTGCTCCCCGTTAAACCACAGTCACATCTACGATTTTCCTCTGCCGCTTTCACCAGACGCGATACGCCATTATTTGTCGAAATTATGACTTTCACAGTACTCCTGCTAGGGGTTCCTCCAGTTTACCAATGTATTTCGCCTGTTGACGAACCATTTGGCTACCTTAAGAGAGTCATAGTACTCCTGTCAGTTGCTCCCCGTTTTACCACAGTCACATTTTCAATCTTATTCTGGCCAGTTCACCTGAAGTGATACGCCATTATCGGTCAACCTAAAGAATTTCACAGTACTCTTGCCGGGAGCTCTCGAGTTTGCCGATGTATTTCGCCTGTTGACGAGGCATATGGTTACCTTAAGAGAGTCATAGTTACCCCTTGCTGTTGCTCCCCATTTTACAACAGGCACATCTACAAGCTTACTCTGGCCAATTCTCCTGAAGCGATACGCTAATATCTATTGACATAAAGACTTTCACAGTACTCCTGCCGGGAGCTTTTCGACTTTGCCGATGTATTTCGCCTATTGACGAGGCGTTTGGCTACCTTAAGAGAGTCATAGTTACTCCTGTCAGTTGCTCCCCGTTAAACCACAGTCACATCTACGATTTTCCTCTGCCCCTTTCACCAGACGCGATACGCCATTATTTGTCGACATCATGACTTTCAAAGTACTCCTGCTAGGGGCTCCTCCAGTCTACCAATGTATTTCGCCTGTTGACGAGGCATTTGGCTACCTTAAGAGAGTCATACTTACTCCTGTCAGTTGCTCCCCGTTTTACCACAGTCACATTTTCAATCTTATTCTGGCCAGTTCACCCGAAGCGATACGCCACTTGACGAGGCATTTGGCTACCTTAAGAGAGTCATAGTTAGGTTAGGTTAGTGTTGTTTAACGTCCCGTCGACAACGAGGTCATTAGAGACGGAGCGCAAGCTCGGGTTAGGGAAGGATAGGGAAGGAAATCGGCCGTGCCCTTTCAAAGGAACCATCCCGGCATTTGCCTGAAACGATTTAGGGAAATCACGGAAAACCTAAATCATGATGGCTGTAGACGGGATTGAACCGTCGTCCTCCCGAATGCGAGTCCAGTGTGCTAACCACTGCGCCACCTCGCTCGGTAGTGTCATAGTTACTCCTGTCAGTTGCTCCCCATTAAACCACAGTCACATCTACGATTTTCCTCTGCCGCTTTCACCAGCCGCGATACGCCTTTATTTGTTGAAATTATGACTTTCACAGTACTCCTGCTAGGGGTTCCTCCAGTTTACCAATGTATTTCGCCTGTTGACGAAGCATTTGGCTACCTTAAGAGAGTCATAGTTACTCCTGTCTGTTGCTCCCCGTTAAACCACAGTCACATCTACGATTTTCCTCTGCCGCTTTCACCAGCCGCGATACGCCATTATTTGTTGAAATTATGACTTTCACAGTACTCCTGCTAGGGGTTCCTCCAGTTTACCAATGTATTTCGCCTGTTGACGAAGCATTTGGCTACCTTAAGAGAGTCATAGTTACTCCTGTCAGTTGCTCCCCGTTTTACCACAGTCACATTTTCAATCTTATTCTGGCCAGTTCACCTGATGCGATACGCCGTTATCAGCCAACCTAAAAAATATCACAGTACTCCTGCCGGAAGCTTCTCGAGTTTGCCGAAGTATTTCGCCTGTTGACGAAGCATTTGGATACCTTAAGAGAGTCATAGTTACTCCTTGCTGTTGCTCCCCATTTTACAACAGGCACATCTACAAGCTTACTCTGGCCAATTCTCCTGAAGCGATACGCTAATATCTGTAGACATAAAGACTTTCACAGTACTCCTGCTGGGAACTTCTCAACTTTGCCGATGTATTTCGCCTATTGACGAGGCGTTTGGCTACCTTAAGAGAGTCATAGTTACTCCTGCCAGTGTCTCTCCGTTAAACCACAGTCACATCTACCATTTTCCTCTGCCCCTTTCACCAGACGCGATACGCCATTATTTGTGGACATCATGACTTTCAAAGTACTCCTGCTAGGGGCTCCTCCAGTTTACCAATGTATTTCGCCTGTTGACGAGGCATTTGGCTACCTTAAGAGAGTCATACTTACTCCTGTCAGTTGCTCCCCGTTTTACCACAGTCACATTTTCAATCTTATTCTGGCCAGTTCAGCTGATGCGATACGCCGTTATCAGTCAACCTAAAAAATATCACAGTACTCTTGCCGGAAGCTTCTCGAGTTTGCCGAAGTATTTCGCCTGTTGACGAAGCATTTGGATACCTTAAGAGAGTCATAGTTACTCCTTGCTGTTGCTCCCCATTTTACAACAGGCACATCTACAAGCTTACTCTGGCCAAATCTCCTGAAGCGATACGCTAATATCTGTTGACATAAAGACTTTCACAGTACTCCTGCTGGGAGCTTCTCAACTTTGCCGATGTATTTCGCCTATTGACGAGGCATTTGGCTATCTTAAGAGAGTCATAGTTACTCCTGTCAGTTGCTCCCCGTTAAACCACAGTCACATCTACGATTTTCCTCTGCCGCTTTCACCAGACGCGATACGCCATTATTTGTCGAAATTATGACTTTCACAGTACTCCTGCTAGGGGTTCCTCCAGTTTACCAATGTATTTCGCCTGTTGACGAACCATTTGGCTACCTTAAGAGAGTCATAGTTACTCCTGTCAGTTGCTCCCCGTTTTACCACAGTCACATTTTCAATCTTATTCTGGCCAGTTCACCTGAAGTGATACGCCATTATCGGTCAACCTAAAGAATTTCACAGTACTCTTGCCGGGAGCTCTCGAGTTTGCCGATGTATTTCGCCTGTTGACGAGGCATATGGTTACCTTAAGAGAGTCATAGTTACCCCTTGCTGTTGCTCCCCATTTTACAACAGGCACATCTACAAGCTTACTCTGGCCAATTCTCCTGAAGCGATACGCTAATATCTATTGACATAAAGACTTTCACAGTACTCCTGCCGGGAGCTTTTCGACTTTGCCGATGTATTTCGCCTATTGACGAGGCGTTTGGCTACTTCAAGAGAGTCATAGTTACTCCTGTCAGTTGCTCCCCGTTAAACCACAGTCACATCTACGATTTTCCTCTGCCGCTTTCACCAGCCGCGATACGCCATTATTTGTTGAAATTATGACTTTCACAGTACTACTTCTAGGGGTTCCTCCAGTTTACCAATGTATTTCGCCTGTTGACGAAGCATTTGGCTACCTTAAGAGAGTCATAGTTACTCCTGTCAGTTGCTCCCCGTTTTACCACAGTCACATTTTCAATCTTATTCTGGCCAGTTCACCTGATGCGATACGCCGTTATCAGTCAACCTAAAAAATATCACAGTACTCCTGCCGGAAGCTTCTCGAGTTCGCCGAAGTATTTCGCCAGTTGACGAAGCATTTGGATACCTTAAGAGAGTCATAGTTACTCCTTGCTGTTGCTTCCCATTTTACAACAGGCACATCTACAAGCTTACTCTGGCCAATTCTCCTGAAGCGATACGCTAATATCTGTTGACATAAAGTCTTTCACAGTACTCCTGCTGGGAGCTTCTCAACTTTGCCGATGTATTTCGCCTATTGACGAGGCATTTGGCTACCTTAAGAGAGTCATAGTTACTCCTGTCAGTTGCTCCCCGTTAAACCACAGTCACATCTACGATTTTCCTCTGCCGCTTTCACCAGCCGCGATACGCCATTATTTGTTGAAATTATGACTTTCACAGTACTCCTGCTATGGGTTCCTCCAGTTTACCAATGTATTTCGCCTGTTGACGAAGCATTTGGCTACCTTAAGAGAGTCATAGTTACTCCTGTCAGTTGCTCCCCGTTTTACCACAGTCACATTTTCAATCTTATTCTGGCCAGTTCACCTGATGCGATACGCCGTTATCAGCCAACCTAAAAAATATCACAGTACTCCTGCCGGAAGCTTCTCGAGTTTGCCGAAGTATTTCGCCTGTTGACGAAGCATTTGGATACCTTAAGAGAGTCATAGTTACTCCTTGCTGTTGCTCCCCATTTTACAACAGGCACATCTACAAGCTTACTCTGGCCAATTCTCCTGAAGCGATACGCTAATATCTGTTGACATAAAGACTTTCACAGTACTCCTGCTGGGAGCTTCTCAACTTTGCCGATGTATTTCGCCTATTGACGAGGCATTTGGCTACCTTAAGAGAGTCATAGTTACTCCTGTCAGTTGCTCCCCGTTAAACCACAGTCACATCTACGATTTTCCTCTGCCGCTTTCACCAGACGCGATACGCCATTATTTGTCGAAATTATGACTTTCACAGTACTCCTGCTAGGGTTCCTCCAGTTTACCAATGTATTTCGCCTGTTGACGAACCATTTGGCTACCTTAAGAGAGTCATAGTTACTCCTGTCATTTGCTCCCCGTTTTACCACAGTCACATTTTCAATCTTATTCTGGCCAGTTCACCTGTAGTGATATGCCATTATCGGTCAAAATAAAGTATTTCACAGTACTCTTGCCGGGAGCTCTCGAGTTTGCCGAAGTATTTCGCCTGTTGACGAGGCATTTGGTTACCTTAAGAGAGTCATAGTTACCCCTTTCTGTTGCTCCCCATTTTACAACAGGCACATCTACAAGCTTACTCTGGCCAATTCTCCTGAAGCGATACGCTAATATCTATTGACATAAAGACTTTCACAGTGCTCCTGCCGGGAGCTTTTCGACTTTGCCGATGTATTTCGCCTATTGACGAGGCATTTGGCTACCTTAAGAGAGTCATAGTTACTCCTGTCAGTTGCTCCCCGTTAAACCACAGTCACATCTACGATTTTCCTCTGCCGCTTTCACCAGACGCGATACGCCATTATTTGTCGAAATTATGACTTTCACAGTACTCCTGCTAGGGGTTCCTCCAGTTTACCAATGTATTTCGCCTGTTGACGAACCATTTGGCTACCTTAAGAGAGTCATAGTACTCCTGTCAGTTGCTCCCCGTTTTACCACAGTCACATTTTCAATCTTATTCTGGCCAGTTCACCTGAAGTGATACGCCATTATCGGTCAACCTAAAGAATTTCACAGTACTCTTGCCGGGAGCTCTCGAGTTTGCCGATGTATTTCGCCTGTTGACGAGGCATATGGTTACCTTAAGAGAGTCATAGTTACCCCTTGCTGTTGCTCCCCATTTTACAACAGGCACATCTACAAGCTTACTCTGGCCAATTCTCCTGAAGCGATACGCTAATATCTATTGACATAAAGACTTTCACAGTACTCCTGCCGGGAGCTTTTCGACTTTGCCGATGTATTTCGCCTATTGACGAGGCGTTTGGCTACCCTAAGAGAGTCATAGTTACTCCTGTCAGTTGCTCCCCGTTAAACCACAGTCACATCTACGATTTTCCTCTGCCGCTTTCACCAGCCGCGATACGCCATTATTTGTTGAAATTATGACTTTCACAGTACTCCTTCTAGGGGTTCCTCCAGTTTACCAATGTATTTCGCCTGTTGACGAAGCATTTGGCTACCTTAAGAGAGTCATAGTTACTCCTGTCAGTTGCTCCCCGTTTTACCACAGTCACATTTTCAATCTTATTCTGGCCAGTTCACCTGAAGCGATACGCCATTATCGGTCAACCTAAAGAATTTCACAGTACTCTTGCCGGGAGCTCTCGAGTTTGCCGATGTATTTCGCCTGTTGACGAGGCATTTGGTTACCTTAAGAGAGTCATAGTTACCCCTTGCTGTTGCTCCCCATTTTACAACAGGCACATCTACAAGCTTACTCTGGCCAATTCTCCTGAAGCGATACGCTAATATCTATTGACATAAAGACTTTCACAGTACTCCTGCCGGGAGCTTTTCGACTTTGCCGATGTATTTCGCCTATTGACGAGGCGTTTGGCTACCTTAAGAGAGTCATAGTTACTCCTACCAGTGTCTCTCCGTTAAACCACAGTCACATCTACCATTTTCCTCTGCCCCTTTCACCAGACGCGATACGCCATTATTTGTCGACATCTTGACTTTCAAAGTACTCCTGCTAGGGGCTCCTCCAGTCTACCAATGTATTTCGCCTGTTGACGAGGCATTTGGCTACCTTAAGAGAGTCATACTTACTCCTGTCAGTTGCTCCCCGTTTTACCACAGTCACATTTTCAATCTTATTCTGGCCAGTTCACCCGAAGCGATACGCCACTTGACGAGGCATTTGGCTACCTTAAGAGAGTCATAGTTAGGTTAGGTTAGTGTTGTTTAACGTCCCGTCGACAACGAGGTCATTAGAGACGGAGCGCAAGCTCGGGTTAGGGAAGGATAGGGAAGGAAATCGGCCGTGCCCTTTCAAAGGAACCATCCCGGCATTTGCCTGAAACGATTTAGGGAAATCACGGAAAACCTAAATCATGATGGCTGGAGACGGGATTGAACCGTCGTCCTCCCGAATGCGAGTCCAGTGTGCTAACCACTGCGCCACCTCGCTCGGTAGAGTCATAGTTACTCCTGTCAGTTGCTCCCCATTAAACCACAGTCACATCTACGATTTTCCTCTGCCGCTTTCACCAGCCGCGATACGCCTTTATTTGTTGAAATTATGACTTTCACAGTACTCCTGCTAGGGGTTCCTCCAGTTTACCAATGTATTTCGCCTGTTGACGAAGCATTTGGCTACCTTAAGAGAGTCATAGTTACTCCTGTCAGTTGCTCCCCGTTAAACCACAGTCACATCTACGATTTTCCTCTGCCGCTTTCACCAGCCGCGATACGCCATTATTTGTTGAAATTATGACTTTCACAGTACTCCTGCTAGGGGTTCCTCCAGTTTACCAATGTATTTCGCCTGTTGACGAAGCATTTGGCTACCTTAAGAGAGTCATAGTTACTCCTGTCAGTTGCTCCCCGTTTTACCACAGTCACATTTTCAATCTTATTCTGGCCAGTTCACCTGATGCGATACGCCGTTATCAGCCAACCTAAAAAATATCACAGTACTCCTGCCGGAAGCTTCTCGAGTTTGCCGAAGTATTTCGCCTGTTGACGAAGCATTTGGATACCTTAAGAGAGTCATAGTTACTCCTTGCTGTTGCTCCCCATTTTACAACAGGCACATCTACAAGCTTACTCTGGCCAATTCTCCTGAAGCGATACGCTAATATCTGTAGACATAAAGACTTTCACAGTACTCCTGCTGGGAGCTTCTCAACTTTGCCGATGTATTTCGCCTATTGACGAGGCGTTTGGCTACCTTAAGAGAGTCATAGTTACTCCTGCCAGTGTCTCTCCGTTAAACCACAGTCACATCTACCATTTTCCTCTGCCCCTTTCACCAGACGCGATACGCCATTATTTGTGGACATCATGACTTTCAAAGTACTCCTGCTAGGGGCTCCTCCAGTTTACCAATGTATTTCGCCTGTTGACGAGGCATTTGGCTACCTTAAGAGAGTCATACTTACTCCTGTCAGTTGCTCCCCGTTTTACCACAGTCACATTTTCAATCTTATTCTGGCCAGTTCAGCTGATGCGATACGCCGTTATCAGTCAACCTAAAAAATATCACAGTACTCTTGCCGGAAGCTTCTCGAGTTTGCCGAAGTATTTCGCCTGTTGACGAAGCATTTGGATACCTTAAGAGAGTCATAGTTACTCCTTGCTGTTGCTCCCCATTTTACAACAGGCACATCTACAAGCTTACTCTGGCCAAATCTCCTGAAGCGATACGCTAATATCTGTTGACATAAAGACTTTCACAGTACTCCTGCTGGGAGCTTCTCAACTTTGCCGATGTATTTCGCCTATTGACGAGGCATTTGGCTATCTTAAGAGAGTCATAGTTACTCCTGTCAGTGGCTCCCCGTTAAACCACAGTCACATCTACGATTTTCCTCTGCCGCTTTCACCAGACGCGATACGCCATTATTTGTCGAAATTATGACTTTCACAGTACTCCTGCTAGGGGTTCCTCCAGTTTACCAATGTATTTCGCCTGTTGACGAACCATTTGGCTACCTTAAGAGAGTCATAGTTACTCCTGTCAGTTGCTCCCCGTTTTACCACAGTCACATTTTCAATCTTATTCTGGCCAGTTCACCTGAAGTGATACGCCATTATCGGTCAACCTAAAGAATTTCACAGTACTCTTGCCGGGAGCTCTCGAGTTTGCCGATGTATTTCGCCTGTTGACGAGGCATATGGTTACCTTAAGAGAGTCATAGTTACCCCTTGCTGTTGCTCCCCATTTTACAACAGGCACATCTACAAGCTTACTCTGGCCAATTCTCCTGAAGCGATACGCTAATATCTATTGACATAAAGACTTTCACAGTACTCCTGCCGGGAGCTTTTCGACTTTGCCGATGTATTTCGCCTATTGACGAGGCGTTTGGCTACCTTAAGAGAGTCATAGTTACTCCTACCAGTGTCTCTCCGTTAAACCACAGTCACATCTACCATTTTCCTCTGCCCCTTTCACCAGACGCGATACGCCATTATTTGTCGACATCTTGACTTTCAAAGTACTCCTGCTAGGGGCTCCTCCAGTCTACCAATGTATTTCGCCTGTTGACGAGGCATTTGGCTACCTTAAGAGAGTCATACTTACTCCTGTCAGTTGCTCCCCGTTTTACCACAGTCACATTTTCAATCTTATTCTGGCCAGTTCACCCGAAGCGATACGCCACTTGACGAGGCATTTGGCTACCTTAAGAGAGTCATAGTTAGGTTAGGTTAGTGTTGTTTAACGTCCCGTCGACAACGAGGTCATTAGAGACGGAGCGCAAGCTCGGGTTAGGGAAGGATAGGGAAGGAAATCGGCCGTGCCCTTTCAAAGGAACCATCCCGGCATTTGCCTGAAACGATTTAGGGAAATCACGGAAAACCTAAATCATGATGGCTGGAGACGGGATTGAACCGTCGTCCTCCCGAATGCGAGTCCAGTGTGCTAACCACTGCGCCACCTCGCTCGGTAGAGTCATAGTTACTCCTGTCAGTTGCTCCCCATTAAACCACAGTCACATCTACGATTTTCCTCTGCCGCTTTCACCAGCCGCGATACGCCTTTATTTGTTGAAATTATGACTTTCACAGTACTCCTGCTAGGGGTTCCTCCAGTTTACCAATGTATTTCGCCTGTTGACGAAGCATTTGGCTACCTTAAGAGAGTCATAGTTACTCCTGTCAGTTGCTCCCCGTTAAACCACAGTCACATCTACGATTTTCCTCTGCCGCTTTCACCAGCCGCGATACGCCATTATTTGTTGAAATTATGACTTTCACAGTACTCCTGCTAGGGGTTCCTCCAGTTTACCAATGTATTTCGCCTGTTGACGAAGCATTTGGCTACCTTAAGAGAGTCATAGTTACTCCTGTCAGTTGCTCCCCGTTTTACCACAGTCACATTTTCAATCTTATTCTGGCCAGTTCACCTGATGCGATACGCCGTTATCAGCCAACCTAAAAAATATCACAGTACTCCTGCCGGAAGCTTCTCGAGTTTGCCGAAGTATTTCGCCTGTTGACGAAGCATTTGGATACCTTAAGAGAGTCATAGTTACTCCTTGCTGTTGCTCCCCATTTTACAACAGGCACATCTACAAGCTTACTCTGGCCAATTCTCCTGAGGCGATACGCTAATATCTGTAAACATAAAGACTTTCACAGTACTCCTGCTGGGAGCTTCTCAACTTTGCCGATGTATTTCGCCTATTGACGAGGCGTTTGGCTACCTTAAGAGAGTCATAGTTACTCCTGCCAGTGTCTCTCCGTTAAACCACAGTCACATCTACCATTTTCCTCTGCCCCTTTCACCAGACGCGATACGCCATTATTTGTGGACATCATGACTTTCAAAGTACTCCTGCTAGGGGCTCCTCCAGTTTACCAATGTATTTCGCCTGTTGACGAGGCATTTGGCTACCTTAAGAGAGTCATACTTACTCCTGTCAGTTGCTCCCCGTTTTACCACAGTCACATTTTCAATCTTATTCTGGCCAGTTCAGCTGATGCGATACGCCGTTATCAGTCAACCTAAAAAATATCACAGTACTCTTGCCGGAAGCTTCTCGAGTTTGCCGAAGTATTTCGCCTGTTGACGAAGCATTTGGATACCTTAAGAGAGTCATAGTTACTCCTTGCTGTTGCTCCCCATTTTACAACAGGCACATCTACAAGCTTACTCTGGCCAAATCTCCTGAAGCGATACGCTAATATCTGTTGACATAAAGACTTTCACAGTACTCCTGCTGGGAGCTTCTCAACTTTGCCGATGTATTTCGCCTATTGACGAGGCATTTGGCTATCTTAAGAGAGTCATAGTTACTCCTGTCAGTTGCTCCCCGTTAAACCACAGTCACATCTACGATTTTCCTCTGCCGCTTTCACCAGACGCGATACGCCATTATTTGTCGAAATTATGACTTTCACAGTACTCCTGCTAGGGGTTCCTCCAGTTTACCAATGTATTTCGCCTGTTGACGAACCATTTGGCTACCTTAAGAGAGTCATAGTTACTCCTGTCAGTTGCTCCCCGTTTTACCACAGTCACATTTTCAATCTTATTCTGGCCAGTTCACCTGAAGTGATACGCCATTATCGGTCAACCTAAAGAATTTCACAGTACTCTTGCCGGGAGCTCTCGAGTTTGCCGATGTATTTCGCCTGTTGACGAGGCATATGGTTACCTTAAGAGAGTCATAGTTACCCCTTGCTGTTGCTCCCCATTTTACAACAGGCACATCTACAAGCTTACTCTGGCCAATTCTCCTGAAGCGATACGCTAATATCTATTGACATAAAGACTTTCACAGTACTCCTGCCGGGAGCTTTTCGACTTTGCCGATGTATTTCGCCTATTGACGAGGCGTTTGGCTACCTTAAGAGAGTCATAGTTACTCCTGTCAGTTGCTCCCCGTTAAACCACAGTCACATCTACGATTTTCCTCTGCCGCTTTCACCAGCCGCGATACGCCATTATTTGTTGAAATTATGACTTTCACAGTACTACTTCTAGGGGTTCCTCCAGTTTACCAATGTATTTCGCCTGTTGACGAAGCATTTGGCTACCTTCAGAGAGTCATAGTTACTCCTGTCAGTTGCTCCCCGTTTTACCACAGTCACATTTTCAATCTTATTCTGGCCAGTTCACCTGATGCGATACGCCGTTATCAGTCAACCTAAAAAATATCACAGTACTCCTGCCGGAAGCTTCTCGAGTTCGCCGAAGTATTTCGCCAGTTGACGAAGCATTTGGATACCTTAAGAGAGTCATAGTTACTCCTTGCTGTTGCTTCCCATTTTACAACAGGCACATCTACAAGCTTACTCTGGCCAATTCTCCTGAAGCGATACGCTAATATCTGTTGACATAAAGTCTTTCACAGTACTCCTGCTGGGAGCTTCTCAACTTTGCCGATGTATTTCGCCTATTGACGAGGCATTTGGCTACCTTAAGAGAGTCATAGTTACTCCTGTCAGTTGCTCCCCGTTAAACCACAGTCACATCTACGATTTTCCTCTGCCGCTTTCACCAGCCGCGATACGCCATTATTTGTTGAAATTATGACTTTCACAGTACTCCTGCTATGGGTTCCTCCAGTTTACCAATGTATTTCGCCTGTTGACGAAGCATTTGGCTACCTTAAGAGAGTCATAGTTACTCCTGTCAGTTGCTCCCCGTTTTACCACAGTCACATTTTCAATCTTATTCTGGCCAGTTCACCTGATGCGATACGCCGTTATCAGTCAACCTAAGAAATATCACAGTACTCCTGCCGGAAGCTTCTCGAGTTTGCCGAAGTATTTCGCCTGTTGACGAAGCATTTGGATACCTTAAGAGAGTCATAGTTACTCCTTGCTGTTGCTCCCCATTTTACAACAGGCACATCTACAAGCTTACTCTGGCCAATTCTCCTGAAGCGATACGCTAATATCTGTTGACATAAAGACTTTCACAGTACTCCTGCTGGGAGCTTCTCAACTTTGCCGATGTATTTCGCCTATTGACGAGGCATTTGGCTACCTTAAGAGAGTCATAGTTACTCCTGTCAGTTGCTCCCCGTTAAACCACAGTCACATCTACGATTTTCCTCTGCCGCTTTCACCAGACGCGATACGCCATTATTTGTCGAAATTATGACTTTCACAGTACTCCTGCTAGGGGTTCCTCCAGTTTACCAATGTATTTCGCCTGTTGACGAACCATTTGGCTACCTTAAGAGAGTCATAGTTACTCCTGTCATTTGCTCCCCGTTTTACCACAGTCACATTTTCAATCTTATTCTGGCCAGTTCACCTGAAGTGATACGCCATTATCGGTCAAAATAAAGTATTTCACAGTACTCTTGCCGGGAGCTCTCGAGTTTGCCGAAGTATTTCGCCTGTTGACGAGGCATTTGGTTACCTTAAGAGAGTCATAGTTACCCCTTTCTGTTGCTCCCCATTTTACAACAGGCACATCTACAAGCTTACTCTGGCCAATTCTCCTGAAGCGATACGCTAATATCTATTGACATAAAGACTTTCACAGTGCTCCTGCCGGGAGCTTTTCGACTTTGCCGATGTATTTCGCCTATTGACGAGGCATTTGGCTACCTTAAGAGAGTCATAGTTACTCCTGTCAGTTGCTCCCCGTTAAACCACAGTCACATCTACGATTTTCCTCTGCCGCTTTCACCAGACGCGATACGCCATTATTTGTCGAAATTATGACTTTCACAGTACTCCTGCTAGGGGTTCCTCCAGTTTACCAATGTATTTCGCCTGTTGACGAACCATTTGGCTACCTTAAGAGAGTCATAGTACTCCTGTCAGTTGCTCCCCGTTTTACCACAGTCACATTTTCAATCTTATTCTGGCCAGTTCACCTGAAGTGATACGCCATTATCGGTCAACCTAAAGAATTTCACAGTACTCTTGCCGGGAGCTCTCGAGTTTGCCGATGTATTTCGCCTGTTGACGAGGCATATGGTTACCTTAAGAGAGTCATAGTTACCCCTTGCTGTTGCTCCCCATTTTACAACAGGCACATCTACAAGCTTACTCTGGCCAATTCTCCTGAAGCGATACGCTAATATCTATTGACATAAAGACTTTCACAGTACTCCTGCCGGGAGCTTTTCGACTTTGCCGATGTATTTCGCCTATTGACGAGGCGTTTGGCTACCTTAAGAGAGTCATAGTTACTCCTGTCAGTTGCTCCCCGTTAAACCACAGTCACATCTACGATTTTCCTCTGCCGCTTTCACCAGCCGCGATACGCCATTATTTGTTGAAATTATGACTTTCACAGTACTCCTTCTAGGGGTTCCTCCAGTTTACCAATGTATTTCGCCTGTTGACGAAGCATTTGGCTACCTTAAGAGAGTCATAGTTACTCCTGTCAGTTGCTCCCCGTTTTACCACAGTCACATTTTCAATCTTATTCTGGCCAGTTCACCTGATGCGATACGCCGTTATCAGTCAACCTAAAAAATATCACAGTACTCCTGCCGGAAGCTTCTCGAGTTCGCCGAAGTATTTCGCCAGTTGACGAAGCATTTGGATACCTTAAGAGAGTCATAGTTACTCCTTGCTGTTGCTTCCCATTTTACAACAGGCACATCTACAAGCTTACTCTGGCCAATTCTCCTGAAGCGATACCCTAATATCTGTTGACATAAAGTCTTTCACAGTACTCCTGCTGGGAGCTTCTCAACTTTGCCGATGTATTTCGCCTATTGACGAGGCATTTGGCTACCTTAAGAGAGTCATAGTTACTCCTGTCAGTCGCTCCCCGTTAAACCACAGTCACATCTACGATTTTCCTCTGCCGCTTTCACCAGCCGCGATACGCCATTATTTGTTGAAATTATGACTTTCACAGTACTCCTGCTATGGGTTCCTCCAGTTTACCAATGTATTTCGCCTGTTGACGAAGCATTTGGCTACCTTAAGAGAGTCATAGTTACTCCTGTCAGTTGCTCCACGTTTTACCACAGTCACATTTTCAATCTTATTCTGGCCAGTTCACCTGATGCGATACGCCGTTATCAGTCAACCTAAGAAATATCACAGTACTCCTGCCGGAAGCTTCTCGAGTTTGCCGAAGTATTTCGCCTGTTGACGAAGCATTTGGATACCTTAAGAGAGTCATAGTTACTCCTTGCTGTTGCTCCCCATTTTACAGCAGGCACATCTACAAGCTTACTCTGGCCAATTCTCCTGAAGCGATACGCTAATATCTGTAGACATAAAGACTTTCACAGTACTCCTGCTGGGAGCTTCTCAACTTTGCCGATGTATTTCGCCTATTGACGAGGCGTTTGGCTACCTTAAGAGAGTCATAGTTACTCCTGCCAGTGTCTCTCCGTTAAACCACAGTCACATCTACCATTTTCCTCTGCCCCTTTCACCAGACGCGATAGGCCATTATTTGTCGACATCATGACTTTCAAAGTACTCCTGCTAGGGGCTCCTCCAGTTTACCAATGTATTTCGCCTGTTGACGAGGCATTTGGCTACCTTAAGAGAGTCATACTTACTCCTGTCAGTTGCTCCCCGTTTTACCACAGTCACATTTTCAATCTTATTCTGGCCAGTTCACCTGATGCGATACGCCGTTATCAGTCAACCTAAAAAATATCACAGTACTCCTGCCGGAAGCTTCTCGAGTTTGCCGAAGTATTTCGCCTGTTGACGAAGCATTTGGATACCTTAAGAGAGTCATAGTTACTCCTTGCTGTTGCTCCCCATTTTACAACAGGCACATCTACAAGCTTACTCTGGCCAATTCTCCTGAAGCGATACGCTAATATCTGTTGACATAAAGACTTTCACAGTACTCCTGCTGGGAGCTTCTCAACTTTGCCGATGTATTTCGCCTATTGACGAGGCATTTGGCTACCTTAAGAGAGTCATAGTTACTCCTGTCAGTTGCTCCCCGTTAAACCACAGTCACATCTACGATTTTCCTCTGCCGCTTTCACCAGACGCGATACGCCATTATTTGTCGAAATTATGACTTTCACAGTACTCCTGCTAGGGGTTCCTCCAGTTTACCAATGTATTTCGCCTGTTGACGAACCATTTGGCTACCTTAAGAGAGTCATAGTTACTCCTGTCAGTTGCTCCCCGTTTTACCACAGTCACATTTTCAATCTTATTCTGGCCAGTTCACCTGAAGTGATACGCCATTATCGGTCAACCTAAAGAATTTCACAGTACTCTTGCCGGGAGCTCTCGAGTTTGCCGATGTATTTCGCCTGTTGACGAGGCATATGGTTACCTTAAGAGAGTCATAGTTACCCCTTGCTGTTGCTCCCCATTTTACAACAGGCACATCTACAAGCTTACTCTGGCCAATTCTCCTGAAGCGATACGCTAATATCTAGTGACATAAAGACTTTCACAGTACTCCTGCCGGGAGCTTTTCGACTTTGCCGATGTATTTCGCCTATTGACGAGGCGTTTGGCTACCTTAAGAGAGTCATAGTTACTCCTGTCAGTTGCTCCCCGTTAAACCACAGTCACATCTACGATTTACCTCTGCCGCTTTCACCAGCCGCGATACGCCATTATTTGTTGAAATTATGACTTTCACAGTACTCCTTCTAGGGGTTCCTCCAGTTTACCAATGTATTTCGCCTGTTGACGAAGCATTTGGCTACCTTAAGAGAGTCATAGTTACTCCTGTCAGTTGCTCCCCGTTAAACCACAGTCGCATCTACGATTTTCCTCTGCCGCTTTCACCAGCCGCGATACGCCATTATTTGTTGAAATTATGACTTTCACAGTACTCCTGCTAGGGGTTCCTCCAGTTTACCAATGTATTTCGCCTGTTGACGAAGCATTTGGCTACCTTAAGAGAGTCATAGTTACTCCTGTCAGTTGCTCCCCGTTTTACCACAGTCACATTTTCAATCTTATTCTGGCCAGTTCACCTGATGCGATACGCCGTTATCAGTCAACCTAAAAAATATCACAGTACTCCTGCCGGAAGCTTCTCGAGTTTGCCGAAGTATTTCGCCTGTTGACGAAGCATTTGGATACCTTAAGAGAGTCATAGTTACTCCTTGCTGTTGCTCCCCATTTTACAACAGGCACATCTACAAGCTTACTCTGGCCAATTCTCCTGAAGCGATACGCTAATATCTGTAGACATAAAGACTTTCACAGTACTCCTGCTGGGAGCTTCTCAACTTTGCCGATGTATTTCGCCTATTGACGAGGCGTTTGGCTACCTTAAGAGAGTCATAGTTACTCCTGCCAGTGTCTCTCCGTTAAACCACAGTCACATCTACCATTTTCCTCTGCCCCTTTCTCCAGACGCGATACGCCATTATTTGTCGACATCATGACTTCCAAAGTACTCCTGCTAGGGGCTCCTCCAGTTTACCAATGTATTTCGCCTGTTGACGAGGCATTTGGCTACCTTAAGAGAGTCATACTTACTCCTGTCAGTTGCTCCCCGTTTTACCACAGTCACATTTTCAATCTTATTCTGGCCAGTTCACCTGATGCGATACGCCGTTATCAGTCAACCTAAAAAATATCACAGTACTCCTGCCGGAAGCTTCTCGAGTTTGCCGAAGTATTTCGCCTGTTGACGAAGCATTTGGATACCTTAAGAGAGTCATAGTTACTCCTTGCTGTTGCTCCCCATTTTACAACAGGCACATCTACAAGCTTACTCTGGCCAATTCTCCTGAAGCGATACGCTAATATCTGTTGACATAAAGACTTTCACAGTACTCCTGCTGGGAGCTTCTCAACTTTGCCGATGTATTTCGCCTATTGACGAGGCATTTGGCTACCTTAAGAGAGTCTTAGTTACTCCTGTCAGTTGCTCCCCGTTAAACCACAGTCACATCTACGATTTTCCTCTGCCGCTTTCACCAGACGCGATACGCCATTATTTGTCGAAATTATGACTTTCACAGTACTCCTGCTAGGGGTTCCTCCAGTTTACCAATGTATTTCGCCTGTTGACGAACCATTTGGCTACCTTAAGAGAGTCATAGTTACTCCTGTCAGTTGCTCCCCGTTTTACCACAGTCACATTTTCAATCTTATTCTGGCCAGTTCACCTGAAGTGATACGCCATTATCGGTCAACCTAAAGAATTTCACAGTACTCTTGCCGGGAGCTCTCGAGTTTGCCGATGTATTTCGCCTGTTGACGAGGCATATGGTTACCTTAAGAGAGTCATAGTTACCCCTTGCTGTTGCTCCCCATTTTACAACAGGCACATCTACAAGCTTACTCTGGCCAATTCTCCTGAAGCGATACGCTAATATCTATTGACATATAGACTTTCACAGTACTCCTGCTGGGAGCTTTTCGACTTTGCCGATGTATTTCGCCTATTGACGAGGCGTTTGGCTACCTTAAGAGAGTCATAGTTACTCCTGTCAGTTGCTCCCCGTTAAACCACAGTCACATCTACGATTTTCCTCTGCCGCTTTCACCAGCCGCGATACGCCATTATTTGTTGAAATTATGACTTTCACAGTACTCCTTCTAGGGGTTCCTCCAGTTTACCAATGTATTTCGCCTGTTGACGAAGCATTTGGCTACCTTAAGAGAGTCATAGTTACTCCTTGTCAGTTGCTCCCCGTTTTACCACAGTCACATTTTCAATCTTATTCTGGCCAGTTCACCTGATGCGATACGCCGTTATCAGTCAACCTAAAAAATATCACAGTACTCCTGCCGGAAGCTTCTCGAGTTTGCCGAAGTATTTCGCCTGTTGACGAAGCATTTGGATACCTTAAGAGAGTCATAGTTACTCCTTGCTGTTGCTCCCCATTTTACAACAGGCACATCTACAAGCTTACTCTGGCCAATTCTCCTGAAGCGATACGCTAATATCTGTTGACATAAAGACTTTCACAGTACTCCTGCTGGGAGCTTTTCGACTTTGCCGATGTATTTCGCCTATTGACGAGGCGTTTGGCTACCTTAAGAGAGTCATAGTTACTCCTGTCAGTTGCTCCCCGTTAAACCACAGTCACATCTACGATTTTCCTCTGCCGCTTTCACCAGCCGCGATACGCCATTATTTGTTGAAATTATGACTTTCACAGTACTCCTTCTAGGGGTTCCTCCAGTTTACCAATGTATTTCGCCTGTTGACGAAGCATTTGGCTACCTTAAGAGAGTCATAGTTACTCCTGTCAGTTGCTCCCCGTTAAACCACAGTCACATCTACGATTTTCCTCTGCCGCTTTCACCAGCCGCGATACGCCATTATTTGTTGAAATTATGACTTTCACAGTACTCCTGCTAGGGGTTCCTCCAGTTTACCAATGTATTTCGCCTGTTGACGAAGCATTTGGCTACCTTAAGAGAGTCATACTTACTCCTGTCAGTTGCTCCCCGTTTTACCACAGTCACATTTTCAATCTTATTCTGGCCAGTTCACCTGATGCGATACGCCGTTATCAGTCAACCTAAAAAATATCACAGTACTCCTGCCGGAAGCTTCTCGAGTTTGCCGAAGTATTTCGCCTGTTGACGAAGCATTTGGATACCTTAAGAGAGTCATAGTTACTCCTTGCTGTTGCTCCCCATTTTACAACAGGCACATCTACAAGCTTACTCTGGCCAATTCGCCTGAAGCGATACGCTAATATCTGTAGACATAAAGACTTTCACAGTACTCCTGCTGGGAGCTTCTCAACTTTGCCGATGTATTTCGCCTATTGACGAGGCGTTTGGCTACCTTAAGAGAGTCATAGTTACTCCTGCCAGTGTCTCTCCGTTAAACCACAGTCACATCTACCGTTTTCCTCTGCCCCTTTCACCAGACGCGATACGCCATTATTTGTCGACATCATGACTTTCAAAGTACTCCTGCTAGGGGCTCCTCCAGTCTACCAATGTATTTCGCCTGTTGACGAGGCATTTGGCTACCTTAAGAGAGTCATACTTACACCTGTCAGTTGCTCCCTGTTTTACCACAGTCACATTTTCAATCTTATTCTGGCCAGTTCAGCCGAAGCGATACGCCACTTGACGAGGCATTTGGCTACCTTAAGAGAGTCATAGTTACTCCTGTCAGTTGCTCCCCGTTAAACCACAGTCACATCTACGATTTTCCCCTGCCGCTTTCACCAGCCGCGATACGCCATTATTTGTTGAAATTATGACTTTCACAGTACTCCTGCTAGGGGTTCCTCCAGTTTACCAATGTATTTCGCCTGTTGACGAAGCATTTGGCTACCTTAAGAGAGTCATAGTTACTCCTGTCAGTTGCTCCCCGTTTTACCACAGTCACATTTTCAATCTTATTCTGGCCAGTTCACCTGATGCGATACGCCGTTATCAGTCAACCTAAAAAATATCACAGTACTCCTGCCGGAAGCTTCCCGAGTTTGCCGTAGTATTACGCCTGTTGACGAAGCATTTGGATACCTTAAGAGAGTCATAGTTACTCCTTGCTGTTGCTCCCCATTTTACAACAGGCACATCTACAAGCTTACTCTGGCCAATTCTCCTGAAGCGATACGCTAATATCTGTTGACATAAAGAGTTTCACAGTACTCCTGCTGGGAGCTTCTCTACGTTGCCGATGTATTTCGCCTATTGACGAGGCATTTGGCTACCTTAAGAGAGTCATAGTTACTCCTGTCAGTTGCTCCCCGTTAAACCACAGTCACATCTACGATTTTCCTCTGCCGCTTTCACCAGACGCGATACGCCATTATTTGTCGAAATTATGACTTTCACAGTACTCCTGTTAGGGGTTCCTCCAGTTTACCAAAGTATTTCGCCTGTTGACGAACCATTTGGCTACCTTAAGGGAGTCATAGTTACTCCTGTCAGTTGCTCCCCGTTTTACCACAGTCACATTTTCAATCTTATTCTGGCCAGTTCACCTGAAGCGATACGCCATTATCGGTCAACCTAAAGAATTTCACAGTACTCTTGCCGGGAGCTCTCGAGTTTGCCGATGTATTTCGCCTGTTGACGAGGCATTTGGTTACCTTAAGAGAGTCATAGTTACCCCTTGCTGTTGCCCCCCATTTTACAACAGGCACATCTACAAGCTTACTCTGGCCAATTCTCCTGAAGCGATACGCTGATATCTATTGACATAAAGACTTTCACAGTACTCCTGCCGGGAGCTTTTCGACTTTGCCGATGTATTTCGCCTATTGACGAGGCGTTTGGCTACCTTAAGAGAGTCATAGTTACTCCTGCCAGTGTCTCTCCGTTAAACCACAGTCACATCTACCATTTTCCTCTGCCCCTTTCACCAGACGCGATACGCCATTATTTGTCGACATCATGACTTTCAAAGTACTCCTGCTAGGGGCTGCTCCAGTCTACCAATGTATTTCGCCTGTTGACGAGGCATTTGGCTACCTTAAGAGAGTCATAGTTACTCCTGTCAGTTGCTCCCCGTTTTACCACAGTCACATTTTCAATCTTATTCTGGCCAGTTCACCTGAAGTGATACGCCATTATCGGTCAACCTAAAGAATTTCACAGTACTCTTGCCGGGAGCTCTCGAGTTTGCCGATGTATTTCGCCTGTTGACGAGGCATTTGGCTACCTTAAGAGAGTCATACTTCCTCCTGTCAGTTGCTCCCCGTTTTACCACAGTCACATTTTCAATCTTATTCTGGCCAGTTCACCTGATGCGATACGCTGTTATCAGTCAACCTAAAAAATATCACAGTACTCCTGCCGGAAGCTTCTCGAGTTTGCCGAAGTAATTCGCCTGTTGACGAAGCATTTGGATACCTTAAGAGAGTCATAGTTACTCCTGTCAGTTGCTCCCCGTTTTACCACAGTCACATTTTCAATCTTATTCTGGCCAGTTCACCTGAAGCGATACGCCATTATCGGTCAACCTAAAGAATTTCACAGTACTCTTGCCGGGAGCTCTCGAGTTTGCCGATGTATTTCGCCTGTTGACGAGGCATTTGGTTACCTTAAGAGAGTCATAGTTACCCCTTGCTGTTGCCCCCCATTTTACAACAGGCACATCTACAAGCTTACTCTGGCCAATTCTCCTGAAGCGATACGCTAATATCTATTGACATAAAGACTTTCACAGTACTCCTGCCGGGAGCTTTTCGACTTTGCCGATGTATTTCGCCTATTGACGAGGCGTTTGGCTACCTTAAGAGAGTCATAGTTACTCCTGCCAGTGTCTCTCCGTTAAACCACAGTCACATCTACCATTTTCCTCTGCCCCTTTCACCAGACGCGATACGCCATTATTTGTCGACATCATGACTTTCAAAGTACTCCTGCTAGGGGCTGCTCCAGTCTACCAATGTATTTCGCCTGTTGACGAGGCATTTGGCTACCTTAAGAGAGTCATACTTACTCCTGTCAGTTGCTCCCCGTTTTACCACAGTCACATTTTCAATCTTATTCTGGCCAGTTCAACTGATGCGATACGCCGTTATCAGTCAACCTAAAAAATATCACAGTACTCCTGCCGGAAGCTTCTCGAGTTTGCCGAAGTATTTCGCCTGTTGACGAAGCATTTGGATAACTTAAGAGAGTCATAGTTACTCCTTGCTGTTGCTTCCCATTTTACAACAGGCACATCTACAAGCTTACTCTGGCCAATTCCCCTGAAGCGATACGCTAATATCTGTTGACATAAAGACTTTCACAGTACTCCTGCTGGGAGCTTCTCAACTTTGCCGATGTATTTCGCCTATTGACGAGGCATTTGGCTACCTTAAGAGAGTCATAGTTACTCCTGTCAGTTGCTCCCCGTTAAACCACAGTCACATCTACGATTTTCCTCTGCCGCTTTCACCAGACGCGATACGCCATTATTTGTCGAAATTATGACTTTCACAATACTCCTGCTAGGGGTTCCTCCAGTTTACCAATGTATTTCGCCTGTTGACGAACCATTTGGCTACCTTAAGAGAGTCATAGTTACTCCTGTCAGTTGCTCCCCGTTTTACCACAGTCACATTTTCAATCTTATTCTGGCCAGTTCACCTGAAGTGATACGCCATTATCGGTCAACCTAAAGAATTTCACAGTACTCTTGCCGGGAGCTCTCGAGTTTGCCGATGTATTTCGCCTGTTGACGAGGCATTTGGCTACCTTAAGAGAGTCATACTTCCTCCTGTCAGTTGCTCCCCGTTTTACCACAGTCACATTTTCAATCTTATTCTGGCCAGTTCACCTGATGCGATACGCTGTTATCAGTCAACCTAAAAAATATCACAGTACTCCTGCCGGAAGCTTCTCGAGTTTGCCGAAGTAATTCGCCTGTTGACGAAGCATTTGGATACCTTAAGAGAGTCATAGTTACTCCTGTCAGTTGCTCCCCGTTTTACCACAGTCACATTTTCAATCTTATTCTGGCCAGTTCACCTGAAGCGATACGCCATTATCGGTCAACCTAAAGAATTTCACAGTACTCTTGCCGGGAGCTCTCGAGTTTGCCGATGTATTTCGCCTGTTGACGAGGCATTTGGTTACCTTAAGAGAGTCATAGTTACCCCTTGCTGTTGCCCCCCATTTTACAACAGGCACATCTACAAGCTTACTCTGGCCAATTCTCCTGAAGCGATACGCTAATATCTATTGACATAAAGACTTTCACAGTACTCCTGCCGGGAGCTTTTCGACTTTGCCGATGTATTTCGCCTATTGACGAGGCGTTTGGCTACCTTAAGAGAGTCATAGTTACTCCTGCCAGTGTCTCTCCGTTAAACCACAGTCACATCTACCATTTTCCTCTGCCCCTTTCACCAGACGCGATACGCCATTATTTGTCGACATCATGACTTTCAAAGTACTCCTGCTAGGGGCTGCTCCAGTCTACCAATGTATTTCGCCTGTTGACGAGGCATTTGGCTACCTTAAGAGAGTCATACTTACTCCTGTCAGTTGCTCCCCGTTTTACCACAGTCACATTTTCAATCTTATTCTGGCCAGTTCAACTGATGCGATACGCCGTTATCAGTCAACCTAAAAAATATCACAGTACTCCTGCCGGAAGCTTCTCGAGTTTGCCGAAGTATTTCGCCTGTTGACGAAGCATTTGGATAACTTAAGAGAGTCATAGTTACTCCTTGCTGTTGCTTCCCATTTTACAACAGGCACATCTACAAGCTTACTCTGGCCAATTCTCCTGAAGCGATACGCTAATATCTGTTGACATAAAGACTTTCACAGTACTCCTGCTGGGAGCTTCTCAACTTTGCCGATGTATTTCGCCTATTGACGAGGCATTTGGCTACCTTAAGAGAGTCATAGTTACTCCTGTCAGTTGCTCCCCGTTAAACCACAGTCACATCTACGATTTTCCTCTGCCGCTTTCACCAGACGCGATACGCCATTATTTGTCGAAATTATGACTTTCACAATACTCCTGCTAGGGGTTCCTCCAGTTTACCAATGTATTTCGCCTGTTGACGAACCATTTGGCTACCTTAAGAGAGTCATAGTTACTCCTGTCAGTTGCTCCCCGTTTTACCACAGTCACATTTTCAATCTTATTCTGGCCAGTTCACCTGAAGTGATACGCCATTATCGGTCAACCTAAAGAATTTCACAGTACTCTTGCCGGGAGCTCTCGAGTTTGCCGATGTATTTCGCCTGTTGACGAGGCATTTGGCTACCTTAAGAGAGTCATACTTCCTCCTGTCAGTTGCTCCCCGTTTTACCACAGTCACATTTTCAATCTTATTCTGGCCAGTTCACCCGAAGCGATACGCCACTTGACGAGGCATTTGGCTGCCTTAAGAGAGTCATAGTTACTCCTGTCAGTTGCTCCCCGTTAAACCACAGTCACATCTACGATTTTCCTCTGCCGCTTTCACCAGCCGCGATACGCCATTATTTGTTGAAATTATGACTTTCACAGTACTCCTGCTAGGGGTTCCTCCAGTTTACCAATGTATTTCGCCTGTTGACGAAGCATTTGGCTACCTTAAGAGAGTCATAGTTACTCCTGTCAGTTGCTCCCCGTTAAACCACAGTCACATCTACGATTTTCCCCTGCCGCTTTCACCAGCCGCGATACGCCATTATTTGTTGAAATTATGACTTTCACAGTACTCCTGCTAGGGGTTCCTCCAGTTTACCAATGTATTTCGCCTGTTGACGAAGCATTTGGCTACCTTAAGAGAGTCATAGTTACTCCTGTCAGTTGCTCCCCGTTTTACCACAGTCACATTTTCAATCTTATTCTGGCCAGTTCACCTGATGCGATACGCTGTTATCAGTCAACCTAAAAAATATCACAGTACTCCTGCCGGAAGCTTCTCGAGTTTGCCGAAGTAATTCGCCTGTTGACGAAGCATTTGGATACCTTAAGAGAGTCATAGTTACTCCTGTCAGTTGCTCCCCGTTTTACCACAGTCACATTTTCAATCTTATTCTGGCCAGTTCACCTGATGCGATACGCCGTTATCAGTCAACCTAAAAAATATCACAGTACTCCTGCCGGAAGCTTCTCGAGTTTGCCGAAGTATTTCGCCTGTTGACGAAGCATTTGGATACCTTAAGAGAGTCATAGTTACTCCTTGCTGTTGCTCCCCATTTTACAACAGGCACATCTACAAGATTACTCTGGCCAATTCTCCTGAAGCGATACGCTAATATCTGTTGACATAAAGACTTTCACAGTAATCCTGCTGGGAGTTTCTCTACTTTGCCGATGTATTTCGCCTATTGACGAGGCATTTGGCTACCTTAAGAGAGTCATAGTTACTCCTGTCAGTTGCTCCCCGTTAAACCACAGTCACATCTACGATTTTCCTCTGCCGCTTTCACCAGACGCGATACGCCATTATTTGTCGAAATTATGACTTTCACAGTACTCCTGCTAGGGGTTCCTCCAGTTTACCAAAGTATTTCGCCTGTTGACGAACCATTTGGCTACCTTAAGAGAGTCATAGTTACTCCTGTCAGTTGCTCCCCGTTTTACCACAGTCACATTTTCAATCTTATTCTGGCCAGTTCACCTGAAGCGATACGCCATTATCGGTCAACCTAAAGAATTTCACAGTACTCTTGCCGGGAGCTCTCGAGTTTGCCGATGTATTTCGCCTGTTGACGAGGCATTTGGTTACCTTAAGAGAGTCATAGTTACCCCTTGCTGTTGCTCCCCATTTTACAACAGGCACATCTACAAGCTTACTCTGGCCAATTCTCCTGAAGCGATACGCTAATATCTATTGACATAAAGACCTTCACAGTACTCCTGCCGGGAGCTTTTCGACTTTGCCGATGTATTTCGCCTATTGACGAGGTGTTTGGCTACCTTAAGAGAGTCATAGTTACTCCTGCCAGTGTCTCTCCGTTAAACCACAGTCACATCTACCATTTTCCTCTGCCCCTTTCACCAGACGCGATACGCCATTATTTGTCGACATCATGACTTTCAAAGTACTCCTGCTAGGGGCTGCTCCAGTCTACCAATGTATTTCGCCTGTTGACGAGGCATTTGGCTACCTTAAGAGAGTCATACTTACTCCTGTCAGTTGCTCCCCGTTTTACCACAGTCACATTTTCAATCTTATTCTGGCCAGTTCAACTGATGCGATACGCCGTTATCAGTCAACCTAAAAAATATCACAGTACTCCTGCCGGAAGCTTCTCGAGTTTGCCGAAGTATTTCGCCTGTTGACGAAGCATTTGGATAACTTAAGAGAGTCATAGTTACTCCTTGCTGTTGCTTCCCACTTTACAACAGGCACATCTACAAGCTTACTCTGGCCAATTCTCCTGAAGCGATACGCTAATATCTGTTGACATAAAGACTTTCACAGTACTCCTGCTGGGAGCTTCTCAACTTTGCCGATGTATTTCGCCTATTGACGAGGCATTTGGCTACCTTAAGAGAGTCATAGTTACTCCTGTCAGTTGCTCCCCGTTAAACCACAGTCACATCTACGATTTTCCTCTGCCGCTTTCACCAGACGCGATACGCCATTATTTGTCGAAATTATGACTTTCACAATACTCCTGCTAGGGGTTCCTCCAGTTTACCAATGTATTTCGCCTGTTGACGAACCATTTGGCTACCTTAAGAGAGTCATAGTTACTCCTGTCAGTTGCTCCCCGTTTTACCACAGTCACATTTTCAATCTTATTCTGGCCAGTTCACCTGAAGTGATACGCCATTATCGGTCAACCTAAAGAATTTCACAGTACTCTTGCCGGGAGCTCTCGAGTTTGCCGATGTATTTCGCCTGTTGACGAGGCATTTGGCTACCTTAAGAGAGTCATACTTCCTCCTGTCAGTTGCTCCCCGTTTTACCACAGTCACATTTTCAATCTTATTCTGGCCAGTTCACCCGAAGCGATACGCCACTTGACGAGGCATTTGGCTGCCTTAAGAGAGTCATAGTTACTCCTGTCAGTTGCTCCCCGTTAAACCACAGTCACATCTACGATTTTCCTCTGCCGCTTTCACCAGCCGCGATACGCCATTATTTGTTGAAATTATGACTTTCACAGTACTCCTGCTAGGGGTTCCTCCAGTTTACCAATGTATTTCGCCTGTTGACGAAGCATTTGGCTACCTTAAGAGAGTCATAGTTACTCCTGTCAGTTGCTCCCCGTTAAACCACAGTCACATCTACGATTTTCCCCTGCCGCTTTCACCAGCCGCGATACGCCATTATTTGTTGAAATTATGACTTTCACAGTACTCCTGCTAGGGGTTCCTCCAGTTTACCAATGTATTTCGCCTGTTGACGAAGCATTTGGCTACCTTAAGAGAGTCATAGTTACTCCTGTCAGTTGCTCCCCGTTTTACCACAGTCACATTTTCAATCTTATTCTGGCCAGTTCACCTGATGCGATACGCTGTTATCAGTCAACCTAAAAAATATCACAGTACTCCTGCCGGAAGCTTCTCGAGTTTGCCGAAGTAATTCGCCTGTTGACGAAGCATTTGGATACCTTAAGAGATTCATAGTTACTCCTGTCAGTTGCTCCCCGTTTTACCACAGTCACATTTTCAATCTTATTCTGGCCAGTTCACCTGATGCGATACGCCGTTATCAGTCAACCTAAAAAATATCACAGTACTCCTGCCGGAAGCTTCTCGAGTTTGCCGAAGTATTTCGCCTGTTGACGAAGCATTTGGATACCTTAAGAGAGTCATAGTTACTCCTTGCTGTTGCTCCCCATTTTACAACAGGCACATCTACAAGCTTACTCTGGCCAATTCTCCTGAAGCGATACGCTAATATCTGTTGACATAAAGACTTTCACAGTACTCCTGCTGGGAGTTTCTCTACTTTGCCGATGTATTTCGCCTATTGACGAGGCATTTGGCTACCTTAAGAGAGTCATAGTTACTCCTGTCAGTTGCTCCCCGTTAAACCACAGTCACATCTACGATTTTCCTCTGCCGCTTTCACCAGACGCGATACGCCATTATTTGTCGAAATTATGACTTTCACAGTACTCCTGCTAGGGGTTCCTCCAGTTTACCAAAGTATTTCGCCTGTTGACGAACCATTTGGCTACCTTAAGAGAGTCATAGTTACTCCTGTCAGTTGCTCCCCGTTTTACCACAGTCACATTTTCAATCTTATTCTGGCCAGTTCACCTGAAGCGATACGCCATTATCGGTCAACCTAAAGAATTTCACAGTACTCTTGCCGGGAGCTCTCGAGTTTGCCGATGTATTTCGCCTGTTGACGAGGCATTTGGTTACCTTAAGAGAGTCATAGTTACCCCTTGCTGTTGCTCCCCATTTTACAACAGGCACATCTACAAGCTTACTCTGGCCAATTCTCCTGAAGCGATACGCTAATATCTATTGACATAAAGACCTTCACAGTACTCCTGCCGGGAGCTTTTCGACTTTGCCGATGTATTTCGCCTATTGACGAGGTGTTTGGCTACCTTAAGAGAGTCATAGTTACTCCTGTCAGTTGCTCCCCGTTAAACCACAGTCACATCTACGATTTTCCTCTGCCGCTTTCACCAGCCGCGATACGCCATTATTTGTTGAAATTATGACTTTCACAGTACTCCTGCTAGGGGTTCCTCCAGTTTACCAATGTATTTCGCCTGTTGACGAAGCATTTGGCTACCTTAAGAGAGTCATAGTTACTCCTGTCAGTTGCTCCCCGTTAAACCACAGTCACATCTACGATTTTCCTCTGCCGCTTTCACCAGCCGCGATACGCCATTATTTGTTGAAATTATGACTTTCACAGTACTCCTGCTAGGGGTTCCTCCAGTTTACCAATGTATTTCGCCTGTTGACGAAGCATTTGGCTACCTTAAGAGAGTCATAGTTACTCCTGTCAGTTGCTCCCCGTTTTACCACAGTCACATTTTCAATCTTATTCTGGCCAGTTCACCTGATGCGATACGCCGTTATCAGTCAACCTAAAAAATATCACAGTACTCCTGCCGGAAGCTTCTCGAGTTTGCCGAAGTATTTCGCCTGTTGACGAAGCATTTGGATACCTTAAGAGAGTCATAGTTACTCCTGTCAGTTGCTCCCCGTTTTACCACAGTCACATTTTCAATCTTATTCTGGCCAGTTCACCTGATGCGATACGCCGTTATCAGTCAACCTAAAAAATATCACAGTACTCCTGCCGGAAGCTTCTCGAGTTTGCCGAAGTATTTCGCCTGTTGACGAAGCATTTGGATACCTTAAGAGAGTCATAGTTACTCCTTGCTGTTGCTCCCCATTTTACAACAGGCACATCTACAAGCTTACTCTGGCCAATTCTCCTGAAGCGATACGCTAATATCTGTTGACATAAAGACTTTCACAGTACTCCTGCTGGGAGCTTCTCTACTTTGCCGATGTATTTCGCCTATTGACGAGGCATTTGGCTACCTTAAGAGAGTCATAGTTACTCCTGTCAGTTGCTCCCCGTTAAACCACAGTCACATCTACGATTTTCCTCTGCCGCTTTCACCAGCCGCGATACGCCATTATTTGTTGAAATTATGACTTTCACAGTACTCCTGCTAGGGGTTCCTCCAGTTTACCAATGTATTTCGCCTGTTGACGAAGCATTTGGCTACCTTAAGAGAGTCATAGTTACTCCTGTCAGTTGCTCCCCGTTAAACCACAGTCACATCTACGATTTTCCTCTGCCGCTTTCACCAGCCGCGATACGCCATTATTTGTTGAAATTATGACTTTCACAGTACTCCTGCTAGGGGTTCCTCCAGTTTACCAATGTATTTCGCCTGTTGACGAAGCATTTGGCTACCTTAAGAGAGTCATAGTTACTCCTGTCAGTTGCTCCCCGTTTTACCACAGTCACATTTTCAATCTTATTCTGGCCAGTTCACCTGATGCGATACGCCGTTATCAGTCAACCTAAAAAATATCACAGTACTCCTGCCGGAAGCTTCTCGAGTTTGCCGAAGTATTTCGCCTGTTGACGAAGCATTTGGATACCTTAAGAGAGTCATAGTTACTCCTGTCAGTTGCTCCCCGTTTTACCACAGTCACATTTTCAATCTTATTGTGGCCAGTTCACCTGATGCGATACGCCGTTATCAGTCAACCTAAAAAATATCACAGTACTCCTGCCGGAAGCTTCTCGAGTTTGCCGAAGTATTTCGCCTGTTGACGAAGCATTTGGATACCTTAAGAGAGTCATAGTTACTCCTTGCTGTTGCTCCCCATTTTACAACAGGCACATCTACAAGCTTACTCTGGCCAATTCTCCTGAAGCGATACGCTAATATCTGTTGACATAAAGACTTTCACAGTACTCCTGCTGGGAGCTTCTCTACTTTGCCGATGTATTTCGCCTATTGACGAGGCATTTGGCTACCTTAAGAGAGTCATAGTTACTCCTGTCAGTTGCTCCCCGTTAAACCACAGTCACATCTACGATTTTCCTCTGCCGCTTTCACCAGCCGCGATACGCCATTATTTGTTGAAATTATGACTTTCACAGTACTCCTGCTAGGGGTTCCTCCAGTTTACCAATGTATTTCGCCTGTTGACGAAGCATTTGGCTACCTTAAGAGAGTCATAGTTACTCCTGTCAGTTGCTCCCCGTTAAACCACAGTCACATCTACGATTTTCCTCTGCCGCTTTCACCAGCCGCGATACGCCATTATTTGTTGAAATTATGACTTTCACAGTACTCCTGCTAGGGGTTCCTCCAGTTTACCAATGTATTTCGCCTGTTGACGAAGCATTTGGCTACCTTAAGAGAGTCATAGTTACTCCTGTCAGTTGCTCCCCGTTAAACCACAGTCACATCTACGATTTTCCTCTGCCGCTTTCACCAGCCGCGATACGCCATTATTTGTTGAAATTATGACTTTCACAGTACTCCTGCTAGGGGTTCCTCCAGTTTACCAATGTATTTCGCCTGTTGACGAAGCATTTGGCTACCTTAAGAGAGTCATAGTTACTCCTGTCAGTTGCTCCCCGTTTTACCACAGTCACATTTTCAATCTTATTCTGGCCAGTTCACCTGATGCGATACGCCGTTATCAGTCAACCTAAAAAATATCACAGTACTCCTGCCGGAAGCTTCTCGAGTTTGCCGAAGTATTTCGCCTGTTGATGAAGCATTTGGATACCTTAAGAGAGTCATAGTTACTCCTGTCAGTTGCTCCCCGTTTTACCACAGTCACATTTTCAATCTTATTCTGGCCAGTTCACCTGATGCGATACGCCGTTATCAGTCAACCTAAAAAATATCACAGTACTCCTGCCGGAAGCTTCTCGAGTTTGCCGAAGTATTTCGCCTGTTGACGAAGCATTTGGATACCTTAAGAGAGTCATAGTTACTCCTTGCTGTTGCTCCCCATTTTACAACAGGCACATCTACAAGCTTACTCTGGCCAATTCTCCTGAAGCGATACGCTAATATCTGTTGACATAAAGACTTTCACAGTACTCCTGCTGGTAGCTTCTCTACTTTGCCGATGTATTTCGCCTATTGACGAGGCATTTGGCTACCTTAAGAGAGTCATAGTTACTCCTGTCAGTTGCTCCCCGTTAAACCACAGTCACATCTACGATTTTCCCCTGCCGCTTTCACCAGCCGCGATACGCCATTATTTGTTGAAATTATGACTTTCACAGTACTCCTGCTAGGGGTTCCTCCAGTTTACCAATGTATTTCGCCTGTTGACGAAGCATTTGGCTACCTTAAGAGAGTCATAGTTACTCCTGTCAGTTGCTCCCCGTTTTACCACAGTCACATTTTCAATCTTATTCTGGCCAGTTCACCTGATGCGATACGCCGTTATCAGTCAACCTAAAAAATATCACAGTACTCCTGCCGGAAGCTTCTCGAGTTTGCCGAAGTATTTCGCCTGTTGACGAAGCATTTGGATACCTTAAGAGAGTCATAGTTACTCCTTGCTGTTGCTCCCCGTTTTACAACAGGCACATCTACAAGCTTACTCTGGCCAATTCTCCTGAAGCGATACGCTAATATCTGTTGACATAAAGACTTTCACAGTACTCCTGCTGGGAGCTTCTCTACTTTGCCGATGTATTTCGCCTATTGACGAGGCATTTGGCTACCTTAAGAGAGTCATAGTTACTCCTGTCAGTTGCTCCCCGTTAAACCACAGTCACATCTACGATTTTCCTCTGCCGCTTTCACCAGACGCGATACGCCATTATTTGTCGAAATTATGACTTTCACAGTACTCCTGCTAGGGGTTCCTCCAGTTTACCAAAGTATTTCGCCTGTTGACGAACCATTTGGCTACCTTAAGAGAGTCATAGTTACTCCTGTCAGTTGCTCCCCGTTTTACCACAGTCACATTTTCAATCTTATTCTGGCCAGTTCACCTGATGCGATACGCCGTTATCAGTCAACCTAAAAAATATCACAGTACTCCTGCCGGAAGCTTCTCGAGTTTGCCGAAGTATTTCGCCTGTTGACGAAGCATTTGGATACCTTAAGAGAGTCATAGTTACTCCTGTCAGTTGCTCCCCGTTTTACCACAGTCACATTTTCAATCTTATTCTGGCCAGTTCACCTGATGCGATACGCCGTTATCAGTCAACCTAAAAAATATCACAGTACTCCTGCCGGAAGCTTCTCGAGTTTGCCGAAGTATTTCGCCTGTTGACGAAGCATTTGGATACCTTAAGAGAGTCATAGTTACTCCTTGCTGTTGCTCCCCATTTTACAACAGGCACATCTACAAGCTTACTCTGGCCAATTCTCCTGAAGCGATACGCTAATATCTGTTGACATAAAGACTTTCACAGTACTCCTGCTGGGAGCTTCTCTACTTTGCCGATGTATTTCGCCTATTGACGAGGCATTTGGCTACCTTAAGAGAGTCATAGTTACTCCTGTCAGTTGCTCCCCGTTAAACCACAGTCACATCTACGATTTTCCTCTGCCGCTTTCACCAGCCGCGATACGCCATTATTTGTTGAAATTATGACTTTCACAGTACTCCTGCTAGGGGTTCCTCCAGTTTACCAATGTATTTCGCCTGTTGACGAAGCATTTGGCTACCTTAAGAGAGTCATAGTTACTCCTGTCAGTTGCTCCCCGTTAAACCACAGTCACATCTACGATTTTCCTCTGCCGCTTTCACCAGCCGCGATACGCCATTATTTGTTGAAATTATGACTTTCACAGTACTCCTGCTAGGGGTTCCTCCAGTTTACCAATGTATTTCGCCTGTTGACGAAGCATTTGGCTACCTTAAGAGAGTCATAATTACTCCTGTCAGTTGCTCCCCGTTTTACCACAGTCACATTTTCAATCTTATTCTGGCCAGTTCACCTGATGCGATACGCCGTTATCAGTCAACCTAAAAAATATCACAGTACTCCTGCCGGAAGCTTCTCGAGTTTGCCGAAGTATTTCGCCTGTTGACGAAGCATTTGGATACCTTAAGAGAGTCATAGTTACTCCTGTCAGTTGCTCCCCGTTTTACCACAGTCACATTTTCAATCTTATTCTGGCCAGTTCACCTGATGCGATACGCCGTTATCAGTCAACCTAAAAAATATCACAGTACTCCTGCCGGAAGCTTCTCGAGTTTGCCGAAGTATTTCGCCTGTTGACGAAGCATTTGGATACCTTAAGAGAGTCATAGTTACTCCTTGCTGTTGCTCCCCATTTTACAACAGGCACATCTACAAGCTTACTCTGGCCAATTCTCCTGAAGCGATACGCTAATATCTGTTGACATAAAGACTTTCACAGTACTCCTGCTGGGAGCTTCTCTACTTTGCCGATGTATTTCGCCTATTGACGAGGCATTTGGCTACCTTAAGAGAGTCATAGTTACTCCTGTCAGTTGCTCCCCGTTAAACCACAGTCACATCTACGATTTTCCTCTGCCGCTTTCACCAGCCGCGATACGCCATTATTTGTTGAAATTATGACTTTCACAGTACTCCTGCTAGGGGTTCCTCCAGTTTACCAATGTATTTCGCCTGTTGACGAAGCATTTGGCTACCTTAAGAGAGTCATAGTTACTCCTGTCAGTTGCTCCCCGTTAAACCACAGTCACATCTACGATTTTCCTCTGCCGCTTTCACCAGCCGCGATACGCCATTATTTGTTGAAATTATGACTTTCACAGTACTCCTGCTAGGGGTTCCTCCAGTTTACCAATGTATTTCGCCTGTTGACGAAGCATTTGGCTACCTTAAGAGAGTCATAGTTACTCCTGTCAGTTGCTCCCCGTTAAACCACAGTCACATCTACGATTTTCCTCTGCCGCTTTCACCAGCCGCGATACGCCATTATTTGTTGAAATTATGACTTTCACAGTACTCCTGCTAGGGGTTCCTCCAGTTTACCAATGTATTTCGCCTGTTGACGAAGCATTTGGCTACCTTAAGAGAGTCATAGTTACTCCTGTCAGTTGCTCCCCGTTTTACCACAGTCACATTTTCAATCTTATTCTGGCCAGTTCACCTGATGCGATACGCCGTTATCAGTCAACCTAAAAAATATCACAGTACTCCTGCCGGAAGCTTCTCGAGTTTGCCGAAGTATTTCGCCTGTTGACGAAGCATTTGGATACCTTAAGAGAGTCATAGTTACTCCTGTCAGTTGCTCCCCGTTTTACCACAGTCACATTTTCAATCTTATTCTGGCCAGTTCACCTGATGCGATACGCCGTTATCAGTCAACCTAAAAAATATCACAGTACTCCTGCCGGAAGCTTCTCGAGTTTGCCGAAGTATTTCGCCTGTTGACGAAGCATTTGGATACCTTAAGAGAGTCATAGTTACTCCTTGCTGTTGCTCCCCATTTTACAACAGGCACATCTACAAGCTTACTCTGGCCAATTCTCCTGAAGCGATACGCTAATATCTGTTGACATAAAGACTTTCACAGTACTCCTGCTGGGAGCTTCTCTACTTTGCCGATGTATTTCGCCTATTGACGAGGCATTTGGCTACCTTAAGAGAGTCATAGTTACTCCTGTCAGTTGCTCCCCGTTAAACCACAGTCACATCTACGATTTTCCCCTGCCGCTTTCACCAGCCGCGATACGCCATTATTTGTTGAAATTATGACTTTCACAGTACTCCTGCTAGGGGTTCCTCCAGTTTACCAATGTATTTCGCCTGTTGACGAAGCATTTGGCTACCTTAAGAGAGTCATAGTTACTCCTGTCAGTTGCTCCCCGTTTTACCACAGTCACATTTTCAATCTTATTCTGGCCAGTTCACCTGATGCGATACGCCGTTATCAGTCAACCTAAAAAATATCACAGTACTCCTGCCGGAAGCTTCTCGAGTTTGCCGAAGTATTTCGCCTGTTGACGAAGCATTTGGATACCTTAAGAGAGTCATAGTTACTCCTTGCTGTTGCTCCCCGTTTTACAACAGGCACATCTACAAGCTTACTCTGGCCAATTCTCCTGAAGCGATACGCTAATATCTGTTGACATAAAGACTTTCACAGTACTCCTGCTGGGAGCTTCTCTACTTTGCCGATGTATTTCGCCTATTGACGAGGCATTTGGCTACCTTAAGAGAGTCATAGTTACTCCTGTCAGTTGCTCCCCGTTAAACCACAGTCACATCTACGATTTTCCTCTGCCGCTTTCACCAGACGCGATACGCCATTATTTGTCGAAATTATGACTTTCACAGTACTCCTGCTAGGGGTTCCTCCAGTTTACCAAAGTATTTCGCCTGTTGACGAACCATTTGGCTACCTTAAGAGAGTCATAGTTACTCCTGTCAGTTGCTCCCCGTTTTACCACAGTCACATTTTCAATCTTATTCTGGCCAGTTCACCTGAAGCGATACGCCATTATCGGTCAACCTAAAGAATTTCACAGTACTCTTGCCGGGAGCTCTCGAGTTTGCCGATGTATTTCGCCTGTTGACGAGGCATTTGGTTACCTTAAGAGAGTCATAGTTACCCCTTGCTGTTGCTCCCCATTTTACAACAGGCACATCTACAAGCTTACTCTGGCCAATTCTCCTGAAGCGATACGCTAATATCTATTGACATAAAGACTTTCACAGTACTCCTGCCGGGAGCTTTTCGACTTTGCCGATGTATTTCGCCTATTGACGAGGCGTTTGGCTACCTTAAGAGAGTCATAGTTACTCCTGCCAGTGTCTCTCCGTTAAACCACAGTCACATCTACCATTTTCCTCTGCCCCTTTCACCAGACGCGATACGCCATTATTTGTCGACATCATGACTTTCAAAGTACTCCTGCTAGGGGCTGCTCCAGTCTACCAATGTATTTCGCCTGTTGACGAGGCATTTGGCTACCTTAAGAGAGTCATACTTACTCCTGTCAGTTGCTCCCCGTTTTACCACAGTCACATTTTCAATCTTATTCTGGCCAGTTCACCCGAAGCGATACGCCACTTGACGAGGCATTTGGCTACCTTAAGAGAGTCATAGTTACTCCTGTCAGTTGCTCCCCGTTAAACCACAGTCACATCTACGATTTTCCTCTGCCGCTTTCACCAGCCGCGATACGCCATTATTTGTTGAAATTATGACTTTCACAGTACTCCTGCTAGGGGTTCCTCCAGTTTACCAATGTATTTCGCCTGTTGACGAAGCATTTGGCTACTTTAAGAGAGTCATAGTTACTCCTGTCAGTTGCTCCCCGTTAAACCACAGTCACATCTACGATTTTCCTCTGCCGCTTTCACCAGCCGCGATACGCCATTATTTGTTGAAATTATGACTTTCACAGTACTCCTGCTAGGGGTTCCTCCAGTTTACCAATGTATTTCGCCTGTTGACGAAGCATTTGGCTACCTTAAGAGAGTCATAGTTACTCCTGTCAGTTGCTCCCCGTTTTACCACAGTCACATTTTCAATCTTATTCTGGCCAGTTCACCTGATGCGATACGCCGTTATCAGTCAACCTAAAAAATATCACAGTACTCCTGCCGGAAGCTTCTCGAGTTTGCCGAAGTATTTCGCCTGTTGACGAAGCATTTGGATACCTTAAGAGAGTCATAGTTACTCTTGTCAGTTGCTCCCCGTTTTACCACAGTCACATTTTCAATCTTATTCTGGCCAGTTCACCTGATGCGATACGCCGTTATCAGTCAACCTAAAAAATATCACAGTACTCCTGCCGGAAGCTTCTCGAGTTTGCCGAAGTATTTCGCCTGTTGACGAAGCATTTGGATACCTTAAGAGAGTCATAGTTACTCCTTGCTGTTGCTCCCCATTTTACAACAGGCACATCTACAAGCTTACTCTGGCCAATTCTCCTGAAGCGATACGCTAATATCTGTTGACATAAAGACTTTCACAGTACTCCTGCTGGGAGCTTCTCTACTTTGCCGATGTATTTCGCCTATTGACGAGGCATTTGGCTACCTTAAGAGAGTCATAGTTACTCCTGTCAGTTGCTCCCCGTTAAACCACAGTCACATCTACGATTTTCCCCTGCCGCTTTCACCAGCCGCGATACGCCATTATTTGTTGAAATTATGACTTTCACAGTACTCCTGCTAGGGGTTCCTCCAGTTTACCAATGTATTTCGCCTGTTGACGAAGCATTTGGCTACCTTAAGAGAGTCATAGTTACTCCTGTCAGTTGCTCCCCGTTTTACCACAGTCACATTTTCAATCTTATTCTGGCCAGTTCACCTGATGCGATACGCCGTTATCAGTCAACCTAAAAAATATCACAGTACTCCTGCCGGAAGCTTCTCGAGTTTGCCGAAGTATTTCGCCTGTTGACGAAGCATTTGGATACCTTAAGAGAGTCGTAGTTACTCCTTGCTGTTGCTCCCCATTTTACAACAGGCACATCTACAAGCTTACTCTGGCCAATTCTCCTGAAGCGATACGCTAATATCTATTGCCATAAAGACCTTCACAGTACTCCTGCCGGGAGCTTTTCGACTTTGCCGATGTATTTCGCCTATTGACGAGGCGTTTGGCTACCTTAAGAGAGTCATAGTTACTCCTGCCAGTGTCTCTCCGTTAAACCACAGTCACATCTACCATTTTCCTCTGCCCCTTTCACCAGACGCGATACGCCATTATTTGTCGACATCATGACTTTCAAAGTACTCCTGCTAGGGGCTCCTCCAGTCTACCAATGCATTTCGCCTGTTGACGAGGCATTTGGCTACCTTAAGAGAGTCATACTTACTCCTGTCAGTTGCTCCCCGTTTTACCACAGTCACATTTTCAATCTTATTCTGGCCAGTTCACCTGAAGCGATACGCCATTATCGGTAAACCTAAAGAATTTCACAGTACTCTTGCCGGGAGCTCTCGAGTTTACCGATGTATTTCGCCTGTTGACGAGGCATTTGGTTACCTTAAGAGAGTCATAGTTACCCCTTGCTGTTGCTCCCCATTTTACAACAGGCACATCTACAAGCTTACTCTGGCCAATTCTCCTGAAGCGATACGCTAATATCTATTGACATAAAGACCTTCACAGTACTCCTGCCGGGAGCTTTTCGACTTTGCCGATGTATTTCGCCTATTGACGAGGCGTTTGGCTACCTTAAGAGAGTCATAGTTACTCCTGCCAGTGTCTCTCCGTTAAACCACAGTCACATCTACCATTTTCCTCTGCCCCTTTCACCAGACGCGATACGCCATTATTTGTCGACATCATGACTTTCAAAGTACTCCTGCTAGGGGCTAGTCCAGTCTACCAATGTATTTCGCCTGTTGACGAGGCATTTGGCTACCTTAAGAGAGTCATACTTACTCCTGTCAGTTGCTCCCCGTTTTACCACAGTCACATTTTCAATCTTATTCTGGCCAGTTCACCCGAAGCGATACGCCACTTGACGAGGCATTTGGCTACCTTAAGAGAGTCATAGTTACTCCTGTCAGTTGCTCCCCGTTAAACCACAGTCACATCTACGATTTTCCTCTGCCGCTTTCACCAGACGCGATACGCCACTATTTGTCGAAATTATGACTTTCACAGTACTCCTGCTAGGGGTTCCTCCAGTTTACCAAAGTATTTCGCCTGTTGACGAACCATTTGGCTACCTTAAGAGAGTCATAGTTACTCCTGTCAGTTGCTCCCCGTTTTACCACAGTCACATTTTCAATCTTATTCTGGCCAGTTCACCTGAAGCGATACGCCATTATCGGTCAACCTAAAGAATTTCACAGTACTCTTGCCGGGAGCTCTCGAGTTTGCCGATGTATTTCGCCTGTTGACGAGGCATTTGGTTACCTTAAGAGAGTCATAGTTACCCCTTGCTGTTGCTCCCCATTTTACAACAGGCACATCTACAAGCTTACACTGGCCAATTCTCCTGAAGCGATACGCTAATATCTATTGACATAAAGACTTTCACAGTACTCCTGCCGGGAGCTTTTCGACTTTGCCGATGTATTTCGCCTATTGACGAGGCGTTTGGCTACCTTAAGAGAGTCATAGTTACTCCTGCCAGTGTCTCTCCGTTAAACCACAGTCACATCTACCATTTTCCTCTGCCGCTTTCATCAGCCGCGATACGCCATTATTTGTTGAAATTATGACTTTCACAGTACTCCTGCTAGGGGTTCCTCCAGTTTACCAATGTATTTCGCCTGTTGACGAAGCATTTGGCTACCTTAAGAGAGTCATAGTTACTCCTGTCAGTTGCTCCCCGTTAAACCACAGTCACATCTACGATTTTCCTCTGCCGCTTTCACCAGCCGCGATACGCCATTATTTGTTGAAATTATGACTTTCACAGTACTCCTGCTAGGGGTTCCTCCAGTTTACCAATGTATTTCGGCTGTTGACGAAGCATTTGGCTACCTTAAGAGAGTCATAGTTACTCCTGTCAGTTGCTCCCCGTTTTACCACAGTCACATTTTCAATCTTATTCTGGCCAGTTCACCTGATGCGATACGCCGTTATCAGTCAACCTAAAAAATATCACAGTACTCCTGCCGGAAGCTTCTCGAGTTTGCCGAAGTATTTCGCCTGTTGACGAAGCATTTGGATACCTTAAGAGAGTCATAGTTACTCCTTGCTGTTGCTCCCCATTTTACAACAGGCACATCTACAAGCTTACTCTGGCCAATTCTCCTGAAGCGATACGCTAATATCTGTTGACATAAAGACTTTCACAGTACTCCTGCTGGGAGCTTCTCTACTTTGCCGATGTATTTCGCCTATTGACGAGGCATTTGGCTACCTTAAGAGAGTCATAGTTACTCCTGTCAGTTGCTCCCCGTTAAACCACAGTCACATCTACGATTTTCCTCTGCCGCTTTCACCAGACGCGATACGCCATTATTTGTCGAAATTATGACTTTCACAGTACTCCTGCTAGGGGTTCCTCCAGTTTACCAAAGTATTTCGCCTGTTGACGAACCATTTGGCTACCTTAAGAGAGTCATAGTTACTCCTGTCAGTTGCTCCCCGTTTTACCACAGTCACATTTTCAATCTTATTCTGGCCAGTTCACCTGAAGCGATACGCCATTATCGGTCAACCTAAAGAATTTCACAGTACTCTTGCCGGGAGCTCTCGAGTTTGCCGATGTATTTCGCCTGTTGACGAGGCATTTGGTTACCTTAAGAGAGTCATAGTTACCCCTTGCTGTTGCTCCCCATTTTACAACAGGCACATCTACAAGCTTACTCTGGCCAATTCTCCTGAAGCGATACGCTAATATCTATTGACATAAAGACCTTCACAGTACTCCTGCCGGGAGCTTTTCGACTTTGCCGATGTATTTCGCCTATTGACGAGGCGTTTGGCTACCTTAAGAGAGTCATAGTTACTCCTGCCAGTGTCTCTCCGTTAAACCACAGTCACATCTACCATTTTCCTCTGCCCCTTTCACCAGACGCGATACGCCATTATTTGTCGACATCATGACTTTCAAAGTACTCCTGCTAGGGGCTAGTCCAGTCTACCAATGTATTTCGCCTGTTGACGAAGCATTTGGCTACCTTAAGAGAGTCATAGTTACTCCTGTCAGTTGCTCCCCGTTAAACCACAGTCAAATCTACGATTTTCCTCTGCCGCTTTCACCAGCCGCGATACGCCATTATTTGTTGAAATTATGACTTTCACAGTACTCCTGCTAGGGGTTCCTCCAGTTTACCAATGTATTTCGGCTGTTGACGAAGCATTTGGCTACCTTAAGAGAGTCATAGTTACTCCTGTCAGTTGCTCCCCGTTTTACCACAGTCACATTTTCAATCTTATTCTGGCCAGTTCACCTGATGCGATACGCCGTTATCAGTCAACCTAAAAAATATCACAGTACTCCTGCCGGAAGCTTCTCGAGTTTGCCGAAGTATTTCGCCTGTTGACGAAGCATTTGGATACCTTAAGAGAGTCATAGTTACTCCTGTCAGTTGCTCCCCGTTTTACCACAGTCACATTTTCAATCTTATTCTGGCCAGTTCACCTGATGCGATACGCCGTTATCAGTCAACCTAAAAAATATCACAGTACTCCTGCCGGAAGCTTCTCGAGTTTGCCGAAGTATTTCGCCTGTTGACGAAGCATTTGGATACCTTAAGAGAGTCATAGTTACTCCTTGCTGTTGCTCCCCATTTTACAACAGGCACATCTACAAGCTTACTCTGGCCAATTCTCCTGAAGCGATACGCTAATATCTGTTGACATAAAGACTTTCACAGTACTCCTGCTGGGAGCTTCTCTACTTTGCCGATGTATTTCGCCTATTGACGAGGCATTTGGCTACCTTAAGAGAGTCATAGTTACTCCTGTCAGTTGCTCCCCGTTAAACCACAGTCACATCTACGATTTTCCTCTGCCGCTTTCACCAGACGCGATACGCCATTATTTGTCGAAATTATGACTTTCACAGTACTCCTGCTAGGCGTTCCTCCAGTTTACCAAAGTATTTCGCCTGTTGACGAACCATTTGGCTACCTTAAGAGAGTCATAGTTACTCCTGTCAGTTGCTCCCCGTTTTACCACAGTCACATTTTCAATCTTATTCTGGCCAGTTCACCTGAAGCGATACGCCATTATCGGTCAACCTAAAGAATTTCACAGTACTCTTGCCGGGAGCTCTCGAGTTTGCCGATGTATTTCGCCTGTTGACGAGGCATTTGGTTACCTTAAGAGAGTCATAGTTACCCCTTGCTGTTGCTCCCCATTTTACAACAGGCACATCTACAAGCTTACTCTGGCCAATTCTCCTGAAGCGATACGCTAATATCTATTGACATAAAGACCTTCACAGTACTCCTGCCGGGAGCTTTTCGACTTTGCCGATGTATTTCGCCTATTGACGAGGCGTTTGGCTACCTTAAGAGAGTCATAGTTACTCCTGCCAGTGTCTCTCCGTTAAACCACAGTCACATCTACCATTTTCCTCTGCCCCTTTCACCAGACGCGATACGCCATTATTTGTCGACATCATGACTTTCAAAGTACTCCTGCTAGGGGCTAGTCCAGTCTACCAATGTATTTCGCCTGTTGACGAGGCATTTGGCTACCTTAAGAGAGTCATACTTACTCCTGTCAGTTGCTCCCCGTTTTACCACAGTCACATTTTCAATCTTATTCTGGCCAGTTCACCCGAAGCGATACGCCACTTGACGAGGCATTTGGCTACCTTAAGAGAGTCATAGTTACTCCTGTCAGTTGCTCCCCGTTAAACCACAGTCACATCTACGATTTTCCTCTGCCGCTTTCACCAGACGCGATACGCCACTATTTGTCGAAATTATGACTTTCACAGTACTCCTGCTAGGGTTTCCTCCAGTTTACCAAAGTATTTCGCCTGTTGACGAACCATTTGGCTACCTTAAGAGAGTCATAGTTACTCCTGTCAGTTGCTCCCCGTTTTACCACAGTCACATTTTCAATCTTATTCTGGCCAGTTCACCTGAAGCGATTCGCCATTATCGGTCAACCTAAAGAATTTCACAGTACTCTTGCCGGGAGCTCTCGAGTTTGCCGATGTATTTCGCCTGTTGACGAGGCATTTGGTTACCTTAAGAGAGTCATAGTTACCCCTTGCTGTTGCTCCCCATTTTACAACAGGCACATCTACAAGCTTACACTGGCCAATTCTCCTGAAGCGATACGCTAATATCTATTGACATAAAGACTTTCACAGTACTCCTGCCGGGAGCTTTTCGACTTTGCCGATGTATTTCGCCTATTGACGAGGCGTTTGGCTACCTTAAGAGAGTCATAGTTACTCCTGCCAGTGTCTCTCCGTTAAACCACAGTCACATCTACCATTTTCCTCTGCCGCTTTCACCAGCCGCGATACGCCATTATTTGTTGAAATTATGACTTTCACAGTACTCCTGCTAGGGGTTCCTCCAGTTTACCAATGTATTTCGCCTGTTGACGAAGCATTTGGCTACCTTAAGAGAGTCATAGTTACTCCTGTCAGTTGCTCCCCGTTAAACCACAGTCACATCTACGATTTTCCTCTGCCGCTTTCACCTGCCGCGATACGCCATTATTTGTTGAAATTATGACTTTCACAGTACTCCTGCTAGGGGTTCCTCCAGTTTACCAATGTATTTCGCCTGTTGACGAAGCATTTGGCTACCTTAAGAGAGTCATAGTTACTCCTGTCAGTTGCTCCCCGTTTTACCACAGTCACATTTTCAATCTTATTCTGGCCAGTTCACCTGATGCGATACGCCGTTATCAGTCAACCTAAAAAATATCACAGTACTCCTGCCGGAAGCTTCTCGAGTTTGCCGAAGTATTTCGCCTGTTGACGAAGCATTTGGATACCTTAAGAGAGTCATAGTTACTCCTGTCAGTTGCTCCCCGTTTTACCACAGTCACATTTTCAATCTTATTCAGGCCAGTTCACCTGATGCGATACGCCGTTATCAGTCAACCTAAAAAATATCACAGTACTCCTGCCGGAAGCTTCTCGAGTTTGCCGAAGTATTTCGCCTGTTGACGAAGCATTTGGATACCTTAAGAGAGTCATAGTTACTCCTTGCTGTTGCTCCCCGTTTTACCACAGTCACATTTTCAATCTTATTCTGGCCAGTTCACCTGATGCTATACGCCGTTATCAGTCAACCTAAAAAATATCACAGTACTCCTGCCGGAAGCTTCTCGAGTTTGCCGAAGTATTTCGCCTGTTGACGAAGCATTTGGATACCTTAAGAGAGTCATAGTTACTCCTGTCAGTTGCTCCCCGTTTTACCACAGTCACATTTTCAATCTTATTCTGGCCAGTTCACCTGATGCGATACGCCGTTATCAGTCAACCTAAAAAATATCACAGTACTCCTGCCGGAAGCTTCTCGAGTTTGCCGAAGTATTTCGCCTGTTGACGAAGCATTTGGATACCTTAAGAGAGTCATAGTTACTCCTTGCTGTTGCTCCCCATTTTACAACAGGCACATCTACAAGCTTACTCTGGCCAATTCTCCTGAAGCGATACGCTAATATCTGTTGACATAAAGACTTTCACAGTACTCCTGCTGGGAGCTTCTCTACTTTGCCGATGTATTTCGCCTATTGACGAGGCATTTGGCTACCTTAAGAGAGTCATAGTTACTCCTGTCAGTTGCTCCCCGTTAAACCACAGTCACATCTACGATTTTCCTCTGCCGCTTTCACCAGACGCGATACGCCATTATTTGTCGAAATTATGACTTTCACAGTACTCCTGCTAGGGGTTCCTCCAGTTTACCAAAGTATTTCGCCTGTTGACGAACCATTTGGCTACCTTAAGAGAGTCATAGTTACTCCTGTCAGTTGCTCCCCGTTTTACCACAGTCACATTTTCAATCTTATTCTGGCCAGTTCACCTGATGCGATACGCCGTTATCAGTCAACCTAAAAAATATCACAGTACTCCTGCCGGAAGCTTCTCGAGTTTGCCGAAGTATTTCGCCTGTTGACGAAGCATTTGGATACCTTAAGAGAGTCATAGTTACTCCTGTCAGTTGCTCCCCGTTTTACCACAGTCACATTTTCAATCTTATTCAGGCCAGTTCACCTGATGCGATACGCCGTTATCAGTCAACCTAAAAAATATCACAGTACTCCTGCCGGAAGCTTCTCGAGTTTGCCGAAGTATTTCGCCTGTTGACGAAGCATTTGGATACCTTAAGAGAGTCATAGTTACTCCTGTCAGTTGCTCCCCGTTTTACCACAGTCACATTTTCAATCTTATTCAGGCCAGTTCACCTGATGCGATACGCCGTTATCAGTCAACCTAAAAAATATCACAGTACTCCTGCCGGAAGCTTCTCGAGTTTGCCGAAGTATTTCGCCTGTTGACGAAGCATTTGGATACCTTAAGAGAGTCATAGTTACTCCTTGCTGTTGCTCCCCGTTTTACCACAGTCACATTTTCAATCTTATTCTGGCCAGTTCACCTGATGCTATACGCCGTTATCAGTCAACCTAAAAAATATCACAGTACTCCTGCCGGAAGCTTCTCGAGTTTGCCGAAGTATTTCGCCTGTTGACGAAGCATTTGGATACCTTAAGAGAGTCATAGTTACTCCTGTCAGTTGCTCCCCGTTTTACCACAGTCACATTTTCAATCTTATTCTGGCCAGTTCACCTGATGCGATACGCCGTTATCAGTCAACCTAAAAAATATCACAGTACTCCTGCCGGAAGCTTCTCGAGTTTGCCGAAGTATTTCGCCTGTTGACGAAGCATTTGGATACCTTAAGAGAGTCATAGTTACTCCTTGCTGTTGCTCCCCATTTTACAACAGGCACATCTACAAGCTTACTCTGGCCAATTCTCCTGAAGCGATACGCTAATATCTGTTGACATAAAGACTTTCACAGTACTCCTGCTGGGAGCTTCTCTACTTTGCCGATGTATTTCGCCTATTGACGAGGCATTTGGCTACCTTAAGAGAGTCATAGTTACTCCTGTCAGTTGCTCCCCGTTAAACCACAGTCACATCTACGATTTTCCTCTGCCCCTTTCACCAGACGCGATACGCCATTATTTGTCGACATCATGACTTTCAAAGTACTCCTGCTAGGGGCTAGTCCAGTCTACCAATGTATTTCGCCTGTTGACGAAGCATTTGGCTACCTTAAGAGAGTCATAGTTACTCCTGTCAGTTGCTCCCCGTTAAACCACAGTCAAATCTACGATTTTCCTCTGCCGCTTTCACCAGCCGCGATACGCCATTATTTGTTGAAATTATGACTTTCACAGTACTCCTGCTAGGGGTTCCTCCAGTTTACCAATGTATTTCGGCTGTTGACGAAGCATTTGGCTACCTTAAGAGAGTCATAGTTACTCCTGTCAGTTGCTCCCCGTTTTACCACAGTCACATTTTCAATCTTATTCTGGCCAGTTCACCTGATGCGATACGCCGTTATCAGTCAACCTAAAAAATATCACAGTACTCCTGCCGGAAGCTTCTCGAGTTTGCCGAAGTATTTCGCCTGTTGACGAAGCATTTGGATACCTTAAGAGAGTCATAGTTACTCCTGTCAGTTGCTCCCCGTTTTACCACAGTCACATTTTCAATCTTATTCTGGCCAGTTCACCTGATGCGATACGCCGTTATCAGTCAACCTAAAAAATATCACAGTACTCCTGCCGGAAGCTTCTCGAGTTTGCCGAAGTATTTCGCCTGTTGACGAAGCATTTGGATACCTTAAGAGAGTCATAGTTACTCCTTGCTGTTGCTCCCCATTTTACAACAGGCACATCTACAAGCTTACTCTGGCCAATTCTCCTGAAGCGATACGCTAATATCTGTTGACATAAAGACTTTCACAGTACTCCTGCTGGGAGCTTCTCTACTTTGCCGATGTATTTCGCCTATTGACGAGGCATTTGGCTACCTTAAGAGAGTCATAGTTACTCCTGTCAGTTGCTCCCCGTTAAACCACAGTCACATCTACGATTTTCCTCTGCCGCTTTCACCAGACGCGATACGCCATTATTTGTCGAAATTATGACTTTCACAGTACTCCTGCTAGGCGTTCCTCCAGTTTACCAAAGTATTTCGCCTGTTGACGAACCATTTGGCTACCTTAAGAGAGTCATAGTTACTCCTGTCAGTTGCTCCCCGTTTTACCACAGTCACATTTTCAATCTTATTCTGGCCAGTTCACCTGAAGCGATACGCCATTATCGGTCAACCTAAAGAATTTCACAGTACTCTTGCCGGGAGCTCTCGAGTTTGCCGATGTATTTCGCCTGTTGACGAGGCATTTGGTTACCTTAAGAGAGTCATAGTTACCCCATGCTGTTGCTCCCCATTTTACAACAGGCACATCTACAAGCTTACTCTGGCCAATTCTCCTGAAGCGATACGCTAATATCTATTGACATAAAGACCTTCACAGTACTCCTGCCGGGAGCTTTTCGACTTTGCCGATGTATTTCGCCTATTGACGAGGCGTTTGGCTACCTTAAGAGAGTCATAGTTACTCCTGCCAGTGTCTCTCCGTTAAACCACAGTCACATCTACCATTTTCCTCTGCCCCTTTCACCAGACGCGATACGCCATTATTTGTCGACATCATGACTTTCAAAGTACTCCTGCTAGGGGCTAGTCCAGTCTACCAATGTATTTCGCCTGTTGACGAGGCATTTGGCTACCTTAAGAGAGTCATACTTACTCCTGTCAGTTGCTCCCCGTTTTACCACAGTCACATTTTCAATCTTATTCTGGCCAGTTCACCCGAAGCGATACGCCACTTGACGAGGCATTTGGCTACCTTAAGAGAGTCATAGTTACTCCTGTCAGTTGCTCCCCGTTAAACCACAGTCACATCTACGATTTTCCTCTGCCGCTTTCACCAGACGCGATACGCCACTATTTGTCGAAATTATGACTTTCACAGTACTCCTGCTAGGGTTTCCTCCAGTTTACCAAAGTATTTCGCCTGTTGACGAACCATTTGGCTACCTTAAGAGAGTCATAGTTACTCCTGTCAGTTGCTCCCCGTTTTACCACAGTCACATTTTCAATCTTATTCTGGCCAGTTCACCTGAAGCGATTCGCCATTATCGGTCAACCTAAAGAATTTCACAGTACTCTTGCCGGGAGCTCTCGAGTTTGCCGATGTATTTCGCCTGTTGACGAGGCATTTGGTTACCTTAAGAGAGTCATAGTTACCCCTTGCTGTTGCTCCCCATTTTACAACAGGCACATCTACAAGCTTACACTGGCCAATTCTCCTGAAGCGATACGCTAATATCTATTGACATAAAGACTTTCACAGTACTCCTGCCGGGAGCTTTTCGACTTTGCCGATGTATTTCGCCTATTGACGAGGCGTTTGGCTACCTTAAGAGAGTCATAGTTACTCCTGCCAGTGTCTCTCCGTTAAACCACAGTCACATCTACCATTTTCCTCTGCCGCTTTCACCAGCCGCGATACGCCATTATTTGTTGAAATTATGACTTTCACAGTACTCCTGCTAGGGGTTCCTCCAGTTTACCAATGTATTTCGCCTGTTGACGAAGCATTTGGCTACCTTAAGAGAGTCATAGTTACTCCTGTCAGTTGCTCCCCGTTAAACCACAGTCACATCTACGATTTTCCTCTGCCGCTTTCACCAGCCGCGATACGCCATTATTTGTTGAAATTATGACTTTCACAGTACTCCTGCTAGGGGTTCCTCCAGTTTACCAATGTATTTCGCCTGTTGACGAAGCATTTGGCTACCTTAAGAGAGTCATAGTTACTCCTGTCAGTTGCTCCCCGTTTTACCACAGTCACATTTTCAATCTTATTCTGGCCAGTTCACCTGATGCGATACGCCGTTATCAGTCAACCTAAAAAATATCACAGTACTCCTGCCGGAAGCTTCTCGAGTTTGCCGAAGTATTTCGCCTGTTGACGAAGCATTTGGATACCTTAAGAGAGTCATAGTTACTCCTGTCAGTTGCTCCCCGTTTTACCACAGTCACATTTTCAATCTTATTCAGGCCAGTTCACCTGATGCGATACGCCGTTATCAGTCAACCTAAAAAATATCACAGTACTCCTGCCGGAAGCTTCTCGAGTTTGCCGAAGTATTTCGCCTGTTGACGAAGCATTTGGATACCTTAAGAGAGTCATAGTTACTCCTTGCTGTTGCTCCCCATTTTACAACAGGCACATCTACAAGCTTACTCTGGCCAATTCTCCTGAAGCGATACGCTAATATCTGTTGACATAAAGACTTTCACAGTACTCCTGTTGGGAGCTTCTCTACTTTGCCGATGTATTTCGCCTATTGACGAGGCATTTGGCTACCTTAAGAGAGTCATAGTTACTCCTGTCAGTTGCTCCCCGTTAAACCACAGTCACATCTACGATTTTCCTCTGCCGCTTTCACCAGACGCGATACGCCATTATTTGTCGAAATTATGACTTTCACAGTACTCCTGCTAGGGGTTCCTCCAGTTTACCAAAGTATTTCGCCTGTTGACGAACCATTTGGCTACCTTAAGAGAGTCATAGTTACTCCTGTCAGTTGCTCCCCGTTTTACCACAGTCACATTTTCAATCTTATTCTGGCCAGTTCACCTGAAGCGATACGCCATTATCGGTCAACCTAAAGAATTTCACAGTACTCTTGCCGGGAGCTCTCGAGTTTGCCGATGTATTTCGCCTGTTGACGAGGCATTTGGTTACCTTAAGAGAGTCATAGTTACCCCTTGCTGTTGCTCCCCATTTTACAACAGGCACATCTACCAGCTTACTCTGGCCAATTCTCCTGAAGCGATACGCTAATATCTATTGACATAAAGACCTTCACAGTACTCCTGCCGGGAGCTTTTCGACTTTGCCGATGTATTTCGCCTATTGACGAGGCGTTTGGCTACCTTAAGAGAGTCATAGTTACTCCTGCCAGTGTCTCTCCGTTAAACCACAGTCACATCTACCATTTTCCTCTGCCCCTTTCACCAGACGCGATACGCCATTATTTGTCGACATCATGACTTTCAAAGTACTCCTGCTAGGGGCTAGTCCAGTCTACCAATGTATTTCGCCTGTTGACGAGGCATTTGGCTACCTTAAGAGAGTCATACTTACTCCTGTCAGTTGCTCCCCGTTTTACCACAGTCACATTTTCAATCTTATTCTGGCCAGTTCACCCGAAGCGATACGCCACTTGACGAGGCATTTGGCTACCTTAAGAGAGTCATAGTTACTCCTGTCAGTTGCTCCCCGTTAAACCACAGTCACATCTACGATTTTCCTCTGCCGCTTTCACCAGACGCGATACGCCATTATTTGTCGAAATTATGACTTTCACAGTACTCCTGCTAGGGGTTCCTCCAGTTTACCAAAGTATTTCGCCTGTTGACGAACCATTTGGCTACCTTAAGAGAGTCATAGTTACTCCTGTCAGTTGCTCCCCGTTTTACCACAGTCACATTTTCAATCTTATTCTGGCCAGTTCACCTGAAGCGATACGCCATTATCGGTCAACCTAAAGAATTTCACAGTACTCTTGCCGGGAGCTCTCGAGTTTGCCGATGTATTTCGCCTGTTGACGAGGCATTTGGTTACCTTAAGAGAGTCATAGTTACCCCTTGCTGTTGCTCCCCATTTTACAACAGGCACATCTACAAGCTTACACTGGCCAATTCTCCTGAAGCGATACGCTAATATCTATTGACATAAAGACTTTCACAGTACTCCTGCCGGGAGCTTTTCGACTTTGCCGTTGTATTTCGCCTATTGACGAGGCGTTTGGCTACCTTAAGAGAGTCATAGTTACTCCTGCCAGTGTCTCTCCGTTAAACCACAGTCACATCTACCATTTTCCTCTGCCCCTTTCACCAGACGCGATACGCCATTATTTGTCGACATCATGACTTTCAAAGTACTCCTGCTAGGGGCTCCTCCAGTCTACCAATGTATTTCGCCTGTTGACGAGGCATTTGGCTACCTTAAGAGAGTCATACTTACTCCTGTCAGTTGCTCCCCGTTTTACCACAGTCACATTTTCAATCTTATTCTGGCCAGTTCACCCGAAGCGATACGCCACTTGACGAGGCATTTGGCTACCTTAAGAGAGTCATAGTTACTCCTGTCAGTTGCTCCCCGTTAAACCACAGTCACATCTACGATTTTCCTCTGCCGCTTTCACCAGCCGCGTTACGCCATTATTTGTTGAAATTATGACTTTCACAGTACTCCTGCTAGGGGTTCCTCCAGTTTACCAATGTATTTCGCCTGTTGACGAAGCATTTGGCTACCTTAAGAGAGTCATAGTTACTCCTGTCAGTTGCTCCCCGTTAAACCACAGTCACATCTACGATTTTCCTCTGCCGCTTTCACCAGCCGCGATACGCCATTATTTGTTGAAATTATGACTTTCACAGTACTCCTGCTAGGGGTTCCTCCAGTTTACCAATGTATTTCGCCTGTTGACGAAGCATTTGGCTACCTTAAGAGAGTCATAGTTACTCCTGTCAGTTGCTCCCCGTTTTACCACAGTCACATTTTCAATCTTATTCTGGCCAGTTCACCTGATGCGATACACTGTTATCAGTCAACCTAAAAACTATCACAGTACTCCTGCCGGAAGCTTCTCGAGTTTGCCGAAGTATTTCGCCTGTTGACGAAGCATTTGGATACCTTAAGAGAGTCATAGTTACTCCTTGCTGTTGCTCATGATTTTACAACAGGCACATCTACAAGCTTACTCTGGCCAATTCTCCTGAAGCGATACGCTAATATCTGTAGACATAAAGACTTTCACAGTACTCCTGCTGGGAGCTTCTCTACTTTGCCGATGTATTTCGCCTATTGACGAGGCATTTGGCTACCTTAAGAGAGTCATAGTTACTCCTGTCAGTTGCTCCCCGTTAAACCACAGTCACATCTACGATTTTCCTCTGCCGCTTTCACCAGACGCGATACGCCATTATTTGTCGAAATTATGACTTTCACAGTACTCCTGCTAGGGGTTCCTCCAGTTTACCAAAGTATTTCGCCTGTTGACGAACCATTTGGCTACCTTAAGAGAGTCATAGTTACTCCTGTCAGTTGCTCCCCGTTTTACCACAGTCACATTTTCAATCTTATTCTGGCCAGTTCACCCGAAGCGATACGCCACTTGACGAGGCATTTGGCTACCTTAAGAGAGTCATAGTTACTCCTGTCAGTTGCTCCCCGTTAAACCACAGTCACATCTACGATTTTCCTCTGCCGCTTTCACCAGCCGCGATACGCCATTATTTGTTGAAATTATGACTTTCACAGTAGTCCTGCTAGGGGTTCCTCCAGTTTACCAATGTATTTCGCCTGTTGACGAAGCATTTGGCTACCTTAAGAGAGTCATAGTTACTCCTGTCAGTTGCTCCCCGTTAAACCACAGTCACATCTACGATTTTCCTCTGCCGCTTTCACCAGCCGCGATACGCCATTATTTGTTGAAATTATGACTTTCACAGTACTCCTGCTAGGGGTTCCTCCAGTTTACCAATGTATTTCGCCTGTTGACGAAGCATTTGGCTACCTTAAGAGAGTCATAGTTACTCCTGTCAGTTGCTCCCCGTTTTACCAAAGTCACATTTTCAATCTTATTCTGGCCAGTTCACCTGATGCGATACGCTGTTATCAGTCAACCTAAAAAATATCACAGTACTCCTGCCGGAAGCTTCTCGAGTTTGCCGAAGTATTTCGCCTGTTGACGAAGCATTTGGATACCTTAAGAGAGTCATAGTTACTCCTTGCTGTTGCTCCCCATTTTACAACAGGCACATCTACAAGCTTACTCTGGCCAATTCTCCTGAAGCGATACGCTAATGTCTGTAGACATAAAGACTTTCACAGTACTCCTGCTGGGAGCTTCTCTACTTTGCCGATGTATTTCGCCTATTGACGAGGCATTTGGCTACCTTAAGAGAGTCATAGTTACTCCTGTCAGTTGCTCCCCGTTAAACCACAGTCACATCTACGATTTTCCTCTGCCGCTTTCACCAGACGCGATACGCCATTATTTGTCGAAATTATGACTTTCACAGTACTCCTGCTAGGGGTTCCTCCAGTTTACCAAAGTATTTCGCCTGTTGACGAACCATTTGGCTACCTTAAGAGAGTCATAGTTACTCCTGTCAGTTGCTCCCCGTTTTACCACAGTCACATTTTCAATCTTATTCTGGCCAGTTCACCTGAAGCGATACGCCATTATCGGTCAACCTAAAGAATTTCACAGTACTCTTGCCGGGAGCTCTCGAGTTTGCCGATGTATTTCGCCTGTTGACGAGGCATTTGGTTACCTTAAGAGAGTCATAGTTACCCCTTGCTGTTGCTCCCCATTTTACAACAGGCACATCTACAAGCTTACACTGGCCAATTCTCCTGAAGCGATACGCTAATATCTATTGACATAAAGACTTTCACAGTACTCCTGCCGGGAGCTTTTCGACTTTGCCGATGTATTTCGCCTATTGACGAGGCGTTTGGCTACCTTAAGAGAGTCATAGTTACTCCTGCCAGTGTCTCTCCGTTAAACCACAGTCACATCTACCATTTTCCTCTGCCCCTTTCACCAGACGCGATACGCCATTATTTGTCGACATCATGACTTTCAAAGTACTCCTGCTAGGGGCTCCTCCAGTCTACCAATGTATTTCGCCTGTTGACGAGGCATTTGGCTACCTTAAGAGAGTCATACTTACTCCTGTCAGTTGCTCCCCGTTTTACCACAGTCACATTTTCAATCTTATTCTGGCCAGTTCACCCGAAGCGATACGCCACTTGACGAGGCATTTGGCTACCTTAAGAGAGTCATAGTTACTCCTGTCAGTTGCTCCCCGTTAAACCACAGTCACATCTACGATTTTCCTCTGCCGCTTTCACCAGCCGCGATACGCCATTATTTGTTGAAATTATGACTTTCACAGTAGTCCTGCTAGGGGTTCCTCCAGTTTACCAATGTATTTCGCCTGTTGACGAAGCATTTGGCTACCTTAAGAGAGTCATAGTTACTCCTGTCAGTTGCTCCCCGTTAAACCACAGTCACATCTACGATTTTCCTCTGCCGCTTTCACCAGCCGCGATACGCCATTATTTGTTGAAATTATGACTTTCACAGTACTCCTGCTAGGGGTTCCTCCAGTTTACCAATGTATTTCGCCTGTTGACGAAGCATTTGGCTACCTTAAGAGAGTCATAGTTACTCCTGTCAGTTGCTCCCCGTTTTACCACAGTCACATTTTCAATCTTATTCTGGCCAGTTCACCTGATGCGATACGCTGTTATCAGTCAACCTAAAAAATATCACAGTACTCCTGCCGGAAGCTTCTCGAGTTTGCCGAAGTATTTCGCCTGTTGACGAAGCATTTGGATACCTTAAGAGAGTCATAGTTACTCCTTGCTGTTGCTCATGATTTTACAACAGGCACATCTACAAGCTTACTCTGGCCAATTCTCCTGAAGCGATACGCTAATATCTGTAGACGTAAAGACTTTCACAGTACTCCTGCTGGGAGCTTCTCTACTTTGCCGATGTATTTCGCCTATTGACGAGGCATTTGGCTACCTTAAGAGAGTCATAGTTACTCCTGTCAGTTGCTCCCCGTTAAACCACAGTCACATCTACGATTTTCCTCTGCCGCTTTCACCAGACGCGATACGCCATTATTTGTCGAAATTATGACTTTCTCAGTACTCCTGCTAGGGGTTCCTCCAGTTTACCAAAGTATTTCGCCTGTTGACGAACCATTTGGCTACCTTAAGAGAGTCATAGTTACTCCTGTCAGTTGCTCCCCGTTTTACCACAGTCACATTTTCAATCTTATTCTGGCCAGTTCACCCGAAGCGATACGCCACTTGACGAGGCATTTGGCTACCTTAAGAGAGTCATAGTTACTCCTGTCAGTTGCTCCCCGTTAAACCACAGTCACATCTACGATTTTCCTCTGCCGCTTTCACCAGCCGCGATACGCCATTATCTGTTGAAATTATGACTTTCACAGTAGTCCTGCTAGGGGTTCCTCCAGTTTACCAATGTATTTCGCCTGTTGACGAAGCATTTGGCTACCTTAAGAGAGTCATAGTTACTCCTGTCAGTTGCTCCCCGTTAAACCACAGTCACATCTACGATTTTCCTCTGCCGCTTTCACCAGCCGCGATACGCCATTATTTGTTGAAATTATGACTTTCACAGTACTCCTGCTAGGGGTTCCTCCAGTTTACCAATGTATTTCGCCTGTTGACGAAGCATTTGGCTACCTTAAGAGAGTCATAGTTACTCCTGTCAGTTGCTCCCCGTTTTACCACAGTCACATTTTCAATCTTATTCTGGCCAGTTCACCTGATGCGATACGCTGTTATCAGTCAACCTAAAAAATATCACAGTACTCCTGCCGGAAGCTTCTCGAGTTTGCCGAAGTATTTCGCCTGTTGACGAAGCATTTGGATACCTTAAGAGAGTCATAGTTACTCCTTGCTGTTGCTCCCCATTTTACAACAGGCACATCTACAAGCTTACTCTGGCCAATTCTCCTGAAGCGATACGCTAATATCTGTAGACATAAAGACTTTCACAGTACTCCTGCTGGGAGCTTCTCTACTTTGCCGATGTATTTCGCCTATTGACGAGGCATTTGGCTACCTTAAGAGAGTCATAGTTACTCCTGTCAGTTGCTCCCCGTTAAACCACAGTCACATCTACGATTTTCCTCTGCCGCTTTCACCAGACGCGATACGCCATTATTTGTCGAAATTATGACTTTCACAGTACTCCTGCTAGGGGTTCCTCCAGTTTACCAAAGTATTTCGCCTGTTGACGAACCATTTGGCTACCTTAAGAGAGTCATAGTTACTCCTGTCAGTTGCTCCCCGTTTTACCACAGTCACATTTTCAATCTTATTCTGGCCAGTTCACCTGAAGCGATACGCCATTATCGGTCAACCTAAAGAATTTCACAGTACTCTTGCCGGGAGCTCTCGAGTTTGCCGATGTATTTCGCCTGTTGACGAGGCATTTGGTTACCTTAAGAGAGTCATAGTTACCCCTTGCTGTTGCTCTCCATTTTACAACAGGCACATCTACAAGCTTACACTGGCCAATTCTCCTGAAGCGATACGCTAATATCTATTGACATAAAGACTTTCACAGTACTCCTGCCGGGAGCTTTTCGACTTTGCCGATGTATTTCGCCTATTGACGAGGCGTTTGGCTACCTTAAGAGAGTCATAGTTACTCCTGCCAGTGTCTCTCCGTTAAACCACAGTCACATCTACCATTTTCCTCTGCCCCTTTCACCAGACGCGATACGCCATTATTTGTCGACATCATGACTTTCAAAGTACTCCTGCTAGGGGCTCCTCCAGTCTACCAATGTATTTCGCCTGTTGACGAGGCATTTGGCTACCTTAAGAGAGTCATACTTACTCCTGTCAGTTGCTCCCCGTTTTACCACAGTCACATTTTCAATCTTATTCTGGCCAGTTCACCCGAAGCGATACGCCACTTGACGAGGCATTTGGCTACCTTAAGAGAGTCATAGTTACTCCTGTCAGTTGCTCCCCGTTAAACCACAGTCACATCTACGATTTTCCTCTGCCGCTTTCACCAGCCGCGATACGCCATTATTTGTTGAAATTATGACTTTCACAGTAGTCCTGCTAGGGGTTCCTCCAGTTTACCAATGTATTTCGCCTGTTGACGAAGCATTTGGCTACCTTAAGAGAGTCATAGTTACTCCTGTCAGTTGCTCCCCGTTAAACCACAGTCACATCTACGATTTTCCTCTGCCGCTTTCACCAGCCGCGATACGCCATTATTTGTTGAAATTATGACTTTCACAGTACTCCTGCTAGGGGTTCCTCCAGTTTACCAATGTATTTCGCCTGTTGACGAAGCATTTGGCTACCTTAAGAGAGTCATAGTTACTCCTGTCAGTTGCTCCCCGTTTTACCACAGTCACATTTTCAATCTTATTCTGGCCAGTTCACCTGATGCGATACGCTGTTATCAGTCAACCTAAAAAATATCACAGTACTCCTGCCGGAAGCTTCTCGAGTTTGCCGAAGTATTTCGCCTGTTGACGAAGCATTTGGATACCTTAAGAGAGTCATAGTTACTCCTTGCTGTTGCTCATGATTTTACAACAGGCACATCTACAAGCTTACTCTGGCCAATTCTCCTGAAGCGATACGCTAATATCTGTAGACATAAAGACTTTCACAGTACTCCTGCTGGGAGCTTCTCTACTTTGCCGATGTATTTCGCCTATTGACGAGGCATTTGGCTACCTTAAGAGAGTCATAGTTACTCCTGTCAGTTGCTCCCCGTTAAACCACAGTCACATCTACGATTTTCCTCTGCCGCTTTTACCAGACGCGATACGCCATTATTTGTCGAAATTATGACTTTCACAGTACTCCTGCTAGGGGTTCCTCCAGTTTACCAAAGTATTTCGCCTGTTGACGAACCATTTGGCTACCTTAAGAGAGTCATAGTTACTCCTGTCAGTTGCTCCCCGTTTTACCACAGTCACATTTTCAATCTTATTCTGGCCAGTTCACCCGAAGCGATACGCCACTTGACGAGGCATTTGGCTACCTTAAGAGAGTCATAGTTACTCCTGTCAGTTGCTCCCCGTTAAACCACAGTCACATCTACGATTTTCCTCTGCCGCTTTCACCAGCCGCGATACGCCATTATTTGTTGAAATTATGACTTTCACAGTAGTCCTGCTAGGGGTTCCTCCAGTTTACCAATGTATTTCGCCTGTTGACGAAGCATTTGGCTACCTTAAGAGAGTCATAGTTACTCCTGTCAGTTGCTCCCCGTTAAACCACAGTCACATCTACGATTTTCCTCTGCCGCTTTCACCAGCCGCGATACGCCATTATTTGTTGAAATTATGACTTTCACAGTACTCCTGCTAGGGGTTCCTCCAGTTTACCAATGTATTTCGCCTGTTGACGAAGCATTTGGCTACCTTAAGAGAGTCATAGTTACTCCTGTCAGTTGCTCCCCGTTTTACCACAGTCACATTTTCAATCTTATTCTGGCCAGTTCACCTGATGCGATACGCTGTTATCAGTCAACCTAAAAAATATCACAGTACTCCTGCCGGAAGCTTCTCGAGTTTGCCGAAGTATTTCGCCTGTTGACGAAGCATTTGGATACCTTAAGAGAGTCATAGTTACTCCTTGCTGTTGCTCATGATTTTACAACAGGCACATCTACAAGCTTACTCTGGCCAATTCTCCTGAAGCGATACGCTAATATCTGTAGACATAAAGACTTTCACAGTACTCCTGCTGGGAGCTTCTCTACTTTGCCGATGTATTTCGCCTATTGACGAGGCATTTGGCTACCTTAAGAGAGTCATAGTTACTCCTGTCAGTTGCTCCCCGTTAAACCACAGTCACATCTACGATTTTCCTCTGCCGCTTTTACCAGACGCGATACGCCATTATTTGTCGAAATTATGACTTTCACAGTACTCCTGCTAGGGGTTCCTCCAGTTTACCAAAGTATTTCGCCTGTTGACGAACCATTTGGCTACCTTAAGAGAGTCATAGTTACTCCTGTCAGTTGCTCCCCGTTTTACCACAGTCACATTTTCAATCTTATTCTGGCCAGTTCACCCGAAGCGATACGCCACTTGACGAGGCATTTGGCTACCTTAAGAGAGTCATAGTTACTCCTGTCAGTTGCTCCCCGTTAAACCACAGTCACATCTACGATTTTCCTCTGCCGCTTTCACCAGCCGCGATACGCCATTATTTGTTGAAATTATGACTTTCACAGTAGTCCTGCTAGGGGTTCCTCCAGTTTACCAATGTATTTCGCCTGTTGACGAAGCATTTGGCTACCTTAAGAGAGTCATAGTTACTCCTGTCAGTTGCTCCCCGTTAAACCACAGTCACATCTACGATTTTCCTCTGCCGCTTTCACCAGCCGCGATACGCCATTATTTGTTGAAATTATGACTTTCACAGTACTCCTGCTAGGGGTTCCTCCAGTTTACCAATGTATTTCGCCTGTTGACGAAGCATTTGGCTACCTTAAGAGAGTCATAGTTACTCCTGTCAGTTGCTCCCCGTTTTACCACAGTCACATTTTCAATCTTATTCTGGCCAGTTCACCTGATGCGATACGCTGTTATCAGTCAACCTAAAAAATATCACAGTACTCCTGCCGGAAGCTTCTCGAGTTTGCCGAAGTATTTCGCCTGTTGACGAAGCATTTGGATACCTTAAGAGAGTCATAGTTACTCCTTGCTGTTGCTCCCCATTTTACAACAGGCACATCTACAAGCTTACTCTGGCCAATTCTCCTGAAGCGATACGCTAATATCTGTAGACATAAAGACTTTCACAGTACTCCTGCTGGGAGCTTCTCTACTTTGCCGATGTATTTCGCCTATTGACGAGGCATTTGGCTACCTTAAGAGAGTCATAGTTACTCCTGTCAGTTGCTCCCCGTTAAACCACAGTCACATCTACGATTTTCCTCTGCCGCTTTCACCAGACGCGATACGCCATTATTTGTCGAAATTATGACTTTCACAGTACTCCTGCTAGGGGTTCCTCCAGTTTACCAAAGTATTTCGCCTGTTGACGAACCATTTGGCTACCTTAAGAGAGTCATAGTTACTCCTGTCAGTTGCTCCCCGTTTTACCACAGTCACATTTTCAATCTTATTCTGGCCAGTTCACCTGAAGCGATACGCCATTATCGGTCAACCTAAAGAATTTCACAGTACTCTTGCCGGGAGCTCTCGAGTTTGCCGATGTATTTCGCCTGTTGACGAGGCATTTGGTTACCTTAAGAGAGTCATAGTTACCCCTTGCTGTTGCTCCCCATTTTACAACAGGCACATCTACAAGCTTACACTGGCCAATTCTCCTGAAGCGATACGCTAATATCTATTGACATAAAGACTTTCACAGTACTCCTGCCGGGAGCTTTTCGACTTTGCCGATGTATTTCGCCTATTGACGAGGCGTTTGGCTACCTTAAGAGAGTCATAGTTACTCCTGCCAGTGTCTCTCCGTTAAACCACAGTCACATCTACCATTTTCCTCTGCCCCTTTCACCAGACGCGATACGCCATTATTTGTCGACATCATGACTTTCAAAGTACTCCTGCTAGGGGCTCCTCCAGTCTACCAATGTATTTCGCCTGTTGACGAGGCATTTGGCTACCTTAAGAGAGTCATACTTACTCCTGTCAGTTGCTCCCCGTTTTACCACAGTCACATTTTCAATATTATTCTGGCCAGTTCACCCGAAGCGATACGCCACTTGACGAAGCATTTGTCTACCTTAAGAGAGTCATAGTTACTCCTGTCAGTTGCTCCCCGTTAAACCACAGTCACATCTACGATTTTCCTCTGCCGCTTTCACCAGCCGCGATACGCCATTATTTGTTGAAATTATGACTTTCACAGTAGTCCTGCTAGGGGTTCCTCCAGTTTACCAATGTATTTCGCCTGTTGACGAAGCATTTGGCTACCTTAAGAGAGTCATAGTTACTCCTGTCAGTTGCTCCCCGTTAAACCACAGTCACATCTACGATTTTCCTCTGCCGCTTTCACCAGCCGCGATACGCCATTATTTGTTGAAATTATGACTTTCACAGTACTCCTGCTAGGGGTTCCTCCAGTTTACCAATGTATTTCGCCTGTTGACGAAGCATTTGGCTACCTTAAGAGAGTCATAGTTACTCCTGTCAGTTGCTCCCCGTTTTACCACAGTCACATTTTCAATCTTATTCTGGCCAGTTCACCTGATGCGATACGCTGTTATCAGTCAACCTAAAAAATATCACAGTACTCCTGCCGGAAGCTTCTCGAGTTTGCCGAAGTATTTCGCCTGTTGACGAAGCATTTGGATACCTTAAGAGAGTCATAGTTACTCCTTGCTGTTGCTCCCCATTTTACAACAGGCACATCTACAAGCTTACTCTGGCCAATTCTCCTGAAGCGATACGCTAATATCTGTAGACATAAAGACTTTCACAGTACTCCTGCTGGGAGCTTCTCTACTTTGCCGATGTATTTCGCCTATTGACGAGGCATTTGGCTACCTTAAGAGAGTCATAGTTACTCCTGTCAGTTGCTCCCCGTTAAACCACAGTCACATCTACGATTTTCCTCTGCCGCTTTCACCAGACGCGATACGCCATTATTTGTCGAAATTATGACTTTCACAGTACTCCTGCTAGGGGTTCCTCCAGTTTACCAAAGTATTTCGCCTGTTGACGAACCATTTGGCTACCTTAAGAGAGTCATAGTTACTCCTGTCAGTTGCTCCCCGTTTTACCACAGTCACATTTTCAATCTTATTCTGGCCAGTTCACCTGAAGCGATACGCCATTATCGGTCAACCTAAAGAATTTCACAGTACTCTTGCCGGGAGCTCTCGAGTTTGCCGATGTATTTCGCCTGTTGACGAGGCATTTGGTTACCTTAAGAGAGTCATAGTTACCCCTTGCTGTTGCTCCCCATTTTACAACAGGCACATCTACAAGCTTACACTGGCCAATTCTCCTGAAGCGATACGCTAATATCTATTGACATAAAGACTTTCACAGTACTCCTGCCGGGAGCTTTTCGACTTTGCCGATGTATTTCGCCTATTGACGAGGCGTTTGGCTACCTTAAGAGAGTCATAGTTACTCCTGCCAGTGTCTCTCCGTTAAACCACAGTCACATCTACCATTTTCCTCTGCCCCTTTCACCAGACGCGATACGCCATTATTTGTCGACATCATGACTTTCAAAGTACTCCTGCTAGGGGCTCCTCCAGTCTACCAATGTATTTCGCCTGTTGACGAGGCATTTGGCTACCTTAAGAGAGTCATACTTACTCCTGTCAGTTGCTCCCCGTTTTACCACAGTCACATTTTCAATCTTATTCTGGCCAGTTCACCCGAAGCGATACGCCACTTGACGAGGCATTTGTCTACCTTAAGAGAGTCATAGTTACTCCTGTCAGTTGCTCCCCGTTAAACCACAGTCACATCTACGATTTTCCTCTGCCGCTTTCACCAGCCGCGATACGCCATTATTTGTTGAAATTATGACTTTCACAGTAGTCCTGCTAGGGGTTCCTCCAGTTTACCAATGTATTTCGCCTGTTGACGAAGCATTTGGCTACCTTAAGAGAGTCATAGTTACTCCTGTCAGTTGCTCCCCGTTAAACCACAGTCACATCTACGATTTTCCTCTGCCGCTTTCACCAGCCGCGATACGCCATTATTTGTTGAAATTATGACTTTCACAGTACTCCTGCTAGGGGTTCCTCCAGTTTACCAATGTATTTCGCCTGTTGACGAAGCATTTGGCTACCTTAAGAGAGTCATAGTTACTCCTGTCAGTTGCTCCCCGTTTTACCACAGTCACATTTTCAATCTTATTCTGGCCAGTTCACCCGAAGCGATACGCCACTTGACGAGGCATTTGGCTACCTTAAGAGAGTCATAGTTACTCCTGTCAGTTGCTCCCCGTTAAACCACAGTCACATCTACGATTTTCCTCTGCCGCTTTCACCAGCCGCGATACGCCATTATTTGTTGAAATTATGACTTTCACAGTAGTCCTGCTAGGGGTTCCTCCAGTTTACCAATGTATTTCGCCTGTTGACGAAGCATTTGGCTACCTTAAGAGAGTCATAGTTACTCCTGTCAGTTGCTCCCCGTTAAACCACAGTCACATCTACGATTTTCCTCTGCCGCTTTCACCAGCCGCGATACGCCATTATTTGTTGAAATTATGACTTTCACAGTACTCCTGCTAGTTGTTCCTCCAGTTTACCAATGTATTTCGCCTGTTGACGAAGCATTTGGCTACCTTAAGAGAGTCATAGTTACTCCTGTCAGTTGCTCCCCGTTTTACCACAGTCACATTTTCAATCTTATTCTGGCCAGTTCACCTGATGCGATACGCTGTTATCAGTCAACCTAAAAAATATCACAGTACTCCTGCCGGAAGCTTCTCGAGTTTGCCGAAGTATTTCGCCTGTTGACGAAGCATTTGGATACCTTAAGAGAGTCATAGTTACTCCTTGCTGTTGCTCATGATTTTACAACAGGCACATCTACAAGCTTACTCTGGCCAATTCTCCTGAAGCGATACGCTAATATCTGTAGACATAAAGACTTTCACAGTACTCCTGCTGGGAGCTTCTCTACTTTGCCGATGTATTTCGCCTATTGACGAGGCATTTGGCTACCTTAAGAGAGTCATAGTTACTCCTGTCAGTTGCTCCCCGTTAAACCACAGTCACATCTACGATTTTCCTCTGCCGCTTTTACCAGACGCGATACGCCATTATTTGTCGAAATTATGACTTTCACAGTACTCCTGCTAGGGGTTCCTCCAGTTTACCAAAGTATTTCGCCTGTTGACGAACCATTTGGCTACCTTAAGAGAGTCATAGTTACTCCTGTCAGTTGCTCCCCGTTTTACCACAGTCACATTTTCAATCTTATTCTGGCCAGTTCACCCGAAGCGATACGCCACTTGACGAGGCATTTGGCTACCTTAAGAGAGTCATAGTTACTCCTGTCAGTTGCTCCCCGTTAAACCACAGTCACATCTACGATTTTCCTCTGCCGCTTTCACCAGCCGCGATACGCCATTATTTGTTGAAATTATGACTTTCACAGTAGTCCTGCTAGGGGTTCCTCCAGTTTACCAATGTATTTCGCCTGTTGACGAAGCATTTGGCTACCTTAAGAGAGTCATAGTTACTCCTGTCAGTTGCTCCCCGTTAAACCACAGTCACATCTACGATTTTCCTCTGCCGCTTTCACCAGCCGCGATACGCCATTATTTGTTGAAATTATGACTTTCACAGTACTCCTGCTAGGGGTTCCTCCAGTTTACCAATGTATTTCGCCTGTTGACGAAGCATTTGGCTACCTTAAGAGAGTCATAGCTACTCCTGTCAGTTGCTCCCCGTTTTACCACAGTCACATTTTCAATCTTATTCTGGCCAGTTCACCTGATGCGATACGCTGTTATCAGTCAACCTAAAAAATATCACAGTACTCCTGCCGGAAGCTTCTCGAGTTTGCCGAAGTATTTCGCCTGTTGACGAAGCATTTGGATACCTTAAGAGAGTCATAGTTACTCCTTGCTGTTGCTCATGATTTTACAACAGGCACATCTACAAGCTTACTCTGGCCAATTCTCCTGAAGCGATACGCTAATATCTGTAGACATAAAGACTTTCACAGTACTCCTGCTGGGAGCTTCTCTACTTTGCCGATGTATTTCGCCTATTGACGAGGCATTTGGCTACCTTAAGAGAGTCATAGTTACTCCTGTCAGTTGCTCCCCGTTAAACCACAGTCACATCTACGATTTTCCTCTGCCGCTTTTACCAGACGCGATACGCCATTATTTGTCGAAATTATGACTTTCACAGTACTCCTGCTAGGGGTTCCTCCAGTTTACCAAAGTATTTCGCCTGTTGACGAACCATTTGGCTACCTTAAGAGAGTCATAGTTACTCCTGTCAGTTGCTCCCCGTTTTACCACAGTCACATTTTCAATCTTATTCTGGCCAGTTCACCCGAAGCGATACGCCACTTGACGAGGCATTTGTCTACCTTAAGAGAGTCATAGTTACTCCTGTCAGTTGCTCCCCGTTAAACCACAGTCACATCTACGATTTTCCTCTGCCGCTTTCACCAGCCGCGATACGCCATTATTTGTTGAAATTATGACTTTCACAGTAGTCCTGCTAGGGGTTCCTCCAGTTTACCAATGTATTTCGCCTGTTGACGAAGCATTTGGCTACCTTAAGAGAGTCATAGTTACTCCTGTCAGTTGCTCCCCGTTAAACCACAGTCACATCTACGATTTTCCTCTGCCGCTTTCACCAGCCGCGATACGCCATTATTTGTTGAAATTATGACTTTCACAGTACTCCTGCTAGGGGTTCCTCCAGTTTACCAATGTATTTCGCCTGTTGACGAAGCATTTGGCTACCTTAAGAGAGTCATAGTTACTCCTGTCAGTTGCTCCCCGTTTTACCACAGTCACATTTTCAATCTTATTCTGGCCAGTTCACCCGAAGCGATACGCCACTTGACGAGGCATTTGGCTACCTTAAGAGAGTCATAGTTACTCCTGTCAGTTGCTCCCCGTTAAACCACAGTCACATCTACGATTTTCCTCTGCCGCTTTCACCAGCCGCGATACGCCATTATTTGTTGAAATTATGACTTTCACAGTAGTCCTGCTAGGGGTTCCTCCAGTTTACCAATGTATTTCGCCTGTTGACGAAGCATTTGGCTACCTTAAGAGAGTCATAGTTACTCCTGTCAGTTGCTCCCCGTTAAACCACAGTCACATCTACGATTTTCCTCTGCCGCTTTCACCAGCCGCGATACGCCATTATTTGTTGAAATTATGACTTTCACAGTACTCCTGCTAGTTGTTCCTCCAGTTTACCAATGTATTTCGCCTGTTGACGAAGCATTTGGCTACCTTAAGAGAGTCATAGTTACTCCTGTCAGTTGCTCCCCGTTTTACCACAGTCACATTTTCAATCTTATTCTGGCCAGTTCACCTGATGCGATACGCTGTTATCAGTCAACCTAAAAAATATCACAGTACTCCTGCCGGAAGCTTCTCGAGTTTGCCGAAGTATTTCGCCTGTTGACGAAGCATTTGGATACCTTAAGAGAGTCATAGTTACTCCTTGCTGTTGCTCATGATTTTACAACAGGCACATCTACAAGCTTACTCTGGCCAATTCTCCTGAAGCGATACGCTAATATCTGTAGACATAAAGACTTTCACAGTACTCCTGCTGGGAGCTTCTCTACTTTGCCGATGTATTTCGCCTATTGACGAGGCATTTGGCTACCTTAAGAGAGTCATAGTTACTCCTGTCAGTTGCTCCCCGTTAAACCACAGTCACATCTACGATTTTCCTCTGCCGCTTTTACCAGACGCGATACGCCATTATTTGTCGAAATTATGACTTTCACAGTACTCCTGCTAGGGGTTCCTCCAGTTTACCAAAGTATTTCGCCTGTTGACGAACCATTTGGCTACCTTAAGAGAGTCATAGTTACTCCTGTCAGTTGCTCCCCGTTTTACCACAGTCACATTTTCAATCTTATTCTGGCCAGTTCACCCGAAGCGATACGCCACTTGACGAGGCATTTGGCTACCTTAAGAGAGTCATAGTTACTCCTGTCAGTTGCTCCCCGTTAAACCACAGTCACATCTACGATTTTCCTCTGCCGCTTTCACCAGCCGCGATACGCCATTATTTGTTGAAATTATGACTTTCACAGTAGTCCTGCTAGGGGTTCCTCCAGTTTACCAATGTATTTCGCCTGTTGACGAAGCATTTGGCTACCTTAAGAGAGTCATAGTTACTCCTGTCAGTTGCTCCCCGTTAAACCACAGTCACATCTACGATTTTCCTCTGCCGCTTTCACCAGCCGCGATACGCCATTATTTGTTGAAATTATGACTTTCACAGTACTCCTGCTAGGGGTTCCTCCAGTTTACCAATGTATTTCGCCTGTTGACGAAGCATTTGGCTACCTTAAGAGAGTCATAGCTACTCCTGTCAGTTGCTCCCCGTTTTACCACAGTCACATTTTCAATCTTATTCTGGCCAGTTCACCTGATGCGATACGCTGTTATCAGTCAACCTAAAAAATATCACAGTACTCCTGCCGGAAGCTTCTCGAGTTTGCCGAAGTATTTCGCCTGTTGACGAAGCATTTGGATACCTTAAGAGAGTCATAGTTACTCCTTGCTGTTGCTCATGATTTTACAACAGGCACATCTACAAGCTTACTCTGGCCAATTCTCCTGAAGCGATACGCTAATATCTGTAGACATAAAGACTTTCACAGTACTCCTGCTGGGAGCTTCTCTACTTTGCCGATGTATTTCGCCTATTGACGAGGCATTTGGCTACCTTAAGAGAGTCATAGTTACTCCTGTCAGTTGCTCCCCGTTAAACCACAGTCACATCTACGATTTTCCTCTGCCGCTTTTACCAGACGCGATACGCCATTATTTGTCGAAATTATGACTTTCACAGTACTCCTGCTAGGGGTTCCTCCAGTTTACCAAAGTATTTCGCCTGTTGACGAACCATTTGGCTACCTTAAGAGAGTCATAGTTACTCCTGTCAGTTGCTCCCCGTTTTACCACAGTCACATTTTCAATCTTATTCTGGCCAGTTCACCCGAAGCGATACGCCACTTGACGAGGCATTTGGCTACCTTAAGAGAGTCATAGTTACTCCTGTCAGTTGCTCCCCGTTAAACCACAGTCACATCTACGATTTTCCTCTGCCGCTTTCACCAGCCGCGATACGCCATTATTTGTTGAAATTATGACTTTCACAGTAGTCCTGCTAGGGGTTCCTCCAGTTTACCAATGTATTTCGCCTGTTGACGAAGCATTTGGCTACCTTAAGAGAGTCATAGTTACTCCTGTCAGTTGCTCCCCGTTAAACCACAGTCACATCTACGATTTTCCTCTGCCGCTTTCACCAGCCGCGATACGCCATTATTTGTTGAAATTATGACTTTCACAGTACTCCTGCTAGGGGTTCCTCCAGTTTACCAATGTATTTCGCCTGTTGACGAAGCATTTGGCTACCTTAAGAGAGTCATAGTTACTCCTGTCAGTTGCTCCCCGTTTTACCACAGTCACATTTTCAATCTTATTCTGGCCAGTTCACCTGATGCGATACGCTGTTATCAGTCAACCTAAAAAATATCACAGTACTCCTGCCGGAAGCTTCTCGAGTTTGCCGAAGTATTTCGCCTGTTGACGAAGCATTTGGATACCTTAAGAGAGTCATAGTTACTCCTTGCTGTTGCTCCCCATTTTACAACAGGCACATCTACAAGCTTACTCTGGCCAATTCTCCTGAAGCGATACGCTAATATCTGTAGACATAAAGACTTTCACAGTACTCCTGCTGGGAGCTTCTCTACTTTGCCGATGTATTTCGCCTATTGACGAGGCATTTGGCTACCTTAAGAGAGTCATAGTTACTCCTGTCAGTTGCTCCCCGTTAAACCACAGTCACATCTACGATTTTCCTCTGCCGCTTTCACCAGACGCGATACGCCATTATTTGTCGAAATTATGACTTTCACAGTACTCCTGCTAGGGGTTCCTCCAGTTTACCAAAGTATTTCGCCTGTTGACGAACCATTTGGCTACCTTAAGAGAGTCATAGTTACTCCTGTCAGTTGCTCCCCGTTTTACCACAGTCACATTTTCAATCTTATTCTGGCCAGTTCACCTGAAGCGATACGCCATTATCGGTCAACCTAAAGAATTTCACAGTACTCTTGCCGGGAGCTCTCGAGTTTGCCGATGTATTTCGCCTGTTGACGAGGCATTTGGTTACCTTAAGAGAGTCATAGTTACCCCTTGCTGTTGCTCCCCATTTTACAACAGGCACATCTACAAGCTTACACTGGCCAATTCTCCTGAAGCGATACGCTAATATCTATTGACATAAAGACTTTCACAGTACTCCTGCCGGGAGCTTTTCGACTTTGCCGATGTATTTCGCCTATTGACGAGGCGTTTGGCTACCTTAAGAGAGTCATAGTTACTCCTGCCAGTGTCTCTCCGTTAAACCACAGTCACATCTACCATTTTCCTCTGCCCCTTTCACCAGACGCGATACGCCATTATTTGTCGACATCATGACTTTCAAAGTACTCCTGCTAGGGGCTCCTCCAGTCTACCAATGTATTTCGCCTGTTGACGAGGCATTTGGCTACCTTAAGAGAGTCATACTTACTCCTGTCAGTTGCTCCCCGTTTTACCACAGTCACATTTTCAATCTTATTCTGGCCAGTTCACCCGAAGCGATACGCCACTTGACGAAGCATTTGTCTACCTTAAGAGAGTCATAGTTACTCCTGTCAGTTGCTCCCCGTTAAACCACAGTCACATCTACGATTTTCCTCTGCCGCTTTCACCAGCCGCGATACGCCATTATTTGTTGAAATTATGACTTTCACAGTAGTCCTGCTAGGGGTTCCTCCAGTTTACCAATGTATTTCGCCTGTTGACGAAGCATTTGGCTACCTTAAGAGAGTCATAGTTACTCCTGTCAGTTGCTCCCCGTTAAACCACAGTCACATCTACGATTTTCCTCTGCCGCTTTCACCAGCCGCGATACGCCATTATTTGTTGAAATTATGACTTTCACAGTACTCCTGCTAGGGGTTCCTCCAGTTTACCAATGTATTTCGCCTGTTGACGAAGCATTTGGCTACCTTAAGAGAGTCATAGTTACTCCTGTCAGTTGCTCCCCGTTTTACCACAGTCACATTTTCAATCTTATTCTGGCCAGTTCACCTGATGCGATACGCTGTTATCAGTCAACCTAAAAAATATCACAGTACTCCTGCCGGAAGCTTCTCGAGTTTGCCGAAGTATTTCGCCTGTTGACGAAGCATTTGGATACCTTAAGAGAGTCATAGTTACTCCTTGCTGTTGCTCCCCATTTTACAACAGGCACATCTACAAGCTTACTCTGGCCAATTCTCCTGAAGCGATACGCTAATATCTGTAGACATAAAGACTTTCACAGTACTCCTGCTGGGAGCTTCTCTACTTTGCCGATGTATTTCGCCTATTGACGAGGCATTTGGCTACCTTAAGAGAGTCATAGTTACTCCTGTCAGTTGCTCCCCGTTAAACCACAGTCACATCTACGATTTTCCTCTGCCGCTTTCACCAGACGCGATACGCCATTATTTGTCGAAATTATGACTTTCACAGTACTCCTGCTAGGGGTTCCTCCAGTTTACCAAAGTATTTCGCCTGTTGACGAACCATTTGGCTACCTTAAGAGAGTCATAGTTACTCCTGTCAGTTGCTCCCCGTTTTACCACAGTCACATTTTCATTCTTATTCTGGCCAGTTCACCTGAAGCGATACGCCATTATCGGTCAACCTAAAGAATTTCACAGTACTCTTGCCGGGAGCTCTCGAGTTTGCCGATGTATTTCGCCTGTTGACGAGGCATTTGGTTACCTTAAGAGAGTCATAGTTACCCCTTGCTGTTGCTCCCCATTTTACAACAGGCACATCTACAAGCTTACACTGGCCAATTCTCCTGAAGCGATACGCTAATATCTATTGACATAAAGACTTTCACAGTACTCCTGCCGGGAGCTTTTCGACTTTGCCGATGTATTTCGCCTATTGACGAGGCGTTTGGCTACCTTAAGAGAGTCATAGTTACTCCTGCCAGTGTCTCTCCGTTAAACCACAGTCACATCTACCATTTTCCTCTGCCCCTTTCACCAGACGCGATACGCCATTATTTGTCGACATCATGACTTTCAAAGTACTCCTGCTAGGGGCTCCTCCAGTCTACCAATGTATTTCGCCTGTTGACGAGGCATTTGGCTACCTTAAGAGAGTCATACTTACTCCTGTCAGTTGCTCCCCGTTTTACCACAGTCACATTTTCAATCTTATTCTGGCCAGTTCACCCGAAGCGATACGCCACTTGACGAGGCATTTGTCTACCTTAAGAGAGTCATAGTTACTCCTGTCAGTTGCTCCCCGTTAAACCACAGTCACATCTACGATTTTCCTCTGCCGCTTTCACCAGCCGCGATACGCCATTATTTGTTGAAATTATGACTTTCACAGTAGTCCTGCTAGGGGTTCCTCCAGTTTACCAATGTATTTCGCCTGTTGACGAAGCATTTGGCTACCTTAAGAGAGTCATAGTTACTCCTGTCAGTTGCTCCCCGTTAAACCACAGTCACATCTACGATTTTCCTCTGCCGCTTTCACCAGCCGCGATACGCCATTATTTGTTGAAATTATGACTTTCACAGTACTCCTGCTAGGGGTTCCTCCAGTTTACCAATGTATTTCGCCTGTTGACGAAGCATTTGGCTACCTTAAGAGAGTCATAGTTACTCCTGTCAGTTGCTCCCCGTTTTACCACAGTCACATTTTCAATCTTATTCTGGCCAGTTCACCTGATGCGATACGCTGTTATCAGTCAACCTAAAAAATATCACAGTACTCCTGCCGGAAGCTTCTCGAGTTTGCCGAAGTATTTCGCCTGTTGACGAAGCATTTGGATACCTTAAGAGAGTCATAGTTACTCCTTGCTGTTGCTCCCCATTTTACAACAGGCACATCTACAAGCTTACTCTGGCCAATTCTCCTGAAGCGATACGCTAATATCTGTAGACATAAAGACTTTCACAGTACTCCTGCTGGGAGCTTCTCTACTTTGCCGATGTATTTCGCCTATTGACGAGGCATTTGGCTACCTTAAGAGAGTCATAGTTACTCCTGTCAGTTGCTCCCCGTTAAACCACAGTCACATCTACGATTTTCCTCTGCCGCTTTCACCAGACGCGATACGCCATTATTTGTCGAAATTATGACTTTCACAGTACTCCTGCTAGGGGTTCCTCCAGTTTACCAAAGTATTTCGCCTGTTGACGAACCATTTGGCTACCTTAAGAGAGTCATAGTTACTCCTGTCAGTTGCTCCCCGTTTTACCACAGTCACATTTTCAATCTTATTCTGGCCAGTTCACCTGAAGCGATACGCCATTATCGGTCAACCTAAAGAATTTCACAGTACTCTTGCCGGGAGCTCTCGAGTTTGCCGATGTATTTCGCCTGTTGACGAGGCATTTGGTTACCTTAAGAGAGTCATAGTTACCCCTTGCTGTTGCTCCCCATTTTACAACAGGCACATCTACAAGCTTACACTGGCCAATTCTCCTGAAGCGATACGCTAATATCTATTGACATAAAGACTTTCACAGTACTCCTGCCGGGAGCTTTTCGACTTTGCCGATGTATTTCGCCTATTGACGAGGCGTTTGGCTACCTTAAGAGAGTCATAGTTACTCCTGCCAGTGTCTCTCCGTTAAACCACAGT